>NC_081563.1:19734542-20034542 GCF_022355385.1 Mustela nigripes | reverse complement strand
GTTGGCTGTTCCTTTCTTGAGTGGTGGTTTGTCTCTTAATAAAAGGAATTAAACACTGAGCTGACCAGCACTGGGCCAAGTGGGGGGACCAGAATAGGGGCACAGGGTCGGTGAGCCCTCTGATGCTGGCAGACTCAGCACCAGCTAGACCCCTCCACCTCTTCCCCTTTGGATAGTCTCATGGCCCAGGGTTCAAGGAGGGCTGAAGGCACTGGGCCACCTGCCCAGGCTGCCCATGGGAAGAGCCTCACACTATACCACGGGGAACCAGGGATCCCAAAAGCTCACCAAAAGGGTCCTGCAGGCCCAAGGACAGTGTGAAGGCTGAAGAGTCTACAGGAGCCCAGGGCACGTGGGAGGCTCAGTTGCTTAAGCCTCCAACTCAGCTCAGGTCTCATCTCAGGGTCATGAGTTCAAGTCCTACACCAAGCTCTACACTGGACATGGAGCCTACTTTAAAAAAAAAAGAAAGAAAGAAAGAAAGAAAGAAAAAAAAAAGACCCCACAAAGGCCCCAAAGTTCCAGCCTCCAGCCAACTGCCCCCAGATGCAAGAAGGGGGTCCCATGCCCTTGGCCTAGGCCCAGTCCCACAGTGACCGACCTATTCTGGCCCAGTCTGAGGTGGCCTAGTATGTCACAGGACCTGAGCTCTTCAAAGAGATTCAGCCACAACTTTTTAAAGACTTTAATGGTGATGGCAGTATGGGTACCGGCTCATGTTGCCTTAGTTTGCCGGGCCCTATCCCGGCAGCCCGGGAGACTCAGAGTGGTCCCAGGCAGGTCCTCAGGGGGAACGTGCCAGGGGCAGCTCTGGGTCCTGCCCCCGCCCCAGCATACAGCCTGACACGGCAGCCTTCGGAGGCTCAGCTCTACTGCGTAGGGACCCGGAGCACCTGAGTTGGTGGAACTTGCAGTTCAGAGTTTATCTGGAAACGAAAGCGGAGAGGTCATTACACTTCTCCCAGGGCCCTCCTCCTTCGCACCCGTGGGCTCTCCTTAGCCTCCAAGTCTCTGCAAGCATTTCCTCCCCAAGTGCTTCTGAACGCTAGCGAAAGCCGCCAGGCTGCCTGCCTTCAGAGAAGTCCTGCGACTTCTGGTCTGGCTTCTGTTCCCGCCAGCTAACAACCTTTGGTGACCTTCTGAGCCTCCTGCTCTGAGTCACTCTCTCAAATCTTCCGTCCGCCCCTCACCTGTGCAACCCCCCCCCCCCCGGGTCTAGCCCTGCCCTTCCCTCCCCACCCTCCTAGGGCAGCAGCACTGACGAAAGTGTGGGCCACACAGCCCTCTGAGGCCTGTCACTGGCAGAGAGGCCATCACGACACCAAGGCTTACCACAGCCTCCGTTCAGGTGTGGCCTGGGGCCTGAAACCATGGCGGGGCCACACTCCCAGTTCCCTGGCTTGTGGCTGTGGCCTCAGTCACCTCAGTCACTTCTCCCACACTGGTGACAGAGGACCTGCCCTCAGCCCAGTGTGTCAAGACTGGTCCTGGCCCACGGCCTCAGTGCCACAGTGGCAGAGCCAGCCACTGTGTGACGAACGGACTCTACCCTTTGAAGCAGAGACATTGAGATTCCTTCTCCCGCTGGCCACGGGGAAATTGCCCCAACCGTCACCGGCATGATCAAGAGTGGGGACCAGAGAATATCTGTCCCGGCTGGAGTGTCTTCTAACCACGTCATATCCCAGGCCGGACAACCTGGGCCAGCAGGGTGGGAAGGGCCCAGGGCTCTGGGCATGTCACAGAGTCTCCCGATTTTGATTCTCCTTGTTGCGAGAATCACTTGTACCCTATCAACTTCACAGAGGGGTACGAGAAAGGGGAAATTTCATAAGGTAGGGCCCTGTGGCCTGGGACACTATGGCGGGCTTTGGCCCTGTCTCTGAGAATGGTCCAGCAAGCAGCGGGCACCAAAGACCGTGGCATCAGAGGGGCCCTATTATAGCCCAGACGACCTGGAGGAGACTTGGAGCAATGTCCTCTCCATTGGCTGATAATTCTGTCCCAACCTGAGGCACGACTGTTCATATTTTATGTCACATCTCAGTGCTCCTTTGCTTCTGGTGAGGGAAGAAACTCATCTCCTAAGAGGAGTCCCACGGCCTCCCTCAGCCTCCTGCCTGCCCTCCTCGGAGGGTCCCTGCCACCCACCTTGGAATCTAGATACTGTTGCAGCAGCATCTGGAGCTCAGTGTTCTGCTGCTCCAGGGAACGGTTCTCTAGCAGCAGCTTGGCCCTCTGGGTCAGGACGAGGCTTTGGGTGGAAAAACAGGTTAGAGGCTCATTGACTCCTCTTCCGTCCTCTGCCAAGGAGGGGTCGGGATCTCTGGGTTTCTGTTGTGGTTAGAGGTGGAAGAGGAGCCCAGAAGCCTCACCCACCCACCGTCCTGCCCTGAACTGACCAGGCGGGCAGGAACAGAATGGGAGCCCAGGGCCGGGGGCCAGCCACCCAACACCACAGGCCCCTTTGGCAGGAGGTTTCCCTCCAAAGGCAGCTTTTTCTCTCCAAGCCAGGGAGGCAGATGAGGCCCTGGCAAGTGGGACCCTTCCCCAGCGACTGCCTGGCCTCCGCCTTCTCCTGTGCCATGCCATGCGCACTCGCACTCACTGGTATTTCTCCAGGGCTGTGTACAGGGCGTCCCAGAGGTTCTGCGTGGCGTCAGGGATAACCGTGGTCAGGGCCTCCCAGTACTCCGAGTCCTTCAAGTTATCTCGCACATACTTCATCTTCACTGGTGCCTGAGAGTCCCTGAAGGTCGAGAGCGGCAGTGGCCTCGTCTGCACCTGGCACCCCTGGGCCCCCACGTGGTGCCAGCCTCGGCGCCCACCCCTCACACTCTCGCTTTCCCACCGCCCACCTACCCACTCGCCTACACCAGCCTATCGGTTTATGGCAGAGTCTCAGAAAAGGCACGTGACTATCATCAACGTTCCCGATTCCTGGTGCCACTGTCGCCTTTGTGACAGCATCACTGGAGTTCTATCCACCCCCTTCTCTCAGCCAGATGACCTCACTGGCATTCCATCCTGCCCATTTTTTTCACTAACGCATCTCAAACCCCCCTCAAAATTCGCCTTCCCCTTGAGGATAGCCTTGATCCAAGATATCATCACCTCCACTGGGACAAGCCCTCAGTTGCTCTCCTGTAGCCAACATCACCTCCCTCCCTGCCACCAAAGGGATCTTTCAATGCAAGCCTAGGGATGCCCAGCTGGTTCAGTGGGTTAAGCATCAGCCTTCCGCTCAAGTCATGATCCCAGACTCCATGCTTCTCCCGCTGCCTGCCATTCTCCCTCTTTGGGCTTCTCCCTCTTTGTGCTCAATCTCTCTCTCTCTCTCTCTGACAAATAAAATCTTTAAAAAAAAAAAAAAAAAAAAAGGCCTACCCATGGCTGCCCCACTCCTCAAAACCGTGGTCTGGCTCCAGTCCCATCAAGGCCAAGTCAAAGGTCTTGGGCACAGCAGACAAGGCAATTCAAGATCTGGCCTGGCTCCCCGCCCACCAGCCACACTTCCCAGGGAACACCCTGACAGCAGCCACACCTCTCTGTCATGATTCTCGAACACACCTTTCCCCACACTGTGACACCCTGAAATGCCCTTTCCCCCACTTTATCCACCTCAGAAAACCCAGTCTGGGTGTCTAAAGCCCTCTCGGATATGCCAGATGGCGTTGCCACTGCTTCCTGTGAGCAGTGTGACAATTGTTACATTCTGGTCATTGTCCGGATGACAAGGTGCGACCTACACACAGCAGACCCCGTGACTGACCGCCGAATGAATGAGGCATGAGAAAATGCAAATCACGCGTGCCCACGGGTTCCTCCAGCCCTCCGCCACATCCTTTCCTTCCTGCCCAGGTTCCAGCCCGCTCTCCTGGGCCTCAGGAAAACCCTCCAGCATCGTACTTGGGTTTCTTCAGACCCATGACGAAGGCCTCCAGGATCTTGAGGACATCATTGGGGTGGATGAGCCTGCGAGAAGGGGGGGCCTCCTTCTCTTCCGGCTCCCCTTCCACGAGGCTTTCCTCCTTCTGCTCCTCGAGGTCTATCTGCTCTCCCGGCTCCTGTCCCGACATCAGGCTTGTTTGCTCCTATGGGGGTGACAGATGCCAGGGGTTGAGCTGGAGAAACACGCAAGGGTGGCTGTGGACTGGGGGTGCAGAGCAAGCATGAGTGTCTGAAGACAGAAAAAGGAGAAGAATTCACAGTAGGTTACAGAAAAGATGCAAAGACACATTTACAGGAAGGAAGGAGCCGTGAGCGGCAAGAGAGGACGAGAGGGGGGTGGGGTCAGGGAGAGGCACGCGGGGGCTTCAAAACAGCGATAACCTCCTATTTCTAAATCGAGACTCATGGGCATTCATTTTACTGATATTCATAAAGCTGACATCACATATATATTTATCGTTTTGAATCAAAAATCACAAACTACCTTTAAATTTTTTAATTTAAAAAAGTCTTCCTCCTCCTCGTAGTTCATCCTCGTGGTTCATTCCGTTCACCACCCACAGGCAAACCAACGTCATCAATGTCTTACCCTCCTTCCAGAGAAATCCTCTGTCCGTACAAGCAAAGCCTTCCCTCGCGTTTTCACACAAATAATCATCTGCGGCAGACCCAGTTCTGCGCTTGGCATTTTTCACATACCGATAAACCGATATTTTCACGTAAAAAAAATGTGTAAAGAGCTTCCTTGATTTTTTGTTTTGTTTTGTTTTGTTCCTGGTGCATAGCATTCCGCTGTCTCGATGCACCACTGATGAGGAAATCAATCCCTTCATGATGGAATTGTAGGTTGTTCGAAATCTTTTCCCATTTCGAGCGGTGCTGAAACCCATGAGCTACAATAAGCACGTGCTTTCGTCGTATTGAGACAGAGCTGCAGAGCAAAATCCCAGAGGAAGAACTGCTGGGGTCAGTGTTTGTGCTGCCCTCCGCGGAGGCTGCGACAACCGGCTCATTAGCAGTGACAGGTGCATGTCTGGTTCCCACGCCCGGGCCGTCACTAGATGCTATCAAACTCGCAGAGTTTTGCCTACGTGACGGGTGCAGATGGAATTTAGAACAGTTTTCATTCTCACTTCTCTTATTATAAGAAGCCTGGTTGTCTTCTCATATGTTTAGAAGCTACTCATATTGCCTCTTATAGGAGATTTTTGTTCATATCCCTCGTCCATTTCACTGAGTTGTTGGTCATTTTCTTATTGGTTTATTTGAGTTCTTTATATATCAAAGAAATAGGCCCTTAACTGTGGTAGGAGTTAAAAACATTCCCCACCCCCACCCCAGCTGTCATCTTTATCTTAATTTTGCTTTTAGTGATTTTTGCCCCGCAGGGTTGTGTTTGTTTTGTTTTGCTTTGTTTCACATAGTCAAATCCATCCTATTTTTCCCTCTTTATGGCCTCTGGGTTTTGTTCACCCTGCCAATTCTTCTCAGAAGCATATCAGGATACTCACCCTGGAGCCAGCAGTACGAAACATATTTTTAATTCAAGTTTTTAATTTTTAAGTTAAAACTTTATAATATTTTTTAACATGGTGGCTTCTTTAGAATAGTGCATTACAATCAAGATGAGTATTACAGATGGGCCTTGCTTTGTAGGAAAGTGGTAAGGATCAAAATATTCAGAACTTGATGGGCCCAGGGCTCCCAGGGGCTGAAGCCTGGCTTTGAGGAAGGGCCCAGGAATAGACACCTTGGGCCTTAGTGTGAGAACAGACTCCCATCCTCCGTCATTCTTTCCTTTGCAAACAGAAATAGTAATAAGACCGGGAACACTACGTTAGCTATCTCTGACACAAAACCCTCACTGTTTCTCCGGAAGGATTATACAAAGGCAGCTATGTCCTCTGGGGGCTTCCAGAATTTCAAACATCTCTCTTTTATTGCACTTCACGTTACCTGACCAGAGGGTGAATGATAAACTCGGTATTTGAGGAAGAAGTTCACCAGTTTATATAAGTCGTCCTCACTTTCAATTCCAAGGGCCTGGGGAGAAACAGGAGTATTGCTCAAACACCACAGCAAGAAGTCCACCGCCTGGGAGAGTTAACAGACCCTCTGCTCCTAAGAGCTGGAGGTTTGACTTGTCCCCCGAGCTCCCCAGCACCTGCCACGGCCCAGAGTGAGGCCACTCGACACTGGGGAAGCTCAATGAGATCACATCTGAGCAGAGAAACAGCGCTCAGAGTCACGAACAGCTCTGTACAGGCCTGGTGGGTATGAGAACGCTAGAGGAGGCTGGACACACATCCGAGTTCAGGGGTGTAGGGGAGAACCTGCAGGCTGAGAGCCAGGCCGTGAGAGAGAAGCTAGTAGAGGAAGGGTCAGGGCTGGGAGACTCCGTGGCCAATCTGTGGCATGGAGAACGAGGAAAGGGAAGGAGGTGACAGAGAGCCCAGAGAAGCCCGGAGACCCATATCTCTTCCCAGGGCCAGGGCAATGTTGGAAAAAAAGAGGAGGCCGGCTTAGAACGCGGCCCCCACCCCATCAACTCGGCCCAGCGGGACCCACCGAGAAGATGGCGTCCAGCCTCAGCAGATAGCATTCGTTCTTCTCCAGGGGAAGGAGAAGGCTCAGCAGCTTGCTCTCTATGAGGAAACCCTGAGAAGGAAGATGACATCTCCAGTCAGAGACGGGTTTCCGAAATGAGTGCCAGCTCTGCAGCCTACCTCTCTGTAACTGTCAGCAATGACTCCACAGAGCAGGGCCCTGGGGATGAGCCCTTCCTGGACACCAGGCCAGTTCTCGTCATGGCTTTAGTTCCTCCCACCTCAGAAGGGTGCAGGCTCACCTCACCCCCAGCCCCTGGGCAAACTTCTAAGTCCCCCAGAGCAACCTATACCTGATCCAGTCACAGATCCTCACCCGCCCAAAGTCGCTTCGCTCAGAGGCTGGCCCTCCAGTATCCGGAGACCAGGACAGCAGGCCCTGAGATGGGGGGCGGTGGGGGGGGGGACATGGCGGCAGGGGGGACACTGGGCACCCTCCCCCACTCAGAGCTGGGAAGGCCTGGGGGAGGGCTGCGGGGGGAGGCGGCCATTGGCAGCAAGCCGGTGAGAGAGAGCAGCACCTGCCCCATTGCCTCTCCCAGCAGGAGCCGCCCTCAGGGGCAAAAGCCGATTCTTGGCCAAAGGGAAGTGTCCCTAGGGGATGGGAGGCTGCCAGTCCTGGCTGCAGCTCTAGGACTCATCTCAGAAATATGGGCTTGTGCACCAGTCATATTGCTGGAACATCTCAACTCCCAGCTGAGCCAGCTCCAGCACCCTTGACACGAAATCCCGTGGGTCTGGCTAACATGCCGCAGAGATATCCGGAGCCGGACACACCCCGAGAAATCACAGACCGAGTTCCCAGAGTGAAGCCATAGTCACTGTGGAGATCCATAGTCAGCTGTGGCCACGCTACTCGGCAGGTGGGCTCACCCAGGTGAGACGGGCACCACTTCTCTTGCAGAATCAGCTTTTTTTTTTTTTAATTAGCAGGAGCCCGTGGGCCAACTTGGCCCACACCTTGCTAACCCACGAAGGGAGGACCCCTTTGCCAGCTGGGGGCAGCTCTGAGGCTGGGCCTGTCTGTGAATGGCCCCAGCTCTGCTGCTCAATGCTCGTGGCCTCCTGCATCCAGGCCGCATCCGGCCCGGCCAGCCTGGGCAGTAGCAGCGCATCGGACACGGGGGCCAGGGGTCCTTCCAGCACAGCCCCACGTGGCCAGCCTCACCGACTCATCACACAGAAGCATCAGGATCTTTCTGGTGGTCCTCGGGGAAATTTGCTTTGGCAGGTCGAGGTAAGACTTTGCTTCCGAGGCGGCCTCCTCCGTCCCCTCCTCGTCTGCAGACGGGGCAGAGAGAAGAGAGAAGCAGGAGAAAAGGGAGATCCTTGCTTGATTTTGTTGACTTTGAGCAACAAACAGCTTTCCTTGAGAAAATTTACCCATTATAAACCTCTTTAAGGTCCTATGGAGTCTCATTAGCCAAAGAAAGCCTAGTGTGGCAAAATCAGGGAGGCTGGCAGTTGGTTGGATACGAGACTAGCAGGAGAACTCTGTCATCCTACAACGCTTTGCTGTTCTAAATTTCATCTCTATGCCAACATCATACTCAAAAGCCCGCCATGACCAGGAAGTGGAAGGGAGAGTTTGCACCTGTTTATTCTCACATTAGAGAACAATCTAGCACATCTGCTAGGTGGTTTCTAAACCGGCCACAGATCAGAAGCTGCCAATGAAACCACGGTCCAGGGGACAGCCTCACTTCTTAGCAAGAACTGGTACCCTAATAGCAAGAGCCAAACATTTTCCTAATTAAAATTAGAAATTTAAAAATGTTTTATACTGTATATCCCTCATCTGGAAATAGTCCTAAAAAATTGTCCTACCAGGCTTTACCAGTTGTTTGAAAGATAAAAGGAGACAATATAAATGAAGATATTTTGAAAAGTATAAGACACATCTTGCTGGTGGAAGTGCAAAATGGTCCCGTCGGTATGGAGCAGGATCTGGCCGAATTACAGAGGCCTTTACCCTTTGAGCCAGCAGTCCTACTTTTAAGGATCTATCCCAAAAATTCACAAATTTATGTTCACAAAAATATGCAGACACAAACGCACACAGCTATTTATTGCAGCAATGTTTATAAAAGCAAAAACAAACAGACCAAAACCTGGAAATATTCCAAGTGGCCACCAACAGACCATATCTGAGTAAGTTATAGTGTGGTCACACAAAGGAATACCAAACAAAAACGGCATGAAAAACGTGCCCTCTTACTACCATAGACTGATCTCTAGGATACTTCGTAAGTGAAAAAAGCAAAATGGAGAAAAACATATGCTTTTCATTAAGAAAGCAGGTCTGTATAAATAAAAACAAATATATATACACATTTGTTTGTAAAAGCAATGGAAAAATAAACCATACATTTTTAGGTAGTTACCTACAGGAAAAGGATAAAAATAGAGTGGGGAGGGTAAGACTACATTTCCTCCAGTATACCTTGTTTTATACATTTGATTTTGGAAGGATGGAACTATTTTACATAACTATAAAAACAAAATTAAATTGTAAAAAAGCAATCCCTAACAATCAAAAGTAAAACAAAACAAAAAGACCTAAGTATGTATTCGCTTGGTGACATAACCAAATAGAAACAATTCTAAGTGGCTTTAAAAGGCACCAGTCGGGGCACCTGGGTGGTTCAGTCGGTTAAGGGTCTGCCTTTGGCTCAGGTCACGATCCCAGGATCCTGGGATCCAGCCCCGTGTCAGTCTCCCTGCTCCGCAGATAAGTCTGCTTCTCCCTCTCCCTTTGCTCCTCCCCTCTGCTCGTGCTCTCTCTCGATCACTCTCTCTCTCAAATAAATAAATAAAATCTTTTAAAAAAATAAAATAAAAATAAAGTAAAAGACACCAATGGGAGTGGGTGGTGGCTGGGTGACTCGGTTAAGCATCTGACTCTTAGTTTCAGATATGTTCTTAGGGTTGTGAGATGGAGCCCAGTGTCCAGCTCCTCGCTCAGTACGGGCTCTGCTTTGTCCCTCTCCCTCTGCCCCTCCCCCAGCTCTCTATCTCTCTCAAACAAAATCTTTTAAAAAATAAATAATAAAATAAAATTTAAAATAAATAAAAGACCACACTCTGTCTGTACATCCCTAGTGGAATGTGTCCTAAGAGTAAAAAGAACTTCAAAAAAGTTCAAACAATCTTTCATAATCGTTTTGTTAGTGCCCAGTGGATACTTCATTCTGCAACTGTTCTGTGGCTGTGGGGAAAACAACAAGTAATTATTTTGGAGTCACTGTGCACCAAGATTTTCAAGTTAGAAGAAATGAGATATACCTTGATAAGTTTAAGTAAAAATTCTGGCATCCCGATGATGAGGAAGTGTTGGAAGGAACACGTGATTAATTTTATGGTGAAAATGTAATTCTACACCCTATGCTCATCCATTAGGAAGCCCTAAAAATCGATCTATTCCAACTAATGTGCACTCCAGCTCCCAGACTATGGCTTTAAAATACCATTCCCTTTAAAAGAACCAGGTCGCCTTGACCTTGAGAAATGGCTGATTACAAACTTGAAGCAGGAATGTTATAATGTGAGACTGGAAACTGGGTCATTCTGGAAAGCCTGGAAGCTATCGATGACTACTGAGGTTGTGTCAAAAGGACCCAGAAGCCAACAGGAAGAGACCCCCACCAGCCAGAGGGACAACGTGAGCACCTGTAAGAATAAGGGCAGTAAACAAAACACATCAAATTTGTTTAAATCCAATGGGTCCATAATGGTATGTTTTTATTAATTAATTTATATATTTGAGAGGGAGTGTATGGTGGGGAGGGATGGGGGAGAAAAGAGAGAGAAACTCAAGCAGACTCCAAGCTGAGCACAGTCCCACGTGGGACTGGATCTCACAAACCGAGGTCACCACCTGAGCAGAAACCAAGAATCGGACACTTAACCGACGGCACCACCCAGGTGGCCAATGATACTTATTTTATAAAATGTTACTGGCCACCTTTGGAAAATGCTAAGAGACCCAGCCATTTACTTTGAAAACTAGTAAAGAGAGAAAGAACAACATCTGTTTTTCCTGTATGAACTGTGCCTCAGGGTAACAAATAGCTGATGAGGGGAAGATTCTGTTTCCAGAAGTGTTCTAGCTACTACGCGAAGACATATGATAGAATGTAGAATATCGCCATTTTGCAACCCCTAAGGCAATGAATGGATCTTAGACAATGACTACCAATGGCTGCCAACCGCCCAAAGAGAGAGAGACAACCCGCCATTAGTTTCTCTCAGTGGAGGTACACGACAATGTACTCAGCAAAACCAAACCGAACCTGAATCTGATCGAGCTTCTAGATCGAACTACCAGATTATAATACAGGGAAGAGGGTAAAGCTGTCAATTAACTTAGAGACTTAGAAGCCACAACGATGGGCCTTCCAGCTACGAGACCTCCTCCCTTTCTCTGGACTTCAGCGTGCTCGTCTTTGAAATGAATGGGTTGACCTGATGGTCGGGACCGGCCGGAGGCTCGGGGGCTCTGGGGCTCTAGGAAGCCGTTCCAGTCACCTGCTTGCATCAGCACCTCCTCTAAGATCTGCGCGGCAGACTTCCGCGGCTGCTGAGAGATCGGTCCCACATTCCTCAGGAACCAGAAATCCGGTGCCGTCCAGGGGAGCCCCAGGTGATGGGTGTGAATGATCCTGTCTACAGCAAAGGCTCTGCTGATCAGATCCTTTGCCTCCTCTTCGTTCATCAGCCAAATCTCCCGAAACTGCTTGTCATCAATAAGAGCAAAATGCCTGTGAAGGAGAGTTGCTCGGCATGGCCAGCGGACCCCGGGGCCTGGCCTGGGTCCCCTCCATGAGCAGGAGGGTGAGCCCAGAGGTGGAGCTGTGGTGCCTCCCCCATCTGGGTCACCAGCTCTCTTCTATGACAGACAGCCTAGACGCGGTCATCACGTGTCTCAAGAAAAGGTAGGTGACATGCAAGGGAAGGGGCGGGGAAGACAGCACGAAGGACTCTGTGCCCCCCATCTCTAGTTAGGACAAATGCCTGGGACCCAGGTCCCTAAAATACCTCATGGCTCTCTGTAGCTCCTTGAACTGCGTCACAAAGCGTTTGTAGTCTGAGGTCAGCGACTGGTTCTCCTCCTGAAAGTGCTTGATTTGTTTGTTGTATTTCGCTCTCAGATTGTTGAGGGCATCATGCAGGCTGTGGGGCAGAGGGGACAGAGTTCATCCGTGGCTGAATAGAAGCAGTGGTGTCCATTCCTCTCAGCAACTATACAAGCGCTACAGACCCCAGGGCCAGAGCCATGCAGGTGCAGAGAACCCTCCCGTTTATTCTGACACCCAGTGGCCCCGACTGTGATCTGGGAAAGGCCAGCCACAGGAGATAAGGGGATGGTCCAGGACTAAACGCCTCCACAACAGTCCAGAGCCCCTGACACACTGAGGGACAGTCTCCTGCTCAGAAGCGTGACCCAATCCTCCCCAACACGCCGCCTGCAAGCGTGTCTGTTTGGAGCGCCACCTCACGTCTTTAAAGGGCAGATCTCAACTATTTCACTGCCATGATCTGGATGTTCAATTCCAGTCTAAAACAAGGAAAACAGAAGGGAAAAAAGTAAGACTTCACACGGCAAGTCTATGAGCTATGAGCCCTCTATCCTCAGAGAGCCAATACTGTTCATTCACTCCCTCCCTCACTCATCAAACATGCACGGCCTCTTGCCAGGGCTCTATTTGAATACAGCGAGAGTACAGGGATATGTTCCAACAGAAGGTACTATCAGTCGAGCCAAAGGCAAAGACACACTCATCACAGCAGAGCATGAAAGCGCGGTGGGGGACACTTTACACAGGATTCCGGGGAGCCCAGAGCCGAGGCCTGGAAGTTACCCTCTAGGGGTGTGGCCAAAAGTTCCAGCACAGTGAGGGACAGTGATAGCCTGCCAATGGCCCTGCGGGCCCAGGCATGTCACAGCTCCTCATCTCACTGCTCTGAGAGCTCTGGGCATGGAAACTTGTCTCATGAAATATGCATGGCAGGCTCGGTTTTTAGACCCAGGACCATATGTCAGACTCCAAACCCGTGAAGAGGTGTCTTATGTCAGTGCCCCACTTACACAGGAAGACAGAGTCTGAAGGCCTACATATTTTCAGTTTAAAAATTCTAAAAATAAAATTTTCTGTCTTAAGCATTATCCTGAAATAAATATAGGGTTCCGAAACACACAAACATTCACCCTTCATGCTTCCAGCCTCAATAAAATGCAAAATCATTTAACTTAGGCTCTGATAAAAGCCTAAGTTAAAAAGTGATATCTGGGGACACCTGGGTGGCTCAGTGGGTTAAGGCCTCTGCCTTCAGCTCAGGTCTCAGGGTCCTGGGATCGAGCCCCGCATCAGGCTCTCTGCTCAGCGGGGAGCCTGCTTCCCTCTCTCTCTCTGCCTGCTTCTCTGCTTACTTGTGATCTCTGTCTGTCAAATAAATAAATAAAATCTTTTTAAAAAAGTGGTATCTGATAAAAAGTGATATCCATTTCATTTCCTTAACTACAACATTCTAGGAGACTTTCCACATATAGATGTAAAAAAATTTTACTAAGAAAAAAAAATGTATTAAGTAGCCATCCCAAAGTGTTTTTCCCTGCAGCACTCAGTAAAGGGGTTTCTATGTGTCATCTAACCGTAGAAGCTAATAAAACAAAAATCAACTCAAGGTGCGTGCTGCAGGTCGGGGCAAGGCATCAAGACAGGAACTAGACAGGACAGGCGGCTGTAAGGGGAGGCTCCCCAGAACGTCCCCTCCTCCAGGACTGGCTGGCTGGAAGCTAGAGATGGAGGGAACAGAGGTGGAGGACGGGAAAACTGGGGGGTAGGCAAGCCAGGTTTCAAAACTTGTCTCCTGGCAGTGACAGCGACTCTCCAAGCTTAAATGTCTTTCAGCAGTCCCAGATAAAGTGAGGAGGTGAGGTTGATTTAGGGACATGTAGCTGGGAGTCATAGAGAAAGAGGTCATTATTCAGGGCACCCAGGTGACTCAGTCGGTTAAGCCTCTGCCTTCGGCTCAGGTCATGATCTCAGCGTCCTGGGATTAAGTCCTGAGTCAGACTCCCTGCTCCGTGGGGAGCCTGCTTCTCCCTCTCCCTCCACCCCCCACTCATGTTCTTTTTCTCAAATAAACAAAATGCTTTTTGAAAAAAGAGATCATATTCAAAGCCATGAGACTGGTGTAGAGGGTCGCTGGAATAAAAATATAAAGCGAAGGGAAGAGATGCTTTCCAGAATATCTTACCAGGCAAGAGAAAGCAGAACCACCAAAAGAAGCCAATTAGGAATACACTGAGGAAAAAAGAGCAAATATTTTAGAGTCATGAAAGCCAATGAAGAAAGGTTCTGAGATTTGGTGCCAGTAACAACAGGATGAGACCTGAGGAAGAGCCGTGGTTGTTTGGTTAGAAGGACATCACTGATCACCTACAGAGGGAAGCGGCTGTCCAGTTCTGGGGTCAGAGGTCAAATTAGGAGTGTTGGAGGTGAGGTGCGGGGCTGGTGGTGAGAGGAAAATGGCCACGTGATCAAGAAGAGGAGGAGTTGGCCTCACGTAGGGTTGGATAAAGGGGTTTTCAGGGTAAGGTGACTGTGCAGGCTTGAAGTCAGAGGGAAGAGCCAGGGAAGGGGCAGTGGGGTTGAGGTCACTCATCTTTCGGCCCTTAGGATCAAACTCAAGGTCTGCCTCACATACCTGTGCCCACCTCCAGTCCTACCAACCTCCCCCTCCCACAGTGCAGTCTCTTTCATCAAATGTGGAACTTTCGGCTTCCTACTTCCTTGCCTTCAGCCCCGCCCATCATTCCTGGCTCTGGCCCCATCCACCCTGGAGTCCTAACTCCTTTTCACCAATTCCCATCCCCCACCTCACTATTTCACTTCTTCAGGAAGCCTTCCCAGAGAGCGCCTCACAAACTGTACAGATGTGTGGCTGTCACCGATGGATGGAGAGAGGGAGAGAGAGAAAGGAGAGATCTAGAAAGAGACACACTACACACTTGATCTCTGCTGGTAGGCATATGGTGTTTTTATGGGTTTTAAGATTTTATTTATTTAACACACACAGAGAGAGAGAGAAAGCAAGTGCAAGCAGGGGGAGTGGGAGAGGGAGAAGCAGGCTTCCCACTGAGCAGGGAGCCTGATTCGGGGCTCGATCCCAGGATCCTGGGATCATGACCTGAGCTGAAGGCAGACGCTTAACTGACGAAGGCCCCCAGGCGCCCCTGATTTTATGTTTTTATCTTACTTCCACGTGTGGTACTTCCTACTTCTCTAAAATGCACAGTCTTGCGTCTGTAATAGCAAGTGGATAATTTACTCTATAGCCGGCTCCACGCAAATGCAAAGTGGGACGCTGGCGTGGGCACCAGCACTGTGTCATCTGCAAGAGCGGAAGATTAGAAGCAGTCTAAATGGCCATCCACAGGGACACTAGATGCTGCCAAAGCTCTGGATGAACTGCTATGGGAACATTCAAAGACACCAAGCAGTGTGTATAGAATGCTATCACTTGGTTTAAAAACAGACTGGGGGCGGGGACGGGGGTGAAAGCATTTATCTGTGTTTGCTTGTATGTGGTTAAAGAAATTCTAGAAGAAACAAAAGAAATGAACAATTACTACAGAGGTGGGAAAGAGGAACCACACAGAACAGGGGGTGGGAGACAGACTTTTTGCAGTACACTCTTTCATGGGGAAGGTGGCGAGGCAGCAGAAAGCATTATTTTTTCCCAAAACAAGACCTCTTTTGGGGGCACTTGGGTGGCTCAGTGGGTTAAAGTCTCTGCCTTTGGCTCGGGTCATGATCTCAGGGTCCTGGGATCGAGCCCCGCATCGGGCTCTCTGCTCAGTGGGGAGCCTGCTTCCTCCTCTCTCTCTCTGCCTGCCTCTCCACCTACTTGAGATCTCTGTCAGATAGAAAAATAAAATCTTAAAAAAAAAAACTCTTTTAATAAGATTTGTCATATCTTCAGCAGCTTGCACGCCTCTAGAACAGAAGAGCGCGTCCCCATCCCCATGGTCCGCGCGCGGGAGGGGCTGGTGGGCTGCAGGCCCGCTTACCGATTAATCTTCCTCTTCTGCTGGGATTTAATCACTGTGCTCTCCTCGTCCCTCTTCTTCAGCACCTGGAAGTTGTACTCCAGCTTCTCTTGGTTTAGCTGGTAAGTTGCTTTCATCTGCTGAAGCTGCTGCTCAAGAACCTACCGTTGAAGTTTAAAAAAGTCATGATACTCACTGGCCCCAGTATCATCGGTCATACCTGAGGGTCCCTGATTCTTCGTTCTGGAGTCATGTCAGAGGAGCCGGAGGGACAAGTGCCTGCCCCTGAATTCTTAAAAAATCTGTCATTAGGGGTGAATGAAAGGCCAACCAGAAGAAATACCCATCATTCGGGCCCCCCGGGTGGCTCAGTCAGTTAAGTGTCTGCCTTGAGCTCTGGTCATGATCTCAGGGTCCTGGGATCGAGTCCCACATCGGGCTCTCTGCTCAATGGGGAGTCTGCTTCTCCCTCTCCCTCTTGCTCTCCCTCTCCCTCTCTCTCTCACAAATAAATAAATAAAATCTTTACAGAAAATATCCATCATTCTGCTGTAAGCTTAAAGCCTGTGTCCCTACAGCCTGGGAGAGATGGCATTTAGAGCCTTCCAGTCTGGCCCGCTCCGGTGCTGTGCACCAGACCCTCATGGGGAGATACACATCACCCCAGCAGAAACGCAAGTTCTCGTTGCCACAGAGGTGTCCCCGCTCTGACCTCCAACCAGCAGTGCTGGGGTTTAACAGATGGTGTTCATTTTAAAGGACACTAAACATGACCATCCATTCTTTCTGGATTTCCATTATCTATATTCATTCCCTCACCAAATACTGATCTGAGGGCCTGCTCTATGTCGACACTTTTCCAGGTGCTGCTGAGAAAACACTGCTGAAAAAGCCACAGTCTTGCCCTATCTAGGAGAGGGACAGATCGACAAGAACCAGTGACAAGAGGCACAGGGTAGCCTGGGATGCTCATGGCCTTGAAGGCCAGGCAGGTATCCCTGAACAGTGGGCACCAGCATGTCTGAGACCTGGAAAATGAGGAGTCGCTCATGGGGACGCCTCGGGCACAGAGGTCCAGAGAGGCAAGGGGAGTGAGGTGCTTTGGGGAAACCACGAGCAGTGTTGGGTGTGAGGTGTGAGGCAGGGAATGCTCAAAAAAGATGCTGACAGAGCAGTTGGGCAGTAGAGAGAGATCGCTCTGGGGGCACCTGGGTGCCACAGTCAGTTAAGCATCTGACTCTTGGGTTTCGGCTCCGACTGTGATCTTAGGGTCATGAGATCAAGCCCCACATCGGGCTCTGCACGCAGCATGGAGTCTGCTTGGGATTCTCTCTTCCTCTCCCTCTGCTCTTCCCATTCATGTTCTCTCTCTCTCTCTCTCAAATAATAAATCCGAGAAAGGAAGGAAGAGAGGAAAGAGGGAAGGGAAGAAGACAGATCATGCTGACTGTGGGTAAAAAAAAATTTTTTTGTCAAGAGCAGGACAGGGCTAGAGACAGGGCAAATAGAGGCAAGCTTGCTCCCGCCTTTCCTGAGTGGAAATGCGGGAGCAGACGAACAGACGCCGCAATTAAGTGTAATCAGAGGTTGACAAGCAGGGACAGGTGACATGTGGCACTCTTCCAAGCCTCCTTCCCCCGTCCCCTTCTATGCAGCTACAGGGCCTTGCTAAGGAATCTAGGCAGCGTCCCCTCCCCGCTCCGGACTATCCTCAGGACGGTAACCGGCCAGGAGGTGATGCAGAGAACAAAGGCATTGGCATGGATAACTGAGAGAATCAGTCAAGAGCACCCTGTTTAACTATTCCAGAGAGTTCTAAATCTCCACTGTGGGTAGGTATCTCGCAATGGTTTGTGCCTCCATGTTCCAAATGAAACCAGCCCAGCTGCTTAACATGTGACCAGCCCTGGACATGGAGAAGGCCACCGACCTAGGAGGTCACTCAGGACAAAGTCCAGCAGAAAAGCTCCTCGTTGAATGGAGATAATCTGGAAGGTATGAATGCTCTCTGGATTTGCTCTGATTTGGGACAACAGTAAGGAGCTGAGATCCCGGGTGCCTGGTGTTTGCTCTGAGGATGTCGGGACCCCCTTTTTCTCATAGCTTTGCAATAAGTCCCTGGCACTAAGACAGCATTTCCCAAACTTTGGCCATAGGACAGTTTTTACAATTATAAGGAAGTGAGAGCACGTGAGTTCTAGCAGTGAGTGTTCATGTAAATTTCACCCCTGAAGTCCAATCATTAGATAATTCTCACAACGGAAACCCACTCTCTATTTTTCCTGCACGATACATCTTGAAAGGAAAAAAAAAAAATCACTGACTCACTTTTTTTTGTGAGTTTTGTGAAACCACCACACATACCTCACCTGGCTGAACACGGTTCACAAAACTCTGAGCTAAATTAGTAAGCAGGTCATGTCTTTTCCTTTGTGCCCTGAAAGAACTCACATCTGAGCTGATTTTATAGGCAAAACAACAAACAAAGAAACATGTCACCTGCCGGTTCTAATTTGCATTTCTTTGCCTGTGCTCCTGGTTAATTATTTATTAGCCCATTTCATTTTCTTTTGTGGAACACACCTGCTCCTGCTCTTTGCTAGAATATGGTCCTAGGAGATTGACACATGGAAGGACTAGTAATGCACCACGCACTGTGGGCTTTCCATCTCTAGGGGATCCCAGATCAGCTGCTCGGTCACCCCAGCTCTGGTCCAAGACCCCTGTGGCCTCTGCAGTCACGATGCCCCGTGGGAGTTACTGGCAGTGTTGTCAATGAACTTGCAGAACTAACAGTCTGGTTGTCTCACCCAACAGAGCCACCAGCGGCTGCGCATATTATGTGACTCATTATTTGTTTTCAACACCTGCTTGAGGTAATTTTGGTCCTGGTGACTCTATTGTTAATTATCTCAGGGTTTAGTCTCAACACACAGCCATCCTTGGTTGTCATACGTTGAAGATAGTTTTATATTTTAAAATTGGAATTGATTTTGTTAACTGTCCGCCCTCATTCTTCAATTATCTAAGGATACTGTTGCAAAGCTGTACTTCATGTTTCCAAGACTAACCATGAAACATCGTGTTTGGTTTCTGTGAATAATTTACAAAGATTACAATCTAACCTGACAGGAAAGGCCTTCCGTGTAGTGGGGGCTGCGGGTGTTGATCCCACCTTCGCCTTCTTCCTGCAACGGTGTGAGCCTCCCCGCGGCCGCTCTCCACGCCATCTCCTGCCCCACAACCTCCAGAAAACCAGCTGCCATCATTGTCCCAAGCAGAATGGAAATTTAAAACAGCCTTTCCCCTGGTCCTGTGGGCTGACTTGGAGAACCTACTGGGCCCCTTCACCTCTGCTCTCAGGACCTGTGCCTTGTTTATCTTTGTGCTTTGCACAATGTTAAGTTCATGGTGTTTGTTAAATAAGTAACTTGGACTTGATTTTTTGTGATTAATATTCTGGTATTAAAGGTAACAGTTCCTGAAGTTGAACTAAACCATTTTACAATTTTAAAAGCACAAGTAGGACCCAAAGTAAAAAAAAATATTTGCTTCCTGCATCAAGCACTAAGTGTTTCTAGTAGTGTTATTTGGGGCCAGGGCGATGGGGGCTGTGGTAAAAATCCCTCTCTAGGACATAATGTTTACAGGCTTCGTTTTGCTCATCAATAATGTCACCTTACTGGCAGTAAGCACTTGGAAAGTATTCATTCTCTTCTTTATTTCTTGTACTTTACCCATCAAATCAAATCTTTGTATTTGGAGCCTTCATATTTTTGTGGTTTGCAAAAATTTTAGTTGTATATTTCAGAACTGATACAGTGCTATGAATTACTTAGGAAAACCAAATTTGATGTTAAGCTGCATACTGAATCTTCTTGACAAAATCGATGTTATTGGACTTTACTATCTAATGAAAGTACACGTAAGGGGCATTATGATCAAGTTTTATCTACAAAAATACCCTGCATACGGCAATATGGCAATCCCTGATTTATCTGTTTCAAGTTAAAATGTAATTTGGTACAGTATACTCCTGGTTTCCATTCTAACACAGGAACTGCACACACTTCCCTGCTCTGAATATCTCCATCTGTCTGCCTCCCACACACCCACCTTCCATGGGCAGTCCAACTGGACAGGGGAAGCCAGGAGACGCGGGTCTCCCAGGTTCTCAGGCTCTCCGTCCCTTACCTCCCTAGTCTTCCATCACCTCCTACCCCCAAAAATCTCCCCACATCCCAGAATTTTTTGGCATGTTCAAGCATTTGAGGATTAAATTAAGAATGTGAGGTTTGGGGGCGCCTGGGTGGCTCAGTGGGTTAAAGCCTCTGCCTTCGGCTCAGGTCAGTATCCCAGGGTCCTGGGATTGAGCCCTGCATTGGGCTCTCTGCTCGGCAGGGAGCCTGCTTCCTCCTCTCTCTCTGCCTGCTTCTCTGCCTACTTGAGATCTGTGTCTGTCAAATAAATAAATAAATGATTTTTTTTAATTTAAAAAATTTTTTAAAAAAAGAATGTGAGGTTCTACTCCTACAACTCAAAGGCAAAAATTAATAATAATAATAATAATAATAAAAATAAACTACCCAAGTAGAAGACATACAAATGACCAATAGTTATAAAAGTCACTACTTATCAGGGAAATGCAAATCAAAGCTACAATGAGATATCACCTCATGCCTCTTAGGATAGCTTTTGTCAAAAAAAACAATAATAACAGGTGCTGGCAAGGATGTGGAAAAGGAAGCCGCTGGTGGGAATGCAAACTGGTGCAGCCACTCTGGAAAGAGTATAGAGATTCCTCAAAAGATAAAAAATAGAACTACCATTTGATCCAATAATCCCACTTCTGGCTATAGATCCAAAGGCACAGAGATCTGCAACTTGAAGAGACGTCTGCCCTCCGTTGTAGCATATTCACAACAGTCAAGAGATAGAAACAACCTAAGTGTCCATCAGTGGACTAATGGAGAAAGAAAAATGTGGTGTATCACGAAATTGTCCTCAGCCATAAAAAAAGACAATCTACCATTGGCAACAATAGGGATGGACACAGAGGACATTATACTAAGTGAAATAAGCCAGACACAGGAAGACAAATGCTGCATGGTCTCACTTGTATGTGGGATCTAAAGCAGACAGCCTGGGGGAGGAGAAAGAGTGGGGTGTTGGGCGGAGGTCACAAGGTTCCAGTTATGTGGGATGAATAGGTTCTGGTGATCTAACAGTTACAACAGAAGGTCTTTGAGTAACAATGCTGTTATTGTATATTTAAAAATGTGTTAAGAGAGTAAATCTTGTGTTACGTGCTCTCAAGGCAAAAGGAAAAACAAAACCACAGGTGAAAGAACATGAGTTTCCATTATTTCACTGTTTGAGGCCAGCGGTGTGTCCTTTTGTCCCATAAATTATCATAAAACCAAAATAACGAAAGAAAGCTTAACAATAGCCATTTTCATTAAAAATGCCATGTACACACCCCACATACGCAGCACTGCGCTCCCAGATGCCCACTGTTCTTCGTCAGTGACTCCCATTTCCATGACATTACTATGAGAAAGGCCCAGAAAAAGTCTCAAGACCGGTAAGAATATTTGTAGTCTGGAGAGGCTTTGATGCCACCTTGTCACATTAAGCACAAGAGTAGTAGGGCCTGAAATTCCATCACAGGCTACGTGCAAAAGCTTTAGTCTAACAAGTTTTTCTAGACAGAGACTGAAGTGAATAGCCTGTGCTGAAACATTAAGAGCTAATTACATCACACCTACATGTAATTAGAGATGAGCGTTTTTTTAAACTAACGAAGCACAGAATCCTGGGCTTGGAAAGAACATCACAAACCAGAAAATCTAACCTTCCACTGGGAGAATCCTTCCTCAGCATTGAAGACAGACAGTCAGGCAGCCTTTGAATACTTTATGAGATAGAACACTCTTTGTTCTGTGGGATGACCCTTTTCTACATCGGACAGTTCTACCTATTAGAAAGTTCTTTCTGGGGCGCATGGGTGGCACAGTCTGTTAAGTGTCTGACTTTTGGTTTTGGCTCAGGCTGTGATCTCATGAGACTGAGCCCCAAGTCAGCCTCCACGCTCAGCACAGAGTCCACCCTCTGTGGATTCTCTCCCTCTCCCTCTGCCCCACCAGAGCTCGCTCTCTCTCGAATAAATCAATCTAGAAAGAAAGAGAGAAAGAAAGAGGGAGGGAGGGAGGGCAGAAGGAAGGAAAGAAGGGAGGGAGTGAGTTAGTTCTTTCTGACGGCAAGTCGGAATCTGCCTTACTGCGATGTCCAACCATCAGCCAGAGACTGTTTGGAATATTAGGAACATTGCAGGCTACCAAGCCAGACAGAGCTGGTTTGAATCCAGGGCCTACCATTTGCCAGGTAAGTAGCCTATTTCCTGGCATAAAAATGTGGTCACTGATTCCTCCTTTCTGTGTTAATATGTTAATATGTCACAGCAGATACGGCCCCAGATTCCAAGGAGCACCCCTGACACATCCTCCCCACCCGCTCCCCCTCGCCTCCCCCTTCCTGCCTTAAGTGCCTGGTCACTCACTAGATGGTGGCTGTTCTGCTTTGGCCCCGACACACTTAGCTTGCCCTGGGGATACCTTCCCTTTGCTTGGCTAAAGTCATAATCCTCCCAGTGATTCCTCAGGTTGTGGTTTCCTGCTTAGCCTCTTGGCAGCCCCCCAGGATTTATTAAAGAAAGAATTCTTCCCCATATATTTTGTCCATGAGTTCCTTCAGATATGATCGCTTGAAAGAAATCAGATAACAAATATGTATCTGTTGAAGGGACTAACTCTAGAACGTTCTGGGCAGTCACCAAGGACGAAACCGCCACCAGACGCCGAGCAACAAGTCAGACCTGCACATCCTGCTCCAGCTTGATCTTGATCATGTTGTACTCTTCCCAGTCCCATACCCTCTGCTTGTTCAGCTGCTTCTCATAGTCCTCTATCTTCTTGATGCGGTTCATAAGATACTCCAGCTGAAGGCACAGGAAGACAAGAGGAAAGTCAGCCTTGTCCCTGCCCTGTCTCAGTCCCTCGGGTGGCCTGACCAGCATGACCCAGTGAAGGGTCTCCAAGTGTCAGGGTCTGGAGGGAGTCAGTCAGCCCTCAGAAGCTCCTGGGCCCCAAAGCTTTGTATCCTTTGCCATACTCGGGAGCCTCCTTACTTGAAAAACTCCAAGAGGATTGCTCCATTAAGAAACTAGCCATGGGCCCCGCGGTCAGACATTTGTATTTCTCAAAAAAACCCCACTGGATCTTGGTCAAGCTATTTCTTTGTTCTTTATGTCTCTGAAGTAAAGTGATACCCCCCATCCTTTAAAACATCTTCTGAGTCACAAACAGCCGTGGCTGGGGTAGAAGCCTGGGAACAAAAAAGAGAGGGGCAGGACCACAGGAACCCCAGCGAGCTGCAAAGGAAGGTAGTATTCACCACCACTAGAAGCAAACGTCACCATCAGGAGCAGCAGAGACTAACCACGAAGTGGAGTAGTAAATGTCTGCCATGGCAATCCTCCCCAAGATACATAAAGGCTAGTGAGTTCAGTCACAGCAGATACGGCCCCAGATTCCAAGGAGCACCCCTGACACATCCTCCCCACCCGCTGCCCCTCCCCCACCCCCTTCCGCACCCATCGCCCCTTCACCTCTTTGGCATTGTGAGCCTGCAGGGCCCGCTCCCATTTCTTCTTATTACTGGCCAGCATTTCTTGTCGTTCTACCTCAAATGCTTTCTACAACCAAGAAAGAAGAGGGCTCTAGTCTCTGTTTTGATTGGGCAGTTCCACATTAGGAAAAAACTCATAAGTAATTGCACAAGGGCCCATGTACCAACTGGACAGTCCAAGTCAAATCCAAATGCAACCTTGCCAAGTTTCATACAACCGAAGGGGTACAGAAGGAGTTGTGTGGAAATTAGTGTTATGAAGTCTGGACTTCCCACAAATTTTGAGAGGAAATGTGCCAAGTGCCCTGTGGCTCAGCCAACATCAGAGGAGGGAGCTGGAGGAAGGCCAGGGCCCTGGGTGAAGTGACGGGGCAAGCCCCGGCATGCGCTTCAATCATGCCGAGGGCTGCTGCATGGTTGGGGTTCCCACGAAACAAAGGAACGCGTTGCTCACAAGAGGTAGGCCAAGGAATGCAGAGAGGAGTCTATAATAATCCAAGATGGTGGGAATCCTCTTGGCTCTCTTCCATTCTGGAAAGGCCAGTCTCAGTGTCAAGCCTTAACATTTCATTTGAATTTAAAGTATTGATTCCTGAACCTGTTTTCCCATGCTCCCACCCCCAGCTGCCATAAATACAACAAATAAACAGCTCACACACACCCCTCTCCTCCACTCTTCTTATCCCTCCATGGTTTTATTTTCTTGCAGAGCACTTATTACCACCTGTCCAACTATATATTTAGTAGTTTATCTGTTTATTGTCTATCTGTCTCCTACTAGAATACAGATCTCTTCGAGGACTTTGTTTAGTTCATAGCTGTATCCACAGCCCCCGGGACGGTGTCTGACACATAGTAGGTGCTTAATGAATAGTTGTTGGGCAAGTGCATGAATGGGTAAACAAGTGAAGGGGCTGACATCACAGGACAAGACACCTGTGTCTGTCACGGCCAACCTGGGGCAGAAGGCAACTCTACCGCACCATTACCTCAATGTAATTCAGCTCCTGACGGAAGGTTTTCATCACGTGCTTCACTTGTTCTTCCATTCTCTCCAGCAGCAGGCAGATGTCATCTGACTGCTTCTTCAATTCCTTCACATACTGGTCATCTTTTGTTTTCAACTCCTAGAGAAGAGCAACCGAAAGTTGGTAACCAAATAAGACCGAGGGAAGAGGTGCCAAGCGCACTCCCCCAGGACCTCGCTCTTCAGTATCTGTGAATGCTAGGAATACACAGCTATACACAGAGAAAGTCACTTCGGAAGAATCTGAGGATGCCAGGGAGAAAGCACAGGCGGATGGAGCACAGTGGCCTCAGCTAGGGGCAAAGCCGGACATAGCAGCCGGCGATCAAACCCTCTGTGACTACTTGCTGTAAACCTCTTTATAAGCTCCCAGGCAGCTTACAGCCCCCAGCAGAGCAATGGCGATCCAGGATCCAACACGGGACTCTATCCACTGCAGACTACATGCCATTCCTTAACTGAAAACATAAAATCGCATGCATCTTTCTAAGGTCACCAATAATTCTCAGATTTCTCCAAAGCTCTTCCTTCTGGTTGAATTTATTGCCTGAATTGTGCAATAATCTGAGTCGTGAAGTGACACCTCCTCATTTTTCCATTCAGGAAGAGCAAACCAATAAGCCAGTCAAATCCCCCAGCCTGAGCCCATGCAGCAGAGTCGGGGGCCGGGAGTCTCGCCTGCTGTAACTCGCTGATCAGCTTGTTCTTGTCCTCGATCAGCCCAGCACAGTGCACCTGCTGGGTGTTGAGCATTTCCCACAGGTCCTGGGGAATTCTCTTCTGTTTGCCCTCCTCCCACTTTGCAGTGATTTCATCAAATTTGTCCTGGCTGGTCTTCACTTCGTTCTCCAGCTTCTCGAGTCTGTGGATACAAACACAGTGGCCATGCCAGCCCAGCTGGGGAAGCCGTCTCCTGCTGAAGCAGGCCGGTTCTCGAGAGTCTGAAATACCAAGCCAGGGCTTCAAGCACTGCTCCCACGCACCCCGCGCTCAAAACCAAACCAGCCTCTGAGGAATCTTCTTTTAGCTTAAGCAGTGCTTGGAAGCAAGGAGGCCAAATAAACAAGGTGACCCACAACAAAAGCAGATGGACCTTAAAGCTATACCTACTTACACACGCACATACGCGTGCAGATCAACAGTCTGTCACATACTTCCATGACAAGCTGTACAACTCCAGTGACCAAGGCCTGACTTTGCCACTAATGGACTCTCAACTTGAGACAAGTCCATGACCCACAGCAAGCTGCATTTTTCTCCTCCATAAGAGGGAGGATGAAAGCACTGACTTTCCTACGGCTCCTCCCAGGGTTAGGTGAGATGACGCTCGGCACAGCAGTCGTTCAACAAAGGGTACCCATATGATTGTTTCTGGTTATCGACATAACTTCGGGTGTGTGACCATTCCTCTCCCAAATCATCAGTAAATACAGGGGGCCATACGATATATACTAAGGATTATTACACTTCCATCAGAAAGGATGAAAATCCAACTTTTGTATCAACATGGACAGGACTGGAAGAGATTATGCTGAGTGAAATAAGTCAAGCAAAGTCAATTATCATATGGTTTTGCTTATTTGTGGAGCATAAGGAATAACACGGAGGACATGAGGAGATGGAGAGACGTGAGTTGGGGGAAATCGGAGGAGGAGACAAACCATGAGAGACTGTGGACTCTGAGAAACAAACTGAGGGTTTTGGAGGGGAGGGGGGTGGGGGGTTGGGTGAACCTGGTGGTGGTATTATGGAGGGCACGTATTGCATGGAGCACTGGGTGTGGTGCATAAACAATGAATTCTGGAACACTGAAAAGAAATTTTTAAAAATAGATAAAAATTAAAAAAAAAAAAAAAACCAGGGAGCCATGAAAATAGGGAAACTCCACCATTAAGGAATGGAAAATCGGCATGGCCTTTCCAGAAATTCCAAAAGAGACTCTGTGATGAAGTGTACCGAGGAGGGAACCAGCCTGAGGAGAAGCGTGAGGATGAGAGGTGAGGTCCCCCCTAAGAATGGCCACTAGGACATACGCCAGGACTCTCTCCCTACCTTCACAGACTGTCATTGTAGGAGGCTGCCTCCCGACAAGAGTGCCAAGCCCTACAAGACAGGAGTCACAACTTAAACTCACACTCCCCTCTCTCCTTCTTGCCTCCCTTCCGAGCTAGTAGCACAGAGCACATTAATTCACTTGACTTTGGGCCTCAAAAAATGAAAAACAACAGCCAGGTCTTCTTGCCAATTTATCCTATACGTCTGCCGCTGAAAACCTTCAGTTTTTCCGTTTATCCTATACGTCTCTATTTTCCATTTATCCTATACGTCTGCCGCTGAAGACCTTCAGTTTTTCCTCCATGGTCATAGGAAACAGCCTACCTCCTTGGCGTGGCTGGGAAATCTGCCAATTTCTTGCTAGGTACAACCCAAGGCAGACCGTGGGAAGTCACAAGAATAAAATCACCAGTTGCCTACTGGTAAAGCTAGTAAAGGTGCTGAAGGAACTCCTTACGCTGAACACCGAAAAACATTGTTAACCCCGTGCTCTTGCGGAGACGAGCTAAAAGGGCCACGTGGAAGAAGCGGGAAGAAAGGAGGAATGCAGGGAGGGAAGGAGGAGATTCGTTCCTAAAGGGCATTAAGGGGATTCTGCTGGACTGACTCTGACACAGCCACTTCCCAACGGTCGGGGAGACTCTGGGGAGCCGTGGGAGAGCCGTGCTCACGTCCGCCCTGCAGAGCGGGGCCTCCGCACCTCTGGCGCCGGATCTCCTCTTCCTCCACTCTCCTGCGGAGCTCTCTGACATCGGTAGCCACCTGGATATTCGTCACCAACTCAGTGCCACAGAGCAGCAGTTTATTCAATTTCTGAAAACAAAGAATTTATGAAGTTAGAGGGGCGCCTGGGTGGCTCAGTCGGTGAAGCGTCTGCCTTCGGCTCAGGTCCTGATCCCGGGGTCCTGAGATCGAGATCTACATCGCTTCGGAATCTCTGCTCAGCAGGGGAGCCTGCCCCCCCCTCCCCCCCCCCCCCCCCAATTCATGGTCTCTCTCGCCTCTCTCTCTCTCTCTGAAATAAATAAAATCTTTTAAAAAAAAGAATTTATTAAGTTAGAAACCTTTTGCACAGCTGTCTATAGCTGTTCTATCCAGCCAAGTGGGAATCAAAAGCAACCTTAAGATCCTTAAGAGTAGCATGTACTTGACAATCTCTTTCCATCAGGATATTGGGGATGTGATATCAGAGCTTGTGATTTAATAGCACATGTGATTCTGGAGGTACTGTGGCTTATTCTCATTAGACTAGGGACCAGCTGGCTAGCACACTGGCAGATACCTGAGGCACATCTCAGCACTCGCCCCTAGACCCCCCAAGCGACTGACACCACCAGGCACTTTTCTGAGAATTCAGTGGGAGAGGTGAGGTAGAGACAATGGCGACCATCCTCCCACATCCATTCCCTCCTCCTCTCCGAGAAACAGGATCCCCAATTTTAGCTGGACATTGGACCTACCAAGATGGATAAACTTCCCAAACTCCTTGGCAGCTAGAATACAGTCTGATTGACAGAACCTGAGCAGAAGTGATGTGTGCCCCTTCTGACTCATGCATTGAAGGGAAAAGGCCTGTCCTCTGCTGCCGCATCTCCCCCCTTCTCCGGGGCCAGCGTGTGGTGCTCTGGTATGACACGGTGAGCACATACAGCCACTGAAGGAATGGCAGAAGAAGATGAGGTCCCCGACATCGAGGAGCTGCCGCATCAGCCCTGGACAGTGTCCTGATGCTCTGAACTACTAAGGAAGCCAGAGGAATAAGCTTCTATGTTGTTTAAGCTACTGTTACATGGCGTCTTCTGTTCCAGACACTCAGGCTCCACCGCTGCCTCCCTTAATAGCTCAACAATTTTGCTATTGGTGCCCCGCTTCTAAATCCCTCTTTAGGGGTGCCTGGGTGGCTCAGTTGGTTAAGCATCTGCCTTCGGCTCAGGTCATGATCTTGGGGTCCTGGGATCGAGCCCCACATCAGGCTCTCTGCTCAGTAGAGAGTCTGCGTGCCCCTCTGCACTCCCCCATCTCATGTGCTCATGCTCCTGCTCTCTTTCTCTCTCAAATAAATAAAATCTTGAATAAATAAGTAAGTAAATAAATAAATAAATCCCTCCTTGAATTCCACATCAGTGTCTTCACTCCTGACCTTTGGGTGATGACAGGATTTCAACCAAAAATTCAGGTACCCTTAGGCTGTGCCTACATTTTTCTAAGTCTGTTTTGGAACTTAAAAATTCTCCGGCTCTCGAACTGTTTCTGAACAAAGAACCTACGAGCTTCTCCATACGAAGGAGTCACTGAAACAATCAGAGATTCTATTTCATCTCGCCCTCCTAAAGACACTTGGAAATGCAGTTTTAAAGAATACAGGATGAAAGCCTTAACCCCAATATCCAGAGGTATGCCAGAATTTCTTTTAAATGGCCACAGTTGTAGCACTTGTACCAAATGGTTTTACATGCCTAAGAAAGTAAAGGCTTTCCAGTAGTTTTTGAACAGTTATCTATTTTCTGCTCAGACAATGCAAACATCAGAAATTTGTGAATCAAGTATTTCAGACTCAGAGGAAAACTGAAAATGTTACAGTCACCAACAGACCAACAGACACAGGAAAAGATAAAACTGTTGTTTTCAGATATGATTACATATGTAAAAAAAAAATAAACACACAAACAAAAGAGACCACAGGATAACTATTAGAATTGACAAGAGAATTTGACAAAATTGCGAATATCAGGTCACTATACAAAAAACCATTTGTACTTTTATATATAAGCAAAAAAAAAAACACTTAGAGCCTCAATGCAAAGTGTAAGACATTGTTTTTGTTTTTGTTTTGTTAACATATAATGTATTATTTGTTCCAGGGCTACAGGTCTGCAAATCATCAGTCTTACACAATTTAGCATAAGACATTGTTCACAAAACTAAAGAATACCTAAATAAGTGGAGGGATATTTTATACTCATGGATTGTAAATCTCATCGTTGGTAAGATATTAATTCTTTCCTAAATTGATCTATAGGTTCAATCTGACTTCAATTAAAGTGCCAGCAGGGGACACCTGGGTGGCTCGTGGGTTAAGTGGCTGACTCTTGATTTCAGTTCAGGTCATGATCTCGGGGTCCTGGGACTGACCCCCACATCAGGGTCCACACTTGGGGGGAGTCTGCTTGAGGACTTTCTCCCTCTGCTTCCCCTTCCCCTTCAACCCCCTCCCCCCACACACACCACAGCTCTCTCTCTAGAATATATAAATAAAACTTTTAAAAATCCCAGCAGGTTTTTTGGAGGAAACTGACAAACTGATTGTAAAATTTATATGGACATGAAAAAGGTCAAGGATAGCCAAGACAATTTGAAGAATCACAAACTTAGAGGACCTATTCCACCAGATGTCAAGACCTATCATAAGGCTACAGTAGTTAAAATAGTGTGGAACTGGTGTAAAGTCAGACAAGTAGACCAATAAAACAGAACAGAGAATCCAGAAACAAATCCACATATGTGATCACCTGACTCACAACAAAGGTGTATTGCAGTGCAGTGGGGGAAAGGGTGATTCTTCCAATAAACGGTGCTGGTTCAATTAAAAATCCATATACAACACAGCATCCTTGAACCTTACCTTTACACCAGCCACAAAAATCAATTCAAGATAGACTACAGACCAAAATGTACATGATACAAAAATAAAGCTTCTAAGAGAAAACTTGGAAGAATATCTTTATAAAACTGGAGCAAGATTAAGTAGGAAACAAAAGAATCACCAAGTAAAAATGATTGATAAGGGGTGGGGCCAAGGACAGTGGCCCTTCCTGTCGAAGTCTGATGGCAGAACCAGTTATTAATATCTTGATATTAAAGAAGGCAGCATTTGGTATTTATACATTTTATACATTTCTTTTCTATGCCAACACTTTACAGGACTTAAGTCATAAGTGAAAGGAAGCTTGAACAGCTGCTAATGATGGGGCGCCTGAGTGGCTCAGTGGATTAAAGCCTCTGCCTTTGGCTCAGTTCATGATCCCAGGGTCCCGGGATCGAGTCCCACAACAGGCTCTCTGCTCAGTGGAGCCTGCTTCCCTTCCTCTCTCTCTGCCTGCCTCTCTGCCTCATTGTGATCTCCTTCTGTCAAATAAATAAATAAAATCTTAAAAAAAAAAAAGGAAAGAAAAGAAAAGCTGCTAATGAAAGCAACATTATCTCTTCGGGTTCACACTCAAAGAGTGCTCCAGATGAACCCTGTATCAATATTTTCAAGACCATAGCAGTATAAACTATATCAGGAGGTTCCAGATTATATACAATATCCTTTTGATCCTACCCAGCCATGCTCAGAGATGATCGACATTTCGACAAAGTGACCCCAGTACAGACAGGAGGCAGGACACATCAACGTCACAATGAGCACCAGATGGGGACCAAGAACACACCGCAGCTCAGTGTTCTTCCCGCCACCGTAAGGTATCTTATCTTTGACCCAGTACCGTACAGTTCACTCAGGTGTCTCTGTAGATCTCTTTGCTCTATAAGGACATTTCAGTAACTTGAGTATTTTTTTTCTCACAGTAAGTGTACTTCAACTTCTGCCAGAAATGCTCTCTCTCCTCTCTGCTTTTATAAGTCCCACCTATTTTTCCAAGATGCAGCTCAAATCCCACTTTCTCCATGTAACCTTTCCCCATCAGGCCCACTTGGGCAGCCCTTTTCTTTCCCTCAATTCCTACCATCCCGCTGCCCTAGGATATTCATTTAACAGTTCATTAAATGCAGCACTTTGCCAGTCCTGCTTGCTGTTTGGGAGTGTTGTTCATTCTTCCTGCACCTGTTGTTCCAAATCCTTTATTAAACATTCCAGGAGCCCTGGCATTGCCATGGGACAGCAATCAATGACTTTCTTTTTAGTGGTTATTGAGTACAAGCCCTGCACTATCCACAGGTATACGCAGAGGCTCTCGCTCTCACGGAGCTTACAGCTCTGCTGCGGACATGCAGGCACACACACTGGAAGTCCTACAAGGGAGAAAACGTCTAAAATGAAACACATGGCACAGAGAAGTACCCGGTGTGTGAATTAAAGGAGCCTGGGCTGCGAAGAAATCATGGACTTGCAGTCCCCTCGAGCTGGGACTTGAGATGGCCTTGATGGAAGGCATCCTGACGAGAGGAGAGAAGACGGAGGTAGAGGACAGCGGGGAGGAGGGTAAGGGAGGGACTGGCACCCCGGAAGATAAGAGGCGTGGAACAGGACGAGCAGAGCCCCCACTGGAGATGAGTGAGCAGATCGGCCAAGCCAGAGTGAAGGCCCAAGGTGGGTATCGGCGGGAGAGATGACTGACGTTAGGACGGAAACAGAAGGCCTTGAATGGGCAGCGTGAACACCTTGATTTGTGCTAATGAACAGCTCACAGGATGAAATGAAAGCTCACTCCTAGACAGCTCTCAAAATGGGAAAGATTCAAATTCGCTCTGCCTAACTAAAAGCAGGAACACGCAATCCCTCTTGAGAGTCTTCTGGTCTAAGTATGAAAACCATGACCTCACACCCAGCTAGCGTCCCTGGCTGATAGGACCATACGCCACCCAGCTCATACCAGTCTGCTTTCTTCTTTCTGCTTGTTGCTCTTGCTTTGATCTTCCTCACTCTCTTTCTTCCCATCTAAATATTCTCCAAGTGCTTCCCTGTGATGGGAGAAAGTAGAGAAGCTAAAGTTATTTCTAGTATGTGGATTCTATATTTAGAGTTTCCATAGTGCATCATACTATATATGAAAATACATCCCATATGGATAAAAATTTCAATATTAAAAAACACAATCATAAGAACACTATAAGTAAATACAGGAGAAAACCCATCTTAGAATAAGACCAAAGCTAGAAAAAAAAAATAAAAATATTGAGAGACTTTACTTCTTAAAATTTAAAACTCTTCTCCTTGATTCAAGGGATAAACTCATAAAAGATACTTGACAAAATTTTGCCATCTAGAAAAGAGAACAGACTCTTTCAAATCAATACAAAAAAGACAAAATAACAATTAGAAAAACTGGCAAAGGATGCGTGGACAGGCAATTTACAGGGGAAATACAACAGGCAAACAGACATTTGAAAATACGTTCAACTTCACATAAAACACAAGAAATGCAATTGAGAAGCCTGTAAGGTATCATTACTCTCCATACCAGATGAGAAAAGATTTAAAAGGTTGATAATGGGATGCCTGGGCTTTCTCAGTCAGTTAAGTGTCTGCCTTCGGCTCAGGACATGATCCCAGAGTCCTGGGATCGAGTCCTGCATTGGGCTCCTTGCTCAGAAGGGAGCCTGCTTCTCCCTCTGTCTGCCACTCCCTCCACTTGCGTGCTATCTCTCTCTCTCCAACAAATAAATAAAATCTCAAATAAATAAATAAATAAGTAGTTGATAACATCAGGCATGGGTGCCCAACTACTCACACCACACCACAGCCAGGGATGTGAAGTATAACAACCTGTCTATAAGGCGATTTGGGGGGTGCCCGGGTGGCTCAGTGGGTTAAAGCCTCTGCCTTTGGCTCAGGTCATGATCCCAGGGTCCTGGGATCGAGCCCTGTGTCGGGCTCTCCGCTCAACAGGGAGCCTGCTTCCCCGTCTCTCTCTCTCTGCCTGCCTCTCTGCCTATATGTGATCTGTCTCTAAAATTAAAAAAAAAAAAAAAAATCTTTAAAAAAATTAAATAAAATAAAAAACTAAAATAAAATAAAAGGTGACTCGGTAAGGCTGACCCAACCTTCAGGAATTCCCTGCAGAAAGTACTCTGAGAAATCTGCATGTGGATGATTATTACAGCACTGACTCTACTAGCAGAAGCATGGAAACATTCCTACACACATATTAACCCTCGCTAATACCCACCTGTTTCAGAGCTTACGAGACAACAACATAAGAAAAAATTGGAGTGGGGGGCACCTGGGTGAGTCAGTCGGTTAAGTGTCTGTCTGCCTTCAGCTCAGGTCATGATCCCTGGGTTCCGAGACCAAGTCCGGAGTCTGGACTCCCCACTCAACAGGGTGTCTGTTTCTCCCTCTCCCCTGCTCAAGCTCTCTCTGTCTCTCTCTCAAATAAGTAAATAAAATCTTTTTTAAAATAAAGAAACAAAATATTTTGTAGCCTATAGAAAGAATGATGTAATTTCTAGCAGTATACAAAGACATCCACGACAGTTAAGTAAAAAGAGCCAGTTGTAGAACAATATGGAAAGTATAATATACATTTTCTTTTGAAAATAGGCTTATATATACATGGAAATTTTTTGGAAGGACATATGACCACAGATGACAATAGCTATTTAAGAGAAGGGAATTTAACTGAGGATTTCGATTCTCTTTATTTTTGCACAGCATGAATTTTACTAATAGCCTGTGTGTGTGTGTGTGTGTGTGTATGTGTGTGTGTGTGTTAATCAGAAAATCAGACCAAAGAAGAGGAGGTAACATAAGGTTCCAGACTATGGGTTTCTTTAGAGGATGCATGGGGGAATGACCCCACCAATCTCCATCTCATTTACAACATGGAGGCCCCTCTCCCCTCGGGCACACAGTTGGCCACGAGGACTCCCAGGGCACGAGAAAAATGAAACCATCCTGTGGACCCCATCTGCAGTGCAACAAACAGATCTCTCTGTCTCATTCTTTCTTGATTTCTTTCTAATACTGACTTCCATTTCCACTCCTTTTGTTCAAAGTTCAGCTCTGCTCTACAGTGTTACAGCATTTTTGAAATGTGGAGTTGTTAGGTCCATGATCAAAGTAGCGAGAGTGATACAAAGCGAAGGTCAAGCGAAGTTCAAGAAAAGCTTTGTTTCGTACCAAGCATCGGGAATCCAGCCAAACATTCAGGGCTGCCTCTTACAGAGAGAGCGACCCTCCCAGCCTTACAGACTAACTTTTAAAGGGCAAAGGCCATGTGGTAGAGCCTGGCCACACACAGGTGGCCAGTGAGATTGTAACACACAGAGAAAGCTACACAGTCATGCTAGGTCACACACGGGTGGCCAATTGAATTACGATTCACCCTATAGTAGATATTTGAACTAGCCTATCACCTTGGTCAGAACTGGCACCCAAAAGGCGGGGCCCACACTCCTTGGTAGCTAGGGAAACAGTATGCGTGCCCCACTGATTGGATGTCTCCACCTGGCCTGACTCGCCCTTGTATTTGGGCTCTATTACCTGGGACTGGTCAACCATATTTTACTAGTTTCCCGGACTTGCTTTTAAGTAAGTCCTCTGGTGGGGTCAGTTTAAGTTTTACTGCATAAACAACAAAATGGCTGTTCAACTGAGATGGAGCCGCTCTGGCTAAATAGGCCCTTACAGAGTTGAGTTACTGCTCCCTGCCAACTCCAAGTCTAACGAAAACCCCATTTTCTTTCTTGTCATTTCATGCACTTCCATATTCTTATTCAATCTACTCCTGGCCATTGCTAAGAGAACTAAGTGTTCCATTCCACTCGTCTTCCAAAGTTGCTGGGTTCATGGATCTCCCACTATCACACAAAATGCACTTGTTCTCTTGACTTTCTACTTTGACCACCAATTAAGTAACCAACTCTATCTAAATAATCATTCCAGTTGCTCCACTTCCTGGAGCAAAGACCAGTGCTTCAGAAAGAGAAAGAACTCTTATTAACCTAGTTTTCACTGGAACTCCATTGCTGCCTTTTACTTAGCATTTCTGACTTTCCTAGCACTGCCCTGTCCAAGGAAGGGAGCCACTGACCCCCAGTGACCGATCCAAACTGAAATGTCCTATGAGTATAAAATAGACTACATGGATTTTTGAAGGGCTTGAATAAAAAACAAAGTAAAATACCTCAATATAATTGACACTGATTACAATTTAAAAGAAAATTTTTACATTGTGGGTTAAATAAACAACAAAATTTAATTTCACCTGTTCTGTTTACTTTAACAGGGATACTAGAAATTTATTGCTTTGTTTCGTTTTGCTTGCTGACCTAGCATATTTTCCAAAGGAGTCAACTCCAAAGAGACTTCTCCCTCCTCAGGTTTACCTCAGTTTCAGGAAACTGCTTCCTTGGGGCTCCCACCCACGTGATCTCCTTGGAGCCGCCATCTTACTGAATACCCCACCTCCTGACCAAACAAAGTCCCTTCTCGGATTTAAAAAATTGGCACTTCATAGATTGTTTGGCTGGATTTCGGGTTCGGGGTTGGCTATCATTTTCCTTCAGAATTTTGAGAGCATTGCTGCGGTATCTTCTACCTTCCAGTGTTGCTATTTCAAAACCTTGAAGTCACTGTGTTTCTTAATCCTTTCCTTGGATGTGACAGTTGTTCTCACTCCAGAAACTTATAGGCCCCTCTGGCTCTCCAGGCTCCTGAAACTCCTGTCTCAGCCCATCCGGCCAATGAGTCGTCTTCAAGTTTTAGCAAGCATTTTTAGCCCACATGATTGATTAACTAACCCTTTCTTTGTGTATCTATAGATTAGGCATTGCATTGTTTCCTCAAAAGCCTCGGTAAGAAACCCACTTGCACAACCTCCCCACTCCCCCACACACCCACAGGGCACAATACACAGCCTCTGAGCACCAGGATAGTGTCTGTAGCTGGCACCACTGAGTCTGCCCGCAATCAAGAAAGGTTAAACACCATTGTGCTCCCCTTTTACTGATTAACTGCCCTAAAGTTTCTCCAAAAACCTTCAGGCAGATACATCGGAGTTGGTTTTTGGACAAGAGTGTGCCTTCTCCACAGATGGTCGGCCCTCTGAATAAAGCTCATATTCCTTTCCAATCAAAACTTGTCTCATGGGGCGCCTGGGTGGCTCAGTGGGTTAAAGCCTCTGCCTTTGGCTCGGGTCATGATTCCAGGCTCCTGGGATCGAGCCCCACATCGGGCTCTCTGCTCGGCGGGGAACCTGCTTCCCCCCTCTCTCTCTGCCTGCCTCTCTGCCTACTTGTGATCTCTGTCTGTCAAATTAATTAATTAATTAAAAAAAAAAAAACTCACCTCTTGAGTTTTTTTCAACTGGCGTTTGGAGCAATGGGCAGCCAAACTTGGGTGTTTCAGTAATGCTCTGAACTTTCTAAATGGTGTGCCCGCGGGTGGGGCTTCTTTCCTCCACTGGGCTGAACATTTTCAGACTGGCGTTCCCCACCCACCCCACCCCAAGCAGGAAACTTCAGTTATGATCAATTTTCTTGAATACTTCCAGTGATCATTTCCTCCTCTCTGTTCCCTCTGCCCTTTCTTTATGGATCTAGAAAAAAAAGAGTCTAGATCTCCTGGACTGGTCCTCTAATTTCAAAAAATCTTTTTCTCTCCCCGCTTGTTTTTCTTTTTGCTCTACCTTCTAGGCGACTCCATGACCGTTATTTCCTAACCCTTCTACAGTTTTCCATTTCTACCATATTTTTTAATCTCCAAGAGCTCTATTTTGTTCTCTCACCACCCCTTTAACAGCATCTTATTCTTGTTCTGTGGTTGCAATATCATTTCTTTTTTTCTCCAAGGATTGTCTGAATGATAGCCATTTTGATGTAGTACTGTTGTCTTTTTTCCCTACAGAGTCTCAAGTTCCTCTAAGTTACTTTTTGCTGTGTGTTCATTTTGGTGTCTACCTTTCATGATAAAGACTTTCCTCGGAAGTCTAGAAATCCTTGGCTACAAGAGCAGGGGGCGCCTGGGTGGCTCAGTGGGTTAAGCCTCTGCCTTTGGCTCAGGTCCTGATCCCAGGGTCCTGGGATTGAGCCCTGTGTCGGGCTCTCTGCTCGGCAGGGAGCCTGCTTCCCCTTCTCTCTGCCTGCCTGTCTGTCTACTTGGGATCTCAATCTGTCAAAAAAAAAAAAAAAAAAGAAAAGATAAAGAAAAAAATAAAAGACTGGAGAGCTGAAGGAAGTTCTGAATGCAAGCATGCAGCTTGACAACAATGAACTTCAGCACAGGACCATCTACTTGGATCGCCTGGTGGGCAACTCTGAACGTCGGTGTCTTTAAATCCTTCCTTGGCAGCTCGTCAGATTTTCCAGAGAGACTTCAGTCTCCTGCCTGTGTGCGAAGCTCCAACTTGCCCATATTTCCTGAACAGCCAGAAGGACTACAAGGTCTCAGTGGCAGTGTGCCTGTGGCCACTGTGTTTAGTACAGTGTTTCTGCCTCGTCTCTGCCCAGCACCCCCCAAACTGTAGATCCTCTAATTTACTTCCTCCAAACCTCCCATCTTTTGTGCAAGGTGGGGAAAAGGTTCCTGGCATCCAACTATTTCCTTCTTCATTTCTACTTCCACTTTAGTGCCCTTCTTCATCTCTACTTCCTCTTGAACCTGATGCTTCCGATTTCCTGGTGTTTTGCAGATTTACTGCAGAGTAAATCAAGCGGGGGGCTCTCGGCTTTCCTCACTGCTGGTTTATATTTCCATAGTCTTGAATCTGAGAGACCATTTACCATCTGTCCTTATGCTTCCCAGCTTCCAAATGTTGTTGCTGTTGAGTCCCTTCTGTTTTGCTTGACTTTTTGGGTTTATGTCTTTTTTATTTAATCCCTTTAAATGTCACGCTAATGGAGTTTTGATAGAGATCCAAGATAAATGTATGTGCTCCATCTGCCATCCTTACACTGGAGTCACATCTCCAGGAATTTCAAACTTCAACTGAGATGGTAGAGACTGGGATTCTCAGGAGCTTTAGCCTATTAAACCCATTCTTTATTTTTATTTGACATTGGATTCTATTAACAGCTTCTTCTCTAAAACTACACCTCAATGGCATACTGAGGCCCCAGCACTTAGGGTGGTGGGCACCAGAGACAATCAAGGGGGCTACAGATCATTTAAAAATGATACAGTGTGGGGTGCCTGGGTGGCTCAGTGGGTTAAAGCCTCTGCCTTCGGCTCAGGTCATGATCCCAGAGTCCTGGGATCGAGCCCCACATCGGGCTCTCTGCTCAGCGGGGAGCCTGCTTCCTTCTCTCTCTGCCCACCTCTCTGCCTACTTGTGATTTCTCTCTGTCAAATAAATAAATAAAATCTTTAAAAAAAAATAAAACATTGGACTCTGAAAAACAATCTAAGGGTTTTGAAGGGACGGGGGTGGGAGGTTGGGGGAGCTAGGTGGTGGGTATTATGGAGGGCACGTATTGTATGGAGCACTGGGTGTGGTGCAAAAAACAATGAATTCTGTTACGCTAAAGATATATATATAATGAAAAATAAATAAAATAAAAATGATACAGTGGACTAAAAGTCTGTCTGTGTATTATTATTAACATGTGCCAACAACAAAACAAGGTCAGTGACAGAACACTCCTTTCTGAAAAAAATCTTCTGTTAATCTAAGTTCTAAACAATTTCTACAGCTACTGTTAATCTTTTAATAATATGTATGGGGCACCTGGCGGGCTCAGTTGGAAGAACATGAGACTCTTGATCTCAGGGTTGTGAGTTCGAGCCCCACGTTGAGTATAGAGATTACTTTGAAAAAAATCTTAAGGAAAAAAACATGTATGTAGGCTTCGATACAGCAACTTTCTATGTGTTATCCTTTAACAAGGAAGTTAATTCAGAGAACACGAAGAATACAGTTGGCCTGTGACACACACAGATTAAGCTGCACACACGTGTTCTAAGGGCATGTTTAAAACGGCTCTGTGATCCCAGCTCAGTTAGGCACAGGGTAAATCCCTAACCCTCAAGGTACTACATCTCCCAGCACAAGAGGGATTTGATATATGAGGCTCCTGGGTAGCTCAGTCAGTTGGGCGTCTGCCTTCAGCTCAGGTTGTGATCTCAGGGTCCTGGGATGGAGCCCTGTGTCAGGCTTTCGGCTTGGTGAGTCTGCTTCTCTCCCTCTCCCTCTCCTTTTGTGCTCTCTCTTTCTCTATCTCTCAAATAAATATGTAAAATCTTAAAAGAAAAAAAAAAAAAGAGGGATTTGACATGAACAACAGCCCAGCTATTGAAATGAAGAAGCTGAACTCTGTTTAGTTCAGTTCTGTCGTTCTACATGTAATCATTCTCTAAGCCCCACAGAATTCTTTTGGAAACACTTCTTCATGTTTTTCCTCCCTTTCCCACCCAAAAATACAGTAATGTAATTAAAAGGTATCGATCTGTCCCTGTTTTCTTATTTCATATTGTAAATTTTATTTAAAATTTTTTTTTCATTGGCCTGGTTACCTAAACAAAGTTCAATAGAAGAAAACACTCTCCTTTTCAGGCTATTATTATTTTAAAAACTCCCCAGCTCAGGCTGTTAAATTCATCTGGTCCACCTCTTTACCTTGCATATTCATTTTCCCAGCAGCACCACTGGCCACTGATGGCATCTTTAGATCACGGAGATAATCCTCTGTCAGTGTTCCCTTTTCTCTCTGTTTCTAAACGCACAGCTTTCCTAGGACTTGGCGTGAGTTCTCCTCTCATCTTTTTATCCTCTTTTCCAGTGTAAGTCAATCCTTTCCTATGGTTTTCAATACAATCATAATGCTGTTGACCCTCTGCATTGACCTCTCTAATTCAGAATTCTCTTCTGAGTTTCAGACCCATATCCAACTGCCTAATAGATATGTCATTTTTAATGTCTTCCAAAATCCAACTTCATTTAATATGTCCAAAGCCAAACTCTCTGAGTTCCAAATCCTGCTGCCTCACTTCCCCCCGTAGCTTTATCGGTTCAGTACAAGGCACTACCACCTACCCAGCTGTTCTAGCCATTGTTGCATTTTCCCCGTCTTCCACCAGCATATCCCCAATCAGAAAATCCAGGCAGTTGAAGCTCTAACACATGTCTTGAGCACATCTGCTTTCTCTCCAATCCTACCAGACCAACTTCATCCCTCCCCCAGACCAATGCAACGGCTTCCTAACTGCTCTCTTCAATTACACTTCTGGCTTCTCCAAGCCCTTCCCTCAAAGAGCAATCAGAGTGATCTCAACATACTTAGGAATTTGAGAAACTCCCACATTAAGTCCTTGGCCTATGGGTAAGAGCTATCATGACAGGGAAGGCCGAATGGATGTCACCCTTAAGCGGGGGGGGGGGGGGGGGGGGGGGGATTAGTGTCACCCTTAAGGATGTCAAGGATACAGGAGGGGTGATCCCGATCAAGTCTCCATTTAGATCACCACTCTGGTCCCTGCAAAAACATTTTGCAGCACATTTTGCATTCATATTTACGTCCGACAGATGATAATGTTTACTCGTATAACCCAAACACTTACAGGGTCACGTTAATTCTCTTGATCTCAGTTAAAATATAGTCTGAAGAGATAAGGACCATCTGGATATCCCGCAGAACAACATCACATTGATTCATTACATCAGATTGGCCTGTAAGCCAAATATGACCCACTGATTTTTGTAGGGCTCACAAGCAAAGAATGGTTTTTACACTTTTTAAATGGTTAAAAAAAAAAAAAAAGATCAGATAACTAAGCAGAGCACAGAAGATTTTTAGGACAATGAAACTATTCTGTATGATACCATAATAGTGGACACATGTCATTACATTTGTCAAAATCCATAGAACACCAAGAGTGAATCATGATGTAAACTATGAACATAGGGTGATGATGTGTCATCATTTGTTACAAATGTGCCACTCTGGAGGATGTTGATAGTGGGACAGGCTGCGTATGCGTGGGGGCAGGTAGTGGACTGGGAAATCTCTATACTTTCCACTCAATTTTGCTGCAAACCTAAAATTTCTCTTAAAAAATGATCTCTGGGGGCACCTGGGTGACTCAGTGGGTTAAAGCCTCTGTCTTCGGCTCAGGTCATGGTCCCAGGTTCCTGGGTTTGAGCCCCACATTGGGCTCTCTGCTCAGCAGAGAGCCTGCTTCTCTTCCTCTCTCTCTGCCTGCTTCTCTGCCTGCTTGTGATTTCTGTCAAATAAATAAAATAAAATCTTTTTAAAATGATCTCAGAAGATAAGATCAATATCTGAAGAATATTTTGTGACATGTGAACATACTACATTCAAACTGCAGTGTCCATAAGTAAAGTTTTGTTGGAACACTGTCACACCTCTCTGGGCCCCTTGCATCCAAATGGCCAGGAGACAAGAAGTCACCATCTTGGTAGGGTGGCGGACCCTGGCCACCAGGGCAAGGTACAAGCGCTGTCACACAGAGAGGTGTTCAGGAATTCAGAAGATCATGCAGGTGCCTCTTGGTACGTGACAGCCCACTGTGTCCGTGAACGGACAGGTGCAACAACCCTGGCCTAAGAAGGGTATGATTATCTTTCGGCTCACACGCGGGGCCCGCCCGCCGCTCCCCTCAGAGCCTCCCGCCAGGGGAAAGCGCCCGCCTCGCCCCCGCCCTGCGTCGCGGGCACCCGGGGCTTCCCCGCTGAGGACCCGCCCAGACCGCCCCGCTCACCGCCTCCGGGCTTCTAGGCGCGCGGCGATGCGGAGGCGCCGGGCCTGGATCCGCTCCTGAGGGTTGTCAGAATTTATGGACGGCCCAAGAATCGGGGTGGACAAGTGTTCCTCCTCCTTCTCCTCCAGGACCCCCAGGGGTCCCGGCGGATTCATGACACGTGCCTCCCACCCCAAGCAGCTCCTCCTGGACCACCGCCAGACCGCCGCCGGTTGCTAAAAACAAGCCGTTGCCAGGGAGAGGCAGTCACCTGACTGGCAGCTGGAGTGCGCGCGCACCCAGCACCTCAGGCCCCGCCCCCCGGTATTTGCGTGCCAGCCTGTGGTCTCTTTCCCGGGTAGATAATGGGACTTGAGCTCTACCTTCGCGGGGTGAAAATGACATGTTTCATTCAGTACTGTACAAATAGCGCCTAACATAATACCTAATATGCAGTAAGTGCACAACCAGTGTTTGCTGAGTGAAAGAAATGTACACAAGTGTATGCTCACTGCAGATATTTATAATATTAAAAAAACTGTTATGACCCCAAAATGCATCAATAGGGGAACTGGTAAAAGTTTTCAGGGGTTGGAAAACAAGGCGGTCGCTAAGAATGGATCTGACCTAGAAAGAGATAAAGATTAAATGAGAAAGAGAAGATGTAACACAATGTGTAGAATGTAAGCCAAGTTCTATTTGAAATGTATCTAGTATATAGGGAAGAAAAATGAACAGAAAATAAGGCTGATATCAAGGAAGTTACTGCCTGTGTTCTCTTTATGGTTTCAAATCTCCCATTTAGGTCTTTAATCCATTTTGAAATTATTTTTGTACAGTGTTAAGAAAGTGGGCCATTTCCCGCCACATCATTTGTTGAAGAGACTTCTTTTTCCCACCAGATATTCTTTTCTGCTTTGTTAGCGATTAATTGCATATAGTTGTGAGTTCATTTCTGGGTTTTCTATTCTGTTCCACTGATCTCTGCGTCTTTTTTTCTGCCAGTATCATACTGTTTTGATCACTACGGCTTTGTACTATAACCTGGAAGTCTGGAATTGCGATGCCTCCAGCTTTGCTTTTCTTTTTCAAGGTTGCTTTGGCTATTCGGAGTCTTTTGTGGTTCCATTCAAATTTGGGGATTGTTTGTTCTAGTTGTGTGAAAAATGCTGTTGGTATTTTGATGGGGATTGCATTAAATGTGTAGATTGTTATAGGTAGTATAGACAGTTAAACAATATTTGTTCTTTCAATCCATGAGCATATAATGTTTCCATTTCTTTGTGGTGTTTTCTATTTCTTTCATCAGTGTTTTATAGTTTTCAGAGTACAGATCTTTTACATCTTTGGTTTGGTTTATTCTTAGGCATCTTAGTATGTTTGACACAATTGTAAATGGGATTGATTCCTCATTATTGGTGTATAGAAATGCAACAGATTTCTGGGGCACCTGGGTAGTTCAGTAAACATCTGACTCTTGATTTTGGCTCAGGTCATGGTATCAGGGGTGTGAGATCAAGCCCCATGTCATGTTCTATGCTGGCACGGAACCTGCTTAAGTCTCTCCCTCTGTCTTTACCTCCACTCACTCTCTTGAAAGAAAAGAAAGAAAGAGAGAGAAAAAGAGAGAGAGAGAGAGAAAGAAAAGAAAAGGCAGGCAGGCAACAGATTTCTATACATTGATTTTGTATCCTGTGTTGTATGCAAGTACACTATACTGTACACTTGAAACAAATAGTACACTGTATGTTAACTGACTGAAATTTAAACAAAAAAATTAAAAACAAAGGGATACATACACCCCGATGTTTATAGCAGAATTATCTAAAATAGCCAGATTATGGAAACAGCCCAAGTGTCTGTTCCATTTACTGATGAATGGATAAAGATGTGGGAGATATATACAATGGAATATTACACAGCCATAAAAAAGGAATGAAATCTTGCCATTTGCGATGACATGGATGGAGCTCAAGAGTATTATGTCAGGAAGACAAATAACATATGAGTTCATTCATATGTGGAATTTAAGAAACAAGCCAAGGAAGGGAAAGAGAGAGAGGCAAACCAAGAAACAGACTCTTAACTATAAAGAACAAACTGATGGTCATCAGAGGGGAGGTCAGTGGAGTGATGGAGAAATAGATGATGGGGATTAAGGAGGGCACTTGTGATGAGCATGGGGTGCTGTATGCAAGCGCTGAATCACTATACTGTATACTGCATGTCCGCTAACGAGAATTCAAATAAAAACTTGGGGGAAATAAATAAAATGCAGAAATTGATTAATATCCATTGTTTCCCAAATTTACACTGCTTTAATAAAGTTTTTGATTTGGGAAAAAACCACAAAGTAGGTATGGCTGTGGGTCTATGGGTGGTTTTTATTTTCTATTCCAAAAAAACTTTACAAATAACACAAATCACTTTTGATGTAATAAAAAACAATAAAGTTTATTTTTTTTAAAGAGTGGTGACAGAGGTTCCTGAAGAGACTGCAGCAAGCAAATGTCACAGATAAGAGGGTTTGGGGGGTAGGTTGTAGGTGTAGGTCCAACTTGATAATTCACAAATATTGAGAGGCTGGTCCTCACTGGTAGGCAATGCCTCAAAACAAAAAGCAGAGATGCGGGGTGCCTGGATGGCTCAATTGGTAAGCCTCTGCCTTCGGCTCAGGTCATGATCCCAGGGTCCTGGGATCCAGCCCCGCATCAGCCTCTCTGCTCAGTGGGGAGCCTGGTTCTCCCACTCCCCCTGCTTGTGTTCCCTCTCTCGCTGTGTCCCTGTCAAACAAATAAATAATATCTCTTAAAAAAAAAAAAAAAAAAAGCAGAATGCTTTACACTAATAAGCTCACGAAAGAAAGAGGATACCCTAATCTGAGCAGGAAACAACTGACATAAGCATGTGTATTTATGACCTGTGACTAGCACATATCTGTGGCTGCTCTCCAAAGGAAATCAAACTATAACTGGCAAGTTTCTTGATGCTGTACGATTGACTGCAATGAACTCAGGCGCCCACAATGAGTATAACTTGCCACAAAGACCCAATAGTTCTTTCATCCCACCCCTGGGTAAGTATGGGATGATAAACGCAAACCCTTCTGGATATATGGGCTTCTTTTGCTATGCAACAGGCTTGCCATCTACCTTCAGTATATAGTCTTTTTCCAAGGAAATGATACACTGACTAGATTTTAGTCTATGAAGTCAAGTCACATACTTAATTCCACATCCATAAGATTACAGCAAATCATCCCATCAAACATCTACATAATTTCTTGGCTTATTCCTGTCTCCCAATTTGTGTGAATTTTACTAATAGATTCTCAGAAGGCAATCTTCTTTTATTCATTTCCAAGTTATTTTTGGAACTGCCTCACCCATCATCTTTATGTATTGACTACTAAAGGTACGAAGGATGGAACAGGGAAGGGAAGGAAGAAGGGGAGTCACGAGTAGGTCATAAGGCTTAGGGAAGAGTTCAAAGTTATTAGGAGAAACCAAGCACCTACCTTAGACCACACACTGTGCTAAATACCTCCTTGCACATATGCGTGACTGCGGCAATATTACTAATCCCATTTTACAGGTGAAGAAACTGAGTCTCTGAAAAAAAAAGTAAGTAACTTGCTCCGGGTCAAAGCTTGCCAGGCCGAACATGACTAAGAAATGGTCATGGCATTAAAAGCTTGGGAGGTCTTGAGAAATTTTCAGAATGAAGGCAAAAAGAAAAATGGAAGGAGCAGATATCAAGTTTGCTTTAGGGGAACTTGCAAGCAAGGAGAAAAGATGAGAGCAGGAAGAAGAGCAGGACATTTTGGAAGCACGGCGGCTAGGCTGGGACAGGCCCGTGCTGCTTACCTAGGACACACCTGTGATGCCATCAGGCACGGACTGGGTGCTGGCGGTCTGCAGACACAAGGGCAGGGCTAAGTGCTGGTGCAACCAAGAGGCTGGGAGGGCCAGGGGACTATGAGCACACTGCTGGACAGCCAGCCTGGGCTGCAATAGGACTTATCCCTCGCCTTCTTTAAACCTCTTACAGGAAATTAAAATAAATAAATAAAAGTTAATGCCTGCTGCTATAAGTGGGGAGATCAATTCTGATGGAAAGACAGGAAATAGTCTCAGAAGCAATGTTAGGAAATATGGGGTTGTTCAATAAAGCTTATGATTCATACACTAACGTTTAATTGTACCAAGTGTGGGTCATTCAGTTCTTTTTTTTTTTTTTTTTTTAGGCCTTTTTTTTTTTTTTTTTATAGATTTTTTTTATTTATTTGACAGAGAGAGATCACAAGTAGGCAGAGAGGCAGGCAGAGAGAGAGAGAGAGAGAGAGGAGGAAGCAGGCTCCCCGCTGAGCAGAGAGCCCGATGCGGGACTCGATCCCAGGACCCTGAGATCATGACCTGAGCCGAAGGCAGCGGCTTAACCCACTGAGCCACCCAGGCGCCCCGGGTCATTCAGTTCTTATGGAATTAGTCTGGAAAATTAACATTCTTTCTGTAGGAAAATGTTTTTAAGTACGAGACAACCACCTCACAAACTAACTTGAGTGTGACCCAGTATTATTATACACTGCCAGTGCCCAGTTCTGGGGAAGTCAAGAGCAAGACACCATGAACCGCTGTTACTGCCACCTGCCTGGTACTCTGCTTTCTGAAACAGGGCCCAGGACTGCAGAACACCCGGCAGCAAGCAGGCTGGTGGTTATTTTTTTTTATTTTATTTTAAGAAATTTTATTTATTTGAGAGAGAGAGAATGAGTGGGAGGCAGGGCAGAGGGAGAAGCAGGTTCTCCACAGAGCAGGGAGACCCATGGCAGGGCTCGATCCCAGGACCCTGGGATCATGACCTTAGCCAAAGACAGACGCTTAACTAAGCCATCCAGGCGTCCCTGGACTGATCTTTCTTTAAACAAACAAAAGAAAAAAACATTTAAAGTTTTGTTTTAAAATAATCAGTAACAAGATCTTAGGCAAGTGGCTGGACATTATTTTCTCCCCACAGCTCCCTCCACTCCTGCACTTACCAAGGACAAAGAAGACAATCTGAAAACAGTTAAAAGGATTTAAAAATTATTTACTCTTTACTTTTATTACAATAAATATTTATCAACAATAGAATTAAACAATTTTAAATTAAAACCTACTGCATTACTTTTGGGGTTCACAGCAGCAGAAACAAACATAAATCCAGTTGAAAGGGCAAGGCTTCCAGAATCCAGTGGCAAGAAACAGTCGGGTCTTGATTATCTGGGCTCGCAATAGGGAACAGTAACACCAATGATGGGAAAGTGACAGTGAAAACCCACAGCTGTCATCTATTTGTGTGTCAAATTACCTAAGACCTCGCAACACTGGAGCTCAGGAATTTAAGCAAGGTATGAAGTCCCTGTTCGGCAAGGGCTGGATTTTATCCCCTCTACGAGCCCTTGAGCACAACTGCTCCCAAGCTGCCTCTGGGCCAGGAATGGGCTGCATCATCCTTCAGAGCCAGAAGCCTCAAACCCTGTGGAAGCAGCTATCTTTCTCATTCGCAATCCCTGCTGAAAGGGAAACAAAGTGACATATTTCAAGGCCCTTCCTTGGGGATGAAGAGGAACTGCAAATAGGAGAGACTGTGGCTCCGGAGCGGGAAGAGGCTTCACAGAGTTACAGGCTACATGCTAGGTCCATGAGAAGAGAACACTCTCATGAGGGCTCACCATGTTGCAGATAATCAAGAACGGACTGCATGGGTAAAGGAACGTATCATACATATAATGCAGAAATATGTGTCCATATTAAATAGGTACATACACACGCCACACCATGACCATAACCAGGTCAAGTAAATGCTATGTTATTTACGATGAACACACCAAGTTCTGGACAGACCGATGATGAAAAAGCTCACGGAACGACTTGAAAGAGGAAACAAAAGACTTTGTGCTCCCCTTTATCTTCCACTCTAATATACTCTACTTGTCGCTACCACATGCCGGCTGCTTAAGTGGGGTTGTTTCTAGGGACCTGAGAAGGGAAGGAGTCATCCTTTCATTTCAGAATGTTCCCCAAAGCAAACTGCAATGGCTCAAGCGACACAGCTGAGTGACTGATTCGGCCGTGATTCCCGCCACCTCTTCTTAGTCACAGGGCATGAAGCCTTACTCGGAAAAGTACCAACTTCTCTACCTACAGTTAAATTCCTGCAAATTTAACCTATTATACGCTGGATGGAAGGGTAAGGGGACAAGGTAGGTGGTAGGGAGTTTGCACCTGGGCAGTAATTCACTGCCTCCCCATTACCCAGAGAAAAATGCCATTTTTTTTTAAACAATTGAAATTTGGAGTTTAATACTGAAGTCCGCTCTCTTGGCACATTTTGGAACGAGCAAGTCATTACATGTCACTGGGACTTTGTCTCTTGAAAGCTAATAGGGTAAGTTAGCTAAGCAAAATAACCTACAGTGTTAATATTGTGGGCAGTTGTAACTGGCAGTTGTTAGAGCCGGCTGCTGAATGATACCAGTAATTCAAACAGATTTAAAACGCAACATTCACAGATCTTGCAAAATGAAAACTCCTCCCATAACGGGTTAATAACATCACATACTAACTAAGCAGGTCCCAAGTAAGGTGAAGAACTTACTTTAGAGATTTAAAAAAAATTGCTTGTCAAGAATATCAGACTGATGGCAAATTGTGTGTGTTTTAATTAAAAAAAAAAAACTAAATCAAGTCTAATCTTAATCATTATCCACAGAAACTGGTCAAGAGAAGACTTTAGCCAAAGAGCCATCAGGCATCCTGGCAGTTAGCCATTCCTGGTTGTTTGGTATTGTTTTTAAGATTCTTTTTTTTAAGTAATCTCGACACTGAACATGGGGTTCGAACACACAACCCTGAGAATAAGAGTCGCACGCTCTACCAACTGAGCCAGCCAGGCTCCCCCACACCTGGTATCTTTAATACTGTCTCTGAGTTCCATGTCACATTAGGTACTATATGGCCATGATCCAATTCACAAGGTTTAAAAACAGCACCACTCTGATTTAGCCTACCTTTCTAAAAATGATTCTGTGAAGAGTAAAACAACATGAATGGGTCTGTAGAAGACCAGACAAACCTTCTGTTAGGTCCAAATGGACTTTCCTACAGAGATAAGGCTTTGTTGAAATATTCTAAAATCAGTCCATGTACTATTTTCCAATTCTGGGAACCTGGCCTTTCTGACAAAATGAAACACCACTCCCTCACGCAGGCCACCTGTGAGAGGGTTACAAATGACAGAACATCTTTTGCTTCCCTAAATATAAGCTCATTTAAGATCTGTCTAAAGAGTAGGTCCCTGCCTAAAAACAAAACAAAAACCCAGCTAGATTACTATCTCTTGCACACTTGTTTATTAAAGAGTGAAGCATATTACTACCAAGTGGATTAAAAAGTAAGGTTACATTTATTTTGCAGTAGCCAATAAATCCCACTCCCATGGTTCCACAAAAGGAACATGTCGACACTTTCTCTGAAAAAGCTACACAACCATGATTTACCATACACCCTAATGTAACTGCCTACCAATATGTCAGTCATCTGTGCCACTGTCAAAGATGAAAAGTAAAATATGCAAATCACATGGGTTACCTAATTAATAAAGGAAAAATCAGAAATCTACTTAAGCTTCCTAAGATGTACAGAGCATCACACTTTCAAGTTTCACAGTGATTAGTTTAACACCGTTTTACTGTTAAAACTCACTTAAAATGTACATGTCAAAGTGCTTCAAATGCAGCATACTAATTAAAATTCCTTCTGGAAGGTTCTAGTACTGGCAGCTAACTTAGGAAGGTTATTCACCCAGAGGGTGCTCAAGAAAGGGCCTGCTCTTACAAAGACACCTCACAGGACAAAGAAAATTCTAATCTGACCAGATATCTCCTATAGAGAACTCAATTAAGACCAGAACTGAGGTCAAGATAAAAGCCACTCTGAACACAGGACTCAACACAACCAAAGATTTCTGTATTTGTTTTTGGCTTTTTTGGGGACCCAAAGTCAAAAGTTCTAGCCTATCGGTTTACTCTGTTCCCTCTGGCACGTTCCCAGTCCTTGACATGTCAAGAGATCTAAGGCAATCCAGGAGATATGGAATGTGGCAAGACCTAGGTGCTCAAAGCAAGTGGGCGTCTCTGTCCTAGGTGTAGCAAGTCAAAAGAGAGACTGGCTGAAGAATGAAAAGGAAGAGTTACACAGAGGCTTCTAGTTAAAATATAAAGGGGAAAGAGACCCTTTGATTCAAACACCTTCAGTTTATCTTTTTATTTTCCACAGGTTATAGAAGAAAAGTCTACTTTGGAAAGCAAGGAACACTCCAAATGTTTTTTGACTGACTACAAAATAAATTCTTTGAAAACTGAACACTTGGGAACCTTTCAAATTCACATTTGAATTTGAAGTTAGTGGCGGAACGACGATTTAAATTTTAACTATTTAAAACTCTGCACTGCATTAGGATCATTGAGCACTATAGGCACTGGGCATTTAAGGTGATCCTTTCTTCTCCTTCAGGTGGACCCTATGCCTGATTTTTCTTTTCCAGATTCCCCCAAAGCCGACTCCAGGTCATGATTAATTCTTTCTCAGTACCTCTTTAGAATTTGGGCAACTCTAGACATACACTCCTCTTCCCCATACCTCTATATTAAAATAAATGACATGATGGTAGTAGTAGAACATTCTAGACCATAATCAACATGGAGCTTTTTTAAATTAGAATTTAAAATATTTTAAGCATGATATTATTAAAAGGCCAAGGACTATTTAGGTTTTTATTTTGAAATTATTCACTCCATTACTTGAAACTAAAACTCATGAACTACATCTATTATGTATAAATGGAAGAATGGCAGTTTCAACTGTGATGATCTTAAACTGTGTAATGCACTAAAGATCATGAATGTTAGTAAAGGATCAGAAAAGGCAGCAACAACATACTCTATCCAGGCATTTTAAGGATTTTTCTATCCCATGCTCCCCTCAAATATAGGGGAATTAATTTCTGACAAGCAGGAAAGGACATTTTTCATACCATAACCTGACAAGTAACTTCTCACAGGTCTAGGTAACTTTGGTCAGCAGAAACACAAAGCAAACATCTGGCCTGGCTAAGGCACTCCATTCTGAAATGTACAGAAAACATGCATGTATGACCAACCATGCCACTGCTCCCCAAAGGCGGCTCAGTGTATGCTGGGAGAAAGGCTGGGGTGGAAGACTCACCCCAAAATATCATGCATAAGCCTGAAGTATCTTTTATACTTTGGAAATGTTATGATAATTGGTATGACACAAATGCACAGAGCTATTTGCAAGTTAAATCCTGCTTCAGCTGCTGTATCACTAAACAACAAATGGGGACTTTCGAGGTAAGTTCAAGATGGCAGACTAAACCAAGAAAAAGTCAGAAGTCCACTGAAGATTTACAAGTCCACGGTATTCTCAAACAGTACTTCACTCAGTTTCACTTTCGTCTTGTTGAGAGCCACCTTTCATCTAATGGTGTCAATAAAACTGGCGCAATTCTTTACCCCTACAGAGAAACAGGTCATGAATTAAACGCGCAAAACCATTTCAAATAAACTCGATGCAATGGAAAAAGAACAGAAAGACACTCCTGAGGTAAAACAGCCCCAAAAGTATAGAACATGACCCTACACCGGAAGGGTATTTTTTTTTTTTAAACTATACTGTACAAGGTGAAGAAAGCCTGTGGTCCAAATTTTTCATTTACAAACATCTCTCAGTTCTCTTCTTATATAATACAGATTAATCTTATTCTTGTGTACAAGATCAGCAAAAGGTAAAATGATTAGCTCAGAAACCTTAGAACAAACAAAGCTTTGTTCCCAGCCCAAATTACCACTTAATCCTATTCAATTTTATAGATGACAAAAAACAAGGTCTACAAAAAATAGAGTTACCGTTACTTCATTTGTTCATTCTCTGACCTCCATGATGGCGATTTATTAACACAGAATCACTATCCACATTTTCCAGCATCCATTTCTCACCATGTTCAGTCTCAGAAAAAGTCAATGAATATATCTCAATCTTTATGAACCATTTTTAAAAAAATGAATACAGAACCGTAAGTTAGCTCCTTGACTCCTCATTTCTAATAGCCTGGATGACAATGATTAGGATTTACAAATTTTAAAACTGAAATATCGATTACATAGTTATTTTTACAAAGCAGCAGACTGAAATTCAAAAAGGAATACACTATAATTAAATTTAACAATGGTCACATTCATAGATAAATAATGGTTAAAAATTTAATTACATATCAACACAGTGGTGCCTATTTTATCCAAGTGCAATCCATCCAAAAAAAAAAGGGTTTAAGATACACTCTTCATTCAAGCACAAACTTCACTCAGTGGAAAATTAAAGAAAATCAGCAAGTAAATTTCACCACCACCAAAGTAAATGGAGACAGAGTCAAAAAGAAATAATATATCCACATTCATGAAAAGGTGTAATCTACAGATCAACCACAGTTAAATCAAAGGGATTTTTTTATGTTTGTCAGTAAACTTCAAAAATTATTCCAGGTCACATTAAAGACAGTAGGTACTCAGTAAGGCATATATATCAAAAACTTTCTTCAAACGGGGAAGCGGACAAGTCAAGAAGGGAAGAATTTCTACTTCTTTAACCTTATGAAATAAAAAACACGGCACTCTCACCTCCATAAAAAAGAGATGGAAGGACAGAAGGAAGGAGGGTAGGAAGGAAGGCAGGGCAAACCGAATCAGAAAACTAATTTTGTAGTACGGTTCATAGCAGGAATTCATAGTGAGGCTCATGAGATTTCTAAGTCCGAAGTAAATTTCTCTTATAAGGAAGTTTACCTGTGTTCCCTACAAGTAATTACCGTAAGACTGGGGCTGTCACATGCATTCATATAAACATAGTTCTCGGGCACCCAGTCTCAGCAACTTGCAGCTGAGGGGGGAAATGCCACATTTAAACGATGAACCATGTCAATGGGTAAGCTACAATTATGATCTACTCTCTGCTAAGTCAATCGAACATTTTTCTTTAAAAGAAAATTAAGTCATTTATCAAGATCTCTCCCAAACAAAGAGAGCCAGAACACTAGAGAATCTAAATATATATATACCAGCTCTCTCAGCGCATGAGGAAAAAAGGCATTTCCATGGGAAAGAGAAACCAGTATTTGGCAACTGTACATCATAGTTCTGTGATCATTTGGCATCTCTTGCTAAAGGTGACTTGCTCTTACCTTTTCCCTATTTTAGATCTGGGCTATTGATAACTTCCACCGCTAAAGACCTACTACTAAAGTAGTACCAAATATGAAAACATTTTGCCATTTTCTTAATGTTATCAGTGTTCCTAAACCAATTTGGGGACTTTAAAAATAAAAGCAAAGCATCCTTAACTCTGTATGAACCAAAATACCATAGACTCATGAAGCTAAACTCACTAGAAACATTTTGCTTATCTAAAGTACATTATGCTCAACCAAAATGCCACATGGTTTTATAAAAAATAAAATAAGTTGGGAGTTAGCAGGTCCAAAATTCCATAAGTTCAGATCATTTGTATCCCTCCTGCTGTCCAAGTACTCTACAAACTTGAGTTCCCAGGTCTGTTAAGCAGGTCATTTTTAGTTCAATGGTGATGGATGAAATATTTACAAGCATCTTATTTACAGTACTTTTTTCTGTAGATTACAGGCCAATGTTCTTTTCCTCCATTCCTAGTCAATCTGAGTTTGGTTTCCTCAATGAGAAAGGATAAATCTGAAAATGGCTGCTCAGCTGCTTTACCTGCAGAAAACCAGAACATGAGGTAGTGACAAATACATTCCTAATAAATTTTTCAAAAGACACAGAATTCACCCTCTGGAGATAACAATTTACTGATGTGGCAAAACTCAGCAGAAGTAAAGAAAAGGCTTTTCTAGGATAGCTATAGAGCTAGAAAGCTATAGAATTCTGTAGAATTCCAGAACTATCCCTGGGAGGGTTAGGACTTAAACCTAACTCCAACATGTAGTCTTTCCAGAGCCCTCTGGACCACACAGATTCACACCCAAATCTGCTGAAAAATTATAGGGTTAGCTGACTTATAAGATCTAGTAGATCAAATATTTACATACATAGTTTGACTCAACTGCTTATAGCATTTCTAGGTAATCATTCCTAATCCTGAAGAAACTGTATAGAAGTAGATCTGTACATTTTATGAGATTTAGGCCATGCTAGTTAAGGTATTCCTGGTGGGTAGGCAAGACCCTGATTATGTGTCAGTTACCAAATATCATTTATTTGATACTTTCTAGCTCTATTGTTATTATCTATATGTTAATAGTTCAAAAGTGAATGCTTTTTGTATTGCTGTTTCACCTTCTGGTTAGAAGTTGCAGAAGTGGCAAGAGCACAAAGACGGACAAAAAAGATGTTCCTGGGGGCGCCTGGGTGGCTCAGTGGGTTAAAGCCTCTGCCTTCAGCTCAGGTCATGATCCCAGGGTCCTGGGATCGAGCCCCACATCGGGCTCTCTGCTCAGTGGGGAGCCTGCTTCCTCCTCTCTCCCTCTGCCTACTTATAATCTCTGCCTGTCAAATAAATAAATAAAATCTTTAAAAAAAAAAAAAAAGATGTTCCTGGAATTTTTTTTTTTCAATAACTTGTATTTCTTTTCCAGGTTTTTAACAGTGAAAATGTACTACTTCTGTAATTTAAAGAAAAAAATGTTTTGGCTTGGTTTATGTACAGTTGCCTAAAGATATGCTTCTGAGGAGTTATAATAAATAAACACAATTATAAAAGACATTTACAACAACATTCTATTTCATACATGACTGATGAAATAGAAGATAAAAGTGCTAATACAAAGTGAAACATTTATGTTAATATGTGCAAATAAAAACAATTATGTCTTCATGTCATAATCCCTAGTTATCATGGATTTTTTTTGTTCATCTATTTTATCCCAACAAATGTAGGCTACTTTGGGGAGAACACTAAGAGAAGAAACCTAAGTTTAGCAACATATGCACAGCACAAAGTAGTTACCAAGCATGACAGGTGCCCCCATCTTAAAAATATGTTCAACGGTATAGAAAACATTTTGTTTCTCAAACTGAGTCTGAGCAGGGTTCCTTTTAAGACAAGTATACCAAATAGGAGCATTTTAAGAGTCATAAAAATATGAATAATAATATGAATACCTTTTTACATTTTTCATTGTTCTGAAACTACTGTTGGAAAACAAAGAAAAATATATTCCAGATTGTTCACTCTAACTTTAATTTATAAAGATGAAAAACTGGAAACAACATAAATGGTTAAAATAACTGGATCATAACTAAGTACACTGGGTAATTATTAAGTACTCTCCTTGATGGAATATTGTACAACAATAAAAACTGTATTTATAAGACCATGCTAAAATACATAAACTAATTAGAAAAGACTGTTAAAGTGTGAGGAAAGAAAATAAACTTGCATGGTTCTCATTTTCACTTTATCTATCTTAGTCCATTTGCCCTGAAACTATTCTCTTGCTTTAGAAGAGAATATTAAGGTATGCAAAATCCTCCTTAAATCCACTCTCTCCTAATATTTCCCCCTGGTAAAAATGTCCCTAATGCTAATGAAGCAAGTATAGAAATAAATCATCAACAAACGGGATTATTTGGTCCTCATAGAATTAAAAGTACGTGAGAGTTTACAATTCCATTCACCAAGAAAACAATTTACATTTCTACTTAAAAACAACTAATTCCTCATAATAATTATCCAGCTTTTAAATTATTTGAAGTTACTGTGACATATTCATCAGAGAAATGATATCTGAAATTATGCACCTGGATATTATTTAAAATGTATAGAGAATAGCCAAATTCTTCCAGCTACTTTAATAAGCAACTTTCTTTTGAAATTTTCCCCTCACCTCCTTTCCTAGTACTTACAAGAACCAAATGGAACCCCTTCTGCCTTAGATTACTCACCACTCGTACTCCATAATGGATGTGGGCCAGAGTGAAAATAGCTGTTAAAGTATATAAGAGAATGCTCTCGGCGTAAGAGGCTATTCCTAAGTTTACCACCAGGACAACCAAGAAAAGAGGAACCAGGAACCAATTCAAAGATGGGCACCGGGTGCTACTCATTTGACAAACAATCAGCTGACACTTGAAGTTAGGAGGAAAAAAAAAAAAAGAATGAAAATTTAATTAGCAACACACTTCCAAAATTAGTCACTCCAACATTTAAAAAGCATTCGATTACTTGAGCCAACAGAGTTCCACGACATTATTAAAATCAGTATTTCTCAATTGCTCATCTGCCCACACCTCCAAACCCACGGACCCTCAGAGTGTGTGTCAGAAGAGTCGGGAAGAATAATTTAGCAAGGCTGCTAGAGAAGGGATTCTGCCTAGGTAACAGTTTGGATAAAAGAAATTTCTCCCGGGGCGCCTGGGTGGCTCAGTGGGTTAAAGCCTCTGCCTTTGGCTCAGGTCATGATCCCAGGGTCTAGGGATCGAGCCCCGCATCGGGCTCTCTGCTCCGCAGGGAGCCTGCTTCCTCCCCTCTCTCTCTGCCTGCCTCTCTGCCTGCTTGTGATCTCTGTCTGTCAAATAAATAAATAAAATCTTTAAAAAAAAATTTTTTTAATTAAAAAAGGAGAAAAAAAATCTTACTGTGATGTTGGCAAAGGCTGTTCCAACCATAAAGTAGAATACTCTTGGATGCAACTCTAAAATATCTGAAGGCGACTGAAGGATCCATGCTGTAGACAAAATGAAGAGCAAACATGGAGAAAAAAAGGGAACCATAGCTTCATAGACTGAATTGTATTTCAAGGTGTTATTTTTATAGCTTCTGAAAAAAAGAAATCAGGTAATACAAAGAACATTATTACATATAAAACTTACACTGCATTTGTAAATTTTATAGTTTTCTTTTTTTTTAATTTTGTAGTTTTCAAAGTACTTTCACACTTACTCACTTACACTCATAATACTCCCATAGCACAAATAGAACCAACTTTACTAAACCCATTTTGCAGACAAGTTAAGTGACGATGTGAGAATTTAAATTTACTTAACTTGCTACCAAGTGGCAGGGCCAGGACTAGCATGTAAGTCTTCTGAGCCCTAGTCCCCTGGAATGTAAAGATGCACAGAACTTGATCTTTGTTTTGTGAGATTTACAGTCCACCAGGAGAAATAAAATGCACACAACATCACAAGGAAGTACCTCAGAGCACAGCTACGATACAAAGTAACAGAGAACCCACCAGGGGAAGACTGCACTGAGATTGCCCATAGCCTGTCTCGGTATCTCCAGCACACACTCCGAGACAGGTCTGCTCATCTGAACAGAGCCCAGATTCTAGTCTGGCTTCTGCTCCTGATTACACGATCTACACGATCTTGGATGAGATCCCGCCCACTCAGGACCGCATCCTTAGAAGATGAGGAGAAAATGTCTCCAACTCTAAGGCCTTCAGAGCCTTGAATTTTACGGTTTCTGTGAATGCCTGCCAGCTGCCATAAATAGGGAAGACTCATAGAGCTTGGCTGGACACAGATAGGATTCTGCAGGACAGATCTGAGGGCTGAAGGATGAAGTGGGAAGGGTTTCAAGCAGAGGAACAGTACTAGAGGGAAGTGGGAGCAAAATTACCAAGGAGGGAAACAGCAAAATGCATTCAGGTTCCCTATGTAATTTCCGTGTGGCTAAGCAAAGGTGGAGAAGTGCAGACCAAAGAAAAAAAACACCACCCAGGAAACTCCTACCTAACCCTTGCCCCACTTCTCTGGCAAGAACTTTCATATAATGCTACCTGGAAATCAGCAGAGATCAAGGGTTAGGTCCTAAACTACACAAGTTCAGAAATTTTATGATCATGCTAACTAAACTTACACAGAATCAACTTATAAAAACTTATAATCAATTTCTAAAAAGAACATAAACCTCTCAATATTCAACAAGAACACTCACCTTCCCAATTCACTCCACAAAAAAATGACAAATGGAAGACTGTCTGGTGAGCCAAAAGCTGTAACAAAAGCACCAGTAGTTCTGTGCTGTGCTTGAACTGAGTTCTCAGCTGCCACTGTAGACCCTACATGACCCTGACCTCATTCCAGATTCAAAACATAGGTTTCAGAACCTTTCCAAAATGCCCAGATCCCAAAAGTAAAACAGATCCTAAAATTCATCTAAGTAACAATTTTCACATTTCTTGCCCAATTAAGAAATACTTACCTGAAGAAGTTTAATAAACTCATTGGAAGAGTCACACATAATGCACAGCCTAAAAGGAAAAATATTTAAACTATTGTTATTATTATTCGAGTGATTTTTTAGAAATTTCAAATACATACAATATTTAATGCTTTTAGACCCAATAATTCGCAGGTTCAAGTTGACTTTCGTATTGAAATTAAACACACTTCTGAACATTTATAAGCAGAAGAGCAGCAGTATAGCTCGCTGATTCAGAGCAGAGGTCAGGGGCCAGATGGGGCTTGAACCTCGATTGTGTCTGCAAGTTATGAGATTTCAGGCAGATTAACGTTTCAGTGCCTCAATTTCTTCTTTTATAAAATAGACATAATAGTACTGACCCCGTACAGTTTTGAGAATTAAATGAGTTGTTATACATAAAGATACCTGGAACAGTACCTGGTGTGCAGTAAATTGCATAAGTGTGAGTTACTGAAAGAGGGGCTGATTCATGGATTCTGTGGTTTCCCATTTCCACTTATTTTTATCTCCCTAGCATTCTGAATTTCTCCACCCACCCCTAAGCATACACTGGTTCTTTCCCCTCAAACCCGAAACCAAGGACAGCCTTCCCAAGAAGCCCTCCCCTTGCTTCTGCTGCCCTCGCTATCTATTTCTTCTCTTACTCTCCCCTATCACTCACCAGACCTTCCTGTGCCCTTCCTCAGGACTCATTCATTCTGCCTTCCCTCTGCAGAAAACTGTACTCTGGAATTTACCAAGTTCTCCTAATGATCAAATTCAATATTCTTTCTTCACTCCTGACTTCTAAGTAAAGGACTCTGTTGACGCTCCACTAACTGCAATTCTTTCCCGCCTTGGCCTTTGCGATCCATTCTCCCAGCGCTGTTAGTTATCCAACCATTACATGTGCTGTCCTTTATTGGCAACTCTGCCTCCTGGCATATTCCTAACTCGGCATTCAACTGTGCTTCTAATCTCCCCCTGGGAATCCTCTCTTATAGCTTTAACTATAAGCTTCCTACATACGACTCCAAAATCTAGTGATGTACTCTTGGGCAAATCAGATGATCTCTCTGAGCTTCAGATTCCACAGTTGTACAATACAGATGGGTTAAATGACTTCCTAATGTACCTTGCATTTTTAAAATTCTCTGATTCTACAAATTATAGAGATGTAAATTCCTGATTTTTTTTTCCTCTGTCACAATCCAAATTAACACCCGTGGCAAGTTTCTGGCTACATCATTTGGGTATTTCACCGTCACTCAACAAATCAGCCCTAGTCTGACCACTCCAGACTCCCACTGACTGTACTTGGCTTGGGGTGGGAAGGTGGTCAATGTAGCTATGAGCTTAAGGATCAAAGACAGAAACGTATTCCCTCAAAACGACTCCTAAAGACATTTTGCTAAAAACAGATGAAAAGACTAGAATCCACCAAACAGAAATCTCATTTGAAAAGATGAATTACTCTGCCACTTCCAAGCCCAACTATGACAGTTACCCAAGTTAGAAGAGCCCAGAGAGAAAGGAAGACAAGCTGACATCCTCAGAAATTTTTAGCAACTGACACTGTGTCAAGTTAGGAAGTACTGGTAGGGGAGCCAGAGCTGGATTAATTAACCCAGAATCACTATAGCTCTGAGGTGTTGAAAATAGGCTGTCAGAAACTTGCAAAAGATTTGCTACCAAGAGTATTTTTAGCTTAAAATATCTTAAAATAGCTTTATCTTAAATACAGCAGGCATAGAGGAAGCCGGGCTATATATAGGTAGCCAAAGAGACATACTGTATCTTCTATTTCTCCTCTAAATAGCACCTAATGTACTTTCCATAAAAAGTACAGGCATACCTCAGTGAGATTGCGGGTTTTATTCCAGACCATCACAATGAAGTGAATGTCACAATAAAGCAAGTCACATCAATTTTTTGGTTTCCCAGTTCATAAAAGTTATGTTTCTACTATAATGTAGCCTATTGAGTAAAACAGCATTATGTATAAAAAAAATGTACATGCCTGAGCTAAAAAAATACCTTATTACTAAAAAATTCTAACCATCATCTTTCAGCTAGTCATAATCTTTTTGCTGGTGGAGGGTCCTGACTTGAGGTTGATGGCCGCTATAGGTGGGGATGGCTGTGGCAAGCTCTTACGATAGCAAACAATGAAGCTTCCCACATTGACTCTTCCTTTCACAATCTCTCTCGAGTCTGCGATGCTGGTTGATGGCATTTCATCCACAGAACTCCTTTCAAAATAGGAGCCAATCCTCTCAAACCCTGCCACTGCTTTATTCAACTCAGCTGATGTAATATTCAAAATCTTTTGTCATCCCAACAATCTTCACAGCATCTTCAACAATGGATTCTATTTCAAGAAAACCACTTTCTTTTTTGGTCTGTGAGAAGTAACTCCTCATCTGTTACATCATGAGATGGCAGCAACTCAGTCATATCTTCAAGGCTCCACTTCTAATTCTCTTATTATTTCCACCACAGCTACTTACTTCCTCCACTGACATCTTAAACCCCTCAATGTCATCCATAAAAGTCAGAAATCACTTCTCCCAAATTCCTGTAGATGTTGATTATTTTGACTTCTCCCCACGAATAGTGGCACCTAGAATGGTGACTCCTTTCCAAAAGGTTTCCAATTTACTTTGCCCAGATCCATCAGAGGAACACTTTCTATGGCAGCTACAGCCTTACAGAAAGGTATCTATTCCTTCAATCATAAGACGTGAAAGTCAAAATTACTCTTCAATCTCTGGCAGAATGGATGCTGTGTTAACAAGCAAGGAAATGACATTAATCTCACTGTGTATCATCATCAGAGCTTTGGGTGACCAGGTGCTTGTCAATGAGAAGAAATATATTGAAAGGAATCTTTTTCTGAGCAGATCTCAAGAATGGGCTTAAAATATTCAGTAAACCGTGTTGTAAACAGATGTGCTACCATCCAGGCTTTGTTGTTCCATGTAGAGAAGACAGGCAGAGTAGATTTAACAAATTCTTAAGGGCCCTAGTACTTTCGGAATAGTCAATGAGCGCTGGCTTCACCTTCAAGTCAGCAGCTGCATTAGCCCCGAAAAAGAGAGTCAGCCTGTCCTTTGAAGCCAGGCATTGACTTCTCCACTCTAGCTACGAAGTCCTAGATGTAATTTCCTTCCAGTATTAAAGTGGTCACATCTAGACGGAACACCTGTTGCTTGTGTAGCCCCTTCCTTAATCACCTTCCAGATAATTTGCTGCAACTTCTACGTCAGCACTTGAGGCTCCACCTTGCACTTTCATGATACAGGTAAGCCTTCTTTCCTTAAACTTCATGAACCAACCACTGCTAGCTTCAAACTTTTCTTCTGCAGCTTCTTTACCTCTCTCAGCCTTCAAAGAATTGAAGAGAGCTAGGGCCTTGCTCTGAATTAGGCTTTGGCTTAAGGGAATGTTGTGGCTGGTTTGATCTTCTATCCAGACCACTAAAACTTGCTCTGTATCAGCAAAAAGGCTGTTCTGCTTTCTTACCACTCATTTATTCAGTGAGTAGCACCTTTCATTTCCTTCAGGAACTTTTCCTTTGCATTTACACACTTAGCTAATTGGTTGGTGGCGGGATGGGGAGGTGCTGGCTTTGGGCCTATCTTGGCTTTTTCCTCACTAAGCTGAATCATTTCTAATTTGTGATTTAAAGTGAGAGATGTGTGACTCTTCCTTTCACTTGAATGCTTAGAGGCCACCACAGGATCACTAACTGGCCTAATTTCAATAGTGTGTCTCAGTAAGTAGGGAGGCCTGAGGACAGGGAGAGAAAAAAGAGGGAGAGCAGGGTAGGTAGAGCAGTCAGACACACCCAGCATTTCTTAATTAAGTCGCTATCTTATATGGGTGTGGTTTGTGGGGCCCCAAAACAATTCTAATAGTAACATCAAAGATCTCTGATCACAGATCACCATACCAAATATAATAATGTAAAAGTCTGAAATATTGCAAGAATTACCAAAATATGACTGAGGGAGACATGAAGTGAGCAAATGCTGTTGGAAAAACGGCGCTAACAGGCTAGCTAAAAGGATGCTACAAACCTTTGATTTGTAAAAAACACAGTACCTGCAATGCACAATGAGGTGAGTGCAATAAAATGAGGTACCCCTGTACTGGGAAAGCGGCTTTATTTATTTGTAAAGAAACGTGGGCTTTTGCTTTATTTCAGAGAGAAGAATTCAGATAAACTTATAAACTACAAAGAAAGTTATATGCCTCTTAAAAGTACCCACTTAACATTCAAAAATGTATCTCACATACCAGAGGATTCCATCTTATTGTTAAATCTGACATTTAAACATAAAATGCAGCAATATTGCCATAGGTCTAGTCACTTAAAACAATTCGCTATGTGGCGGGGAGTGAAAAATAGCTAGCCTTTTCAAGGCAGAGGATTCAGTTCATACAGAAACCCAAGAATGAATATTTGGATTTGGAGAACAGTGGGTTTCTAAAATATCTGTAGTTTAGGGCCACAGAAAAAGGCCCAAACCACTGCCTAAAAGCCAGGGCCTAATGCACCGCATTCTCAGCTGTTTCTAAACCCTACCCAATGCCCATTCTATTACCAAGCTTCACTGGTAGTGAGAGAGCGGATTATTTTTTAGACAAGGGAACAGAGCAATCGCCAAGAGTTTGCTATTTTACTCCTTCAGAGGTCCTAATGCCACTCCTAGTGCCCCAAAATCACAGCCCCAAATAACTTCCTCCTTGCCTCTTTGCATAGGAAACACTCTGCCTGCTGTAGATACCCACTCTCACTAAAATCAAAAGGGAAACATTATCATGATCAGAAACTTTTACCTAACAGCCAGTGGCAAAAGAAGGAGAGTATCTGAGAGGAACAAAGCCTCAACTTTTGGAGTGGATGTATTATGAAGTAGTCGCTACCTTTCATCTATTCTACTTCCTACAAACTAGTGATCTTCAATTTTGAGATAGGCATGAAATCTACACCAATGTGGATCTATACTAAATTTGGATCCTAAAGAACAGTCTAGACTAGTTTAAATAGTTTACAAGGTTTATGTGATTTTGGTATTTATTTCCTTCTGACAAGAAATAGACCAAAACACAGAAACCTCGTTTTCCTTACTGGTTTGGTTCAAACCAGGACTGCAGGGTCGTTCTGCTTGCTGGAGGGTGTGGGAGAGAGGGAAAGGTGGTATGGCTTGTGATAATCAAACACTGGCTTCAATAATAAAGTCATGTTAAAATAGGCTTCAACATGGAGCTTCTTACCAATAATCATTGCAGTGAATAGGTCTCTATATAAGAAATTAAACAGGAAAGGTTCATACCAGGCCTCAACTCCCACAATCGCAGTCACTATGTAGACAAAAGATATAGTCTGGAAGGAAAATGCAGACAAAAGCATATAGAGGCATTAACAGCTGGAAAGATCAGGGAGCCAATAATGCTGTATGCAGCCTGAGTCTAGTAAATAGCTTTAGTAAAAGCAAGAAGTACACTTAAATTCGATACTGTGGCAAGTCTTCTTGCCTTTAAAAATGTCTTTTTCTCAGCAAACAATGCCATAAAATAACTAACTTCTAAACAAGGCAAGCAACTGGCCATAATTTAAAACACTGTAAGGCCTGTCAGGATTTGGTTAAGGCACAGGATGATCCAATTTGCCTACCCAATCACTTTCTTCACACACACTCCGAAGTCTGATGCTCTACTGGGGCCTTAGGTGCAAATGGGCAAAATGGCAACATAAAAAGCTGGTATTCAAAGGCAGGGAGAGTTAACAGCAAGCCTATTAAGTAAGAGAAAACAAGTATCTCTACTCATTGAAACATGGGCAGTAAAGGCAAAAAAAGCAACAATTACATGTGCATATCTTTATTTACAAAAATCAACAGTTCAAAGGAATATTTATTAACATAAAGAAGCTAACCATTTTTTAGTAATAATGACATTGTGACTATGGTTGCTTAAAGAGTACTCTTACTATTAGAGATAGATATAGTAAAATACTTATCACATACTACCAGGAATTTTCTTTAAACTAACTGGGAGGAAGGCGATACACGAAACTGGACTGGCCATGCAGCTGCTGAAGCTAAGTAACAGGTATATAAGGGCTCACTATGCTATTCCACTTGAAACTGCTCATAAATAAGCAAGAAATAACACAAGACAAAAAGGAAATTTTTAAAAAGCACCAAGTCAGTTCTAGCCAAAAAAGCATAAGGGCTATAAAGAAGGAATGACAAAAGCTTGCCCCCAAAATTCATGGCAATGTTGAAAATTTAAGGCAGAACGCGTACTTACCACTTGGCTAATGTCATATCCCCACGGCAGGAAAAGAATCCCTGTGTTATATTTTTCCCAGTGGGACAGGATGAAAGAAAACAAAACTACCCATAGCAGGAGATAAAGAACAAAAACACTGACACCAGATGGTCCTCGTCCAAATATGGAATATACAGTCACAACAAAGTAAACACATGACCAACTATCCAAGCCATGGTCAAAAAGCTCCCCTAGAGGGGTGCTGGAATTGGTTCTCCGGGCTTGCTTTCCATCCACACCATCTGCAACAGAAACACATTGCCATGGGAAAAGGTCAACATCTGTACCAGTATGCAGAAAGTCGTCTTTAATAAACTGGAGAAACACAAAACAAAACAGATCAGCACTATCATAGGGATGTTAATTAACTAAAGAATAGCTACCAGCCGATACATTTTATAAAAATCCAGACTTTAATTCCTACAATTCAAAGATTTCAGAAATAAAATCTGTTAATTTCTCAGCGTATAATCTAAAATTTAAATTCGGGGTGCCTGGGTGGCTAAGTAGGTTAAACATCTGTCTTCAGCTCAGGTCATGATCTGGGGGTCTTGGGATCAAGTCCCACATTAGGCTTCCTGCTCAATGCGGAGTCTAGTTCTCTCTCTCCCTGTCAAATGAATAAATAGAATCTTAAAAAATAAATAACTGAAGAGCGCCTGGGTGGCTCAGTGGGTTTAAGACTCTGCCTTCAGCTCAGGTCATGATCCCCAGGGTTCTGGGATTGAGCCCCACATGGGTCTCTCTGCTCAGCAGGGAGCCTGCTTCCTCCCCTCTCGCTCTCTCTGCCTGCCTCTCTGCCTACCTGTGATCTCTATATGTCAAATAAATAAATAAAATCTTTTTTAAATAAATAAGTAACTGAAATTAAAATACATTACATCACACTAAATGGTGTCAATTTTAGATCTGAGGACAAAGCATCATAGTTGGACTCTGAATTCTTCCAAATGAGCCTAATAACTGAGTTGTTCCACTAGTCACAAATTTTCAACCCTCCAGAGAATATTCCATAGTTACTCATTACAACTTATCTAACCACTCCTTGCTCTAAAACACCCTGTGTTCAGTCCCAACCCCTATTTCACCTTGTTTGAAATTAGTCATTTTGTCACAAATGTACACTTCCACAATTTATTTTTTATTTGACAGAGAGAGAGAGAGAGATCACAAGTAGGCAGAGAGGCAGGCAGAGAGAGAGAGAGGGAAGCAGGCTCCCTGCTGAGCAGAGAGCCTGATACAGGGCTTGATCCCAGGAGTCAAAGGCAGGGGCCCACCCCACTGAGCCACCCAGGCACCCCCCCACTTCCACAATTTTAAGTGCTTTCAGAAAAGGCTTTGCACGTAGAAGGCATTCAGGAAATATAAGAATGTATTAAAACCATTCAATGCACTATTCTTGACGCTGTGAAGATTACGAGAATAATCTCAGAATAAACTAAGCCTGTGCCCTCAGTCTACAACTGAGAAAGGAAAACAAAATGTGGTAATTAAAGATACAGTACATCCCAAACCACAAGAGAATACAGAAAAGGGACAAGTACCCTTCAGGCTAAGATAATCAAGAACGGCCTTCCAGACCGGATGAAACCTGAGTGGAGACACAAAGAATGAGTTGGATTTCAGTAAATAAGAGTATGAGGTTTCAGGAGGAGAGAGTGCTGGCAGCAAAAACACCAAGACGGAAAAGCACATGAGTATTCAGAAAATGCCGAGTAGTTCAGGTTGACTAAAGAAACCAGTCTGTGCAACAGGCAGTAGGGAGGCTGGAGCAAGTTCTGTAGTTTCAGGGAGGACAAGGAGCTACTAAAAGGATGTGAACAGGGAAGTTAAAGGGTGAAAGCCGCAATGAGCTTTGTAAAGACGCTGCTGTCATCGGCAGGAATGACGGGCTGGAGCGAGCACACTAATCCGCAGGCCCACACTGACATGGGATCCAGTGGGAATGAAAGGCTGGAGGCAGGCGAGATATTAAGAAAATAAAAATGGCAATGCAGTAAAAGGTGATCCGTAAGGCTGAAGGACTGAAAGATACTCTCCAAAATTTCCCATCTGGCTAACCAAGAGAGGGGTAGGAAATAAAGAAGTCCGAAGAAGGAGCATGACTGGTGTTAAAGAGGCTGAGTACAATTTTAAATGCTAAAACTGAAGTGTTGGCAGAATTATGCACATGGTAATATCAAGCAACTCCACCTAAGGCACTCACTAGCAATTCAGAAGACAAGTACAGAAAAGGGACAAGTCTCCTTGCTAGACACACAGGAGTCATCTCCACAGTGGGAAGGATCAGGACTGCCAAGGAATGAGCAGAAAGAGAAAATGAAGGATAAAGCACAGCGGAACACCTTCACATTAAGGGGCAGAAACAGAGGAGCCGGGGGGCTGGGGCGTGTAAGGAGAGAAGGAGGGAGAATGAGAAAGCCTAGTTAAAAAGAAGAGTCTGACACATAGCTCTGCACGCTTGTGCAGATCCAAGCACCCCGATGAAGAAGATTCCATTCCTGTGATCTCCAGGAACTGTCCATCTAGTAGGGGAGACATTATTAAGAAAAAAAAAAAAAAAGCAGCAGCAGGTGAACCATAAAAAGTTTTCCTCAAAAGAAAGCATTTTGTAAAGTATTGGGCTAATTGCAAAGATTCAGATTTAAGGAATTAAAAATTCCTATGATTACTGTGTTTATCTTACTACAGTACTATCCCCAGTGCCTACCTCAGCTGGTGGCAAAGAAAACCTTAAAAAATACTGCTGAAGGAATAAGAAAAAGGACAAATCCCAGATTCCTGCCCAAACACTGCAGATCTCTATTATACAGTGTTGGGAACTTTTCTGCCCTTAAGTAGCTTAACTATTTCCACAAAGTCTTTTCTCGTTATTCGCTGGCTTAAATTCCTGTTTGTGGTGCAGCTCCTGGGCAGTTATTACAAACACTGAAATTCATGGACTGCATACTAATTAGGTTTTGTACATCTTCTCACTGAACCCAATACAGCTCTACAAGTCTGGATATGTTTCAGAAAAAAAATACTTTTTTTAAAGTATTTCAGGGCATTTACCATATATTATGGGAAGGAACAACTTAGGAGGAGCTAAAACAGCACCTTGTAATCAAAGACATTAATATTTCTGCAACAAAAGGCAAGGATAGTCACACTAGTAGAATAAAGTGTATACATTGCCTCACATTAGTTCAAGGCAGTTTTGCAATAAATAGTTCATGTTTGGTCAGGATTTTTGCCAAAATCCTGGACATGAAACAGGTAGGTGGTAGAGTATTATCTACAAAAAGCTCTTTTTTTTTTAAGATTTTATTTATTTATTTGACAGACAGAGATCACAAGTAGGCAGAGAGACAGACAGAGAGAGAGGGGCGCAGGTAAGCAGGCTCCCTGCTGAGCAGAAAGCCCGATGTGGGCTCGATCCCAGGACCCTGGGATCATGACCTGAGCGGAAGGCAGAGGCTTTAACCCACTGAGCCACCCAGGCGCCCCCTCTACAAAAAGTTCTTAAGATATGCTGTTAAAAGCCAGAGCCATAGGCCAGTCCCGCCTTTTTCCCTATTTCTCTCTATCCTTGGCAACCAAACCCTATAGAATTCTTAAACGTGCTCATCTTTAAGAACAAATGTACAAAAGCTTCCACCTAAAAATGTTGTTTTTCACTAAGCTTTCCCCTAATTGTTCTGGACTTCACTCTCTCCTTCCCCAAACTCTTGCAGCTCTGGTCACCTGCAATGTCACCATTTAATCATGCACCAAATTATACTGGCTTTATGAGTGCAAGTCATTTTTACCTGAAGAGATCTCAGCAAATTGGAAGTCAGGGTCTGGTATTTTATATTCATTCAAAAACTATATACTGGGGCGCCTGGGTGGCGCCAGGCACCTGGGGTGCCTTCGGCTCAGGTCATGATCCCAGGGTTCTGGGATCAAGTCCCACATCTGGCTCCTTGCTTGGCAGGGAGCCTGCTTCTCCCTTTGCCTCTGCCTGCCTCTCTGTCTGCCTGTGCTCACTCGCTCTCTCTATAAAATCTTTAAAAACAAACCAAAAAAAAACTATATACTAGGTGCCCACTACATGTTAGGCACTACTCTAAACACTGGGTAACCCTCAAAGCTACGTACATTTTAGGGCAGACAGACAAGCAGGTCACGTGGCATTAAGTACTACGGAGAAAAACAAAACAGGGAAGGGGAACAGGAGCAGGCATGACAAGCCATGCAGATAATCCCAATAAAAAGCATTCTTGGCCAAAAAGATAGTACGGCCTAACCCAGCAAACTACCCTGACCACCCCCTCCACCAAATAAGAATTGATGACTTTCTTATTCTCCCACTTATTTTTGCTTTCCCGCTTTGCTCTATTAGGGCAGCTCTCAGTATTCCACAGTTATTTGATATGTCAGTACTGCTTCCCAAACGTAAGGCAAAAATGATGTCTTATTCCAGCTGTGGGTAAATATTTTATGTGAAGAACCAGACAGTAAATAGTTGAGGCACTGTAGGTCATCAGAAGCCTCTGTTGCAACAACTCAGCTTTGTCTTTGTTGCAGAAAGCAGGCACAGACAACACGTAAAGGAATACACAGAGCTGTGTTCCAGCAAAACTTTACTTATAAAATCAGGCGACAGGCCAGAGCTGCACTGTAAGGGGTAGTGTGCCAACTCCTACCTTATTCTCTGCATTCCCTAGCAACGAGTGACAATATTTTCCACACAGAAACTCAAAAATATATGTTTATATTGAACAGGAAATTAATATTAATTAATTAATTAATAAAATGAATTAAGCATAGGAGAAAATGTTAACTTAGTGGCTGGTGGCAGATTCTCCCTGCTGACAGATTCACCAGCCATTGAGTTTATGAGCATTTGCCGATTTCTTACCGAGAGTGTAGGCTATGAAGTTGAGGACGCCCACTACAATCCACACCCAGTCGGGCACGTGCTTGTAACCTGGTGCTGCAAAGGAAAGCAACACGGCTTTTAACACAAAGTACACACGTTCTACCACACCATGTACTGCCAATGAGAAATATTTCTACTTCTTAAATAGAAGTTAAAGTACCTTGTAATATATTTTTAATGCAGAATTGGGTAGATATTAAAATACATCACTAAACTGACAAAACCAAAGGAGTATCTCCCCAACCCTTATTAACAAGAGGACTGAACTTTAATCTTAATTCAAAACTGTCCATCTTTACTTGAAAACTACTTATGTGCTGAGAATAAAAATTAATATTTTTAGAACTTAAAAGATGCCTGTGTTTAATCTGATCCTTGTTGTTTGCAATTATCCTACAAACATATTGAGCCTTCAATCTGTATTTTTTTCATTACATTATTAACTAGCCAAACAAAAGACCTTTTCATTTGGGTATAGATGGGTCACCTTCACTGGATGATCTGGCATCAGAATCATTCTGAAATGTCTGAACCTCACGACTGCCCTCTAAGACAGAACAACTGAGAATCAGGAGGTCTGGGCTCTAGTCCCGGCTCTGTACTCAACCGGCAGTTTGACTATGAATATACCATTTAACTCTTCCTGTCTATTTACCAAATATACCAGGACTAGATGGTTTATTTGGTCCTCTAGGTTCTATGATTTGGGGAAATATACATAATATTTACGTATTTTTAGCTCTCTTAATAAGTAAGCAAATAATGTTAGAATATTGGGAAAAAATATTTCCAGTTACAAAATAAACTTTTGAGGCTGTTCTGAAGATTAAAATACAAATTTTTAGAATTTAGACAGTCCATTTAGACAGTCATGTTTAATATCCAAACCATGCTTAATAAAATTTAATCTTATTAATTATGTCATACTTTATGATCTTCAAAAAGTTGCCATTTTATTACATGTATAGAAGACATAGCTTAAAATTTGAATTGACAGTTAAGCAAATATATAATTCCAATATTTAGAATTTCTATAATATCAAGTCATAAGTTTTTGAAAATCCGAACTTTCCTACAAAAACAATGTTTTCAGTGACTGTTAGTTTCTCCAGGTCAGTCCACAAGTCTGCTAAACACACAACACAGATGAATTATAACACTAAAACTCCTTAACACATCATTTATAAGTATTATTATCGGAAAATATATACTCCAACTTAGAATGCAAGATATGTTCATCTACCTCCATCTTTCACTTCCTCTCAACTCCATCAACTGGCTGAGCAATGAGAATCAGCTCTATCTCCCACTTACCCCCCCTTATCCCAAATACAGCCAGATTCTGTCCTGTGGTCTAGGGCAGAAACAGGGTGAAGGAGAATGGGAAGACAGGAACAGACGTGAAAGAAGACTTCAACAAATGTTTAAGAACCTTTTTCAGAGGAAACTCAAAAGTATTAAAGGCAAGTACGGATGCTGAGCAGAGTGAAAGAGAGATAATCTTCAAAAGGGGGATTTTCTCTTGCATAATTAGAACAAGGGAAGGGATATTTCCGGAACTGTTAAGTATGCTGGACCCTGCTCATATTCACTTTCAGGTAAAGTGTCATAATCCTAATTTTTGTCTTCTTATAAATCCAATTATTCTTTATTTATCACAACCTCATTGCTTTTTAGACAGCATATCTAAATTAAGGAGCCAAACTGGTTTCCAGAACTTAATGGAAACAACCATAACAGACTGTGAAAATACAACTTACTTAGCTTTTACACCCAATTCCTAACATTTTACATACTCTTATAGTATGTAAAACTTCCCCAAAATACAAGCATATGAATAGAACCAGAAAATAACCACATCTCATTTTTCTCCATTTAGACATTTTAAATTTTATAGTAAAGTAGTAATCTTACCTGAAGCATAAAAGTCAGGATCAAAGTATGCCATAAGTAGAAAATTGAATACAACCAGCAGAAAGCCAGAGAAGGTTATCAAATTTGGAGCCAGCCAAGTAGGAAATACCTATTTTTTTTTTCAAAGTAATTACAAAATAGTTAAAGTAAAGGAATCTCTCTGGCCACTACACAAGATGCAAATTTAATTCATAATAAAGGCTATTAACTTGAAAGATCATACATATATATGTTATATATATTATTATTATATATTAAAATATAAACCATAATGCCCGCTGATAAAAATAAGCATCTTTCTTCTATGTTCTGTATTTTAAATAACTCCATAATCAACAAACTTTTATAATAATAACATTATATTTACTTGGGAAAATTTTAAATTCATTTTATAAAAATGATAAATTCTACAGTATAAGCTTATATGCCAACAGGGAGATAAATCAAAAGGTATGTGACTAAGGGAAAAGAAGGATGGGAGAGCTAGTTTTTCTAGATTATCTTTCTTATTAAACAAACAGTTGCATCCATAACACTCCATAAAATATTTAAAACTTACTAAAACATAATAAGTACAAGCCTATTAATCATCTTACCTTGACTATAGTGTTCCAAAATGGATGCATGACATACAGAGAGAGTGGATTGGTATCCACAGCACTGTACTGTTGAGAAATGAAAGAAAATATTCAGTTATCCTTGCACATTAGCAAACAGAACAGTATTTCTGGAGTGAAAATAGTATTACAAAAATAACCTAGAAACTATGTCTATTTACATGATGTCTTCATCTAAATAACAAAACTGGAAGAACAATATAAATGGGACAAAGATGGTCAAGTACAGCCAGGTATCTTTTCTTCATTCATTCAACTTTTATAATGTTACAATGTTTCAGTAGAGAAACTTATACTACTTACAAGACCTCACTTACAATGCAAGATCAAAATGTGCACACTGTATACATTCCAACACAGATTTTCTCCACCTCCTTATACCACCACTAAAACACTTACTAGACGTGCAACTTTGGGAAAGTTACTTAATCTCTGCCTTAGTTTGTTCACCTGTAAATGAGGAGCACAGCTTCTTCCTCAAAGGACTGCCATAAGAATTAAGTAAATTAATCATATGCGTGAAACACTTAAAGTAGTACCTTGCGCACGGTAAGTGCTATGGAAGTACTAGATATTCTTAAATGTTTTTTAACCACCAAAGGATGACAGATCCCTTTACAGCAGAAAAACAGCTTGCATAAATAACCAAAGGAAGGTAAGAACAGGTTAGGGTTCTGTGGTGATCCAGTTTATTCCCTAATTATTGAGCTATTTAATAAAAATTCAAAGGAAATTTTAACAAATATCTGTATTTATACATACAGACATACATATAATTTTAAGAGTCACATCAATGACTTATTAATCAGATACACACACACTGGCGTACCCGGCATGTCATAAGCACTCCACTAGGTGTGGGGAAGAAGAGATCATGGGTAAGGGATAATTCCCACCTCAGAGAGTGGGAATACCACCTATCTCATTCAGCTGACATTTAAACATCACAATAGTCCAATGTCTGAAAAAAGTTTTGTGTTTTATAGTAACGCTTAGTATGTCCATAAAAGAGGTAGTAAGCATTTGAATTATCTAAGTTTTTAAAAAATCATAATTAAAGGTCAAAACTTCTTCCTGAATGCTTCCAAATATGCACGAAATCTTTTCTCATCAATGTTTCAAGACTCCAAAGTGTGATGGAACAAAAAAGTAAATGCAGAGAAGTATGTTAAATACTGCTAGCAAAGACAGTTAACTAGTAAGTCAAATGATTTAGCAGACTCCCATGTCTGAGTGCCTCCCTTTCTCCAACCCATTCTGCCTGAAATGGGATAACTGGGACAACGGATCTGAGCTAGACCAGGGGAGGAAAACGGTGAAGATCCCAGCGTGCCTCCACTGGCTGCAGGGACAGGCTGCGCAGCCAGGAGACTACTTAAATGCGAGTTATGTTCTTCCTAAAATCACCTTGCACTTGCACAGTTTCCCACAGGTTACAAAGCTTTTCCACATAACAAATGTCACTGCATCTACACCTCTACAGAACGAAGGGGTCCTCAGCTGACAGGGCTACGTGGATTTAAGTCTTGGGACCTAAGGACAGGGAACCAATAGAGGCTGCCAATGACAAGGGGGAGGGTCCTGATCTCCACTTACAGGAGCCAGCATCCAGACCGACTTGACTAGCCAGCAGGTCAGATAAATGGGGAAACCATACATTTCAAGCACACCGTCTACTGTGAAGAACACTGTAAGAAGTCCAAGTCAGAAGGCAACTGTTTAAGACATCCCATGAATACCGAATACAATGTACAAAGTATAATGTTCTTAATTCAAATGTTTGCTGAATGAGCCTCATTCAACAGCTTTCCATCTTTTGAATTCAGATCTAAAAGAAGGCCCTTAACTGGTGGAATTTTCATTTGAAAAGCTCCTCTTTTTAAATTGTGAAGTTCTACCTCTAAATTTCTACTTCAGGAGACCAGAAGTATGAAAAGAATGCAGAGCTAAATACAAGGTTAGTTTGCCCAAGTAAATGTTTCACCTTTAGCTCAAGTACAGCAAGAAAATGTAAAATGAGATCACAAAAGGTAGCAAACAATAAACCTAAAGAACACTCTGGGCTCTAGCCTTACACACGGGAGTATTTTTCGATATCACATATCACTTAGTATAAACAAAGAAACTTAAAATTGTGTTGTGAATCAACAGGAAAAAAGAATCATTCAAACTTTCCACATGCATGAAAAAATAAATAAATAATAAACTTTTAGAGATGTTAAACTAGATTTAGGTATTTGTTAAAGCTTATTATATATATTTTTATTTTCCGGTGGAATGGTATATATCTGAACACCTGAACCAGGTAGATAAGCCACTGTTAAGGCCCACTGTGGCTTGCCTGATCTCCAATCTGCAAGGCCAGATGAAGCTAGTACCCTGGAGAAATGCTTGAAAACCATAGCCTGGGTTTGAGAATCATTCCAAGGCAAAATCTCAGAATCACAAGAGTTCAGAAGACACCTGACCCTCATCAACGCAAACAGGTGCCAAAAAACTCATTATTTCCAGAAGCAAACCCAACCCATGTTAAACCAACTTTCTATATACTTTCAAAACCCTCTCCTTGTTCCATATTTTCCATCCTGTTTTCATACTGCTTTACAAAGTTAAGCAGACAAGGGTCCAATTTTTCTTCCCAATAACCATGCTTCAACTATTTGAGGCCGCTCCCCCGTCACACCTATATCTTCTCTTCACCTGCTTACACATCTCACATTCCTCTTGCTGCTCCTCTTGCCATGCTTTCAAACGTCTCCTCATCTAGGTCTTGTACTTTAGACCAGAAGCAGGAAAGCTTTTCAAGGAAAGCATCGGATAGTAAATATTTAAGGCTCTGCAGGCCACATGGTCTCTGTAATAAACACTCAGCACTACCACTGAAGCAAGAAAGCAGTCACACAAAATAGGTAAACAGGGGCGCCTGGGTGGTTCAGTCATTAAGCATCTGCCTTCGGCTCAGGTCATGATCCCAGGGTCCTAGGATCGAGCCCCGCATCAGGCTCCCTGCTCAGTGGGAACCCTGCTTCTCCTTCTCCCACTCCCCCTTGCTTGTATTCCCTCTCTCGCTGTGTCTCTATCAAATAAATAAATAAAAATCTTTTTAAAAAAAGAAAAAGAGTAAACAAGTGAGCACAGTTGTGTTCCAGTAAAACTTTATTCACAAAAACAGGTGCCTGAGGGCTTTAGTTTGACAACCGGTGCTCCAGGAAATCCACTTTGTAATTAAACCAATACAAACATGATCCAGGGCATAAGAAACATTTCACGTGGTGCTTGAGTAGAGAGAACATGACCACAAGGCCCTCTTCCTCAATATTCCTCTGATACTCAACATACTAATTTCCTACGGGAACAAAATCATTCTGCAGACTTAAATACAAATGCGCAGGTGGACGACTAAGCCACCTTTCTCCATGCTAACGTGAGGATGACTGTTGGAACCTAAGGACAAGACTGTACATTTACCATTATAACATTTCATCTTACAAGATTCAACTCATTTTTCTATCCCCTCCAGAGCTCTTCAGATTCACTCACTTACGCAAGGTAAGAGCTACGCCTCTTCAAAATCTCCGCATGTAAATCGGTCATGCTGATAATAATGCCTTCACCTAAGTCTCTGTAAAAATGCTGATTGAGACAGAACTTCTAAACACTTCCCTCAAGTACATTTAATAATTTTTAAGTGGGTATAGAATTCTATCCTGCCATCTGTGACAATTAGTCTATTTTTCCCACAAGAGAAAATTTTCATAAAATCTTAGTAAGATCAGAATTATTTTAGATAACATTTTGCCAAAAATTAAGAAGTTTCAGAACTCTTTTTTTTTTTTAACTTCAGTACAAGTTAGAAAATAAAGCAGATTTCATTCTTCATTCATTCATTCATTCAGTAAGCCAACAGGTATTTATGATTGAGCACCTACAACTGTGCCAGGCAAATTTTTACTAGGCCCAGTGAAGACAACGATGAACAAGAGCAGAATGTTCCCTATGTTAACCAAGTCCATAGCCCATTGTGAGATAGGAAGCACGAAAACAAGGATTAATCACAAGTTGTGTTAAATACCGTGAAAGAAATAAGCAGGGTATTTTGCGAGAGAACTCAGGGCAGAGAGTGTACATAGTGTCAGAGTGTTCAGAGAAAGCTTCTCTAAGGAGGGGATACTCAGCTGAGTCCAAGATGAGAAGACAGATAAGGAACGCAAGACACACTATAATGAGTCAAAGAAGAGAGACCCTAAAGAGAACATGCTGTTGTAGATTCCATTTGTATCAAGTTCAAAAACAAATTAATTTATGACATAAGAAGTAATAATAGTAATTTGATGAGAGAGACTGAAGGGGGCCTTCTGAAGTGCCAGAAATAATTCTGTACCTTGATGTGGGTGGTGGTTATTTGGGTATGTACATATGTAAAAATTCATTAGACACTTAAGATCTGTGAATTTATATGTAAAATACCTAAAAAGAAATAGAAAATAAAGAATATACATGTGGCAGTGTGCATTTGTGTGTGTGTGGAGGGGGGGTACACAGGTATTGCAGGGAAGGGAGTACATGCCAAGATACCTTCAAGCAAAGAGAACAAAAATGTGCTAAGACCAGAAAGCTAGAAATACTTGAAATATTGGAGGAAAGCTAATGCAGCTATAGCTTAGTGAGCAGGAAGAATGACAGGAAATGAGACTGGAGACGTGGGCCTACACCACCTAGCAAGACCACAGTGAGCTAGATTTTATTCTAAACCAATGCACATTCTGATTTACATTTTTAAAGGATCGTACTGATTACAGTGTAAAAAGAACTGGACAGGGACCAAAGTGCAAATAGAGGCCAGTTACAAGACTTAAAGCACATCAGGTGGAAGGATTATGGGTTAGACTAAGGGTTAGGGTTAGCAGTACAGTGACTTCTAAATTACTTCCAAATGTGCTGCGAAGTATACGTTTTTGAGAAGTGACATTAAAAATGTGAGACTCCCCTTAATTTAAGAAGGAAACTGGCTCCAATGAAAGGAAAACTATGAAACCACCTCTTTGGACATAGATGTGTTCCCTTTAAAAAGGTACTATATTTCAAATCCCTTCTCTGTACGGATAAGAAAACTGACACACCCTTGGATTAAGTACAGACCTTTGGACAAATTATTAATTAGACCAGGGCCACTGTCCCAAGTAATGCTCTACTACTATACTGAGCTGCAGATTTCCCCTACTTTGTTTGTCTTCTAAACAATATAAGGAAAATAGGACTCTCACTGTCAAATGATTTTAATATAAGGTCTGTCTTTACCCATCTGAAATATAAGCTTTATATATTTTTTAAAAGATTTATGAGAGAGGAAGGGAAAAAAAAAAAACACATGTGGGAGGAGATGCAGAGGGAGAGGGAGAGAGAAAATCCTCAAGCAGACTTCCCACTGAGCAAGGAGCCTGACGTGGGGCCTGATCCTACAATCTACAACAACTGATGTTGTTTCAAGAGTCAGCTGCTTGGGCGCCTGGGTGGCTCAGTGGGTTAAGCCCCTGCCTTCGGCTCAGGTCATGATATCAGGGTCCTGGGATCAAGTCCCGCATCGGGCTCTCTGCTCAGCAGGGAGCCTGCTTCCCTCTATCTCTCTCTCTCTCTCTACCTGCCTCTCCGTCTACTTGTGATCTCTCTCTGTCAAATAAATAAATAAAATCTTAAAAAAAAAAAAAAAGTCAGCTGCTCAACCAAGGGAGCCACCCAGTGCCCTGAAGCCTTATAGTTATAAAACACACTTCATTAACTACAGTAATCCGTAAAGTGTGGCTTGCTACACACTGTTACAGTTCATACACCACACTTACTATTAATCACTTCAGATGCAACCCAACTCAAAATGATACTTCGAATTTCTTTTAATTAGTCCCAAAATTTTTGAGTTCAAAATTATCCAAGTTTTTAAGAGTAAAAAGGAAGATGTCCATAAAAAGCCAATTTTAGTTCACAACTGGGTTATATGAAATTATATTTGTTGCTCAAACCAACTTTTCAGACATCTCTAAAATGCAACACACACATTAACAACCTTTCTTAAAACAGGGACAGAAAGTGTCAACTCCCTCTTCTCTCCCCCTGCACAATGAAGCTCAGTGTCTGGTATAGCACAGGGCTATGATACTGACGTCAGAACCTCGCTGACAGGACTCATGGCTCAATTATGTTTAGGTGTCTTAAGTCTTTACAGGAGCAGAATCCACTGTGGCCAACATGTATCCCACCAGCCACTCCTGGAGCAGAGTTCTTTAGCAATGGCATTCCAATCCTCCAGGTGAGGCACTTTAAGCAAGAAACATAAAACGAGGGATCTCAATTATTTAAAAAATCGTTATTCACTCAACAAATACCAAGGCAATCAAAAGAGCAGCCTTTCACATAAAATTGCAGGACTCGCTGAGCACTGGGATATAAAGAAACTTACAATTAAGAGAATGGAGAAAACTTCACAACTTAATCTTTTCTGCTTCTGGCACACAGTAGCCTGAGCTCAATAAACATATTTGAATGTTTATACATATGAATGCATAAATGCATGAACTACTTTGCATGTTTATTTAAGTAGCAGTATAGAGTTAAGGTATCAATGATGAGAAGAAATGTTATTCCCTTCACCAAATCTGCTTTCCCCTAGGGACTAGTCCACAGCAACTTTTAACTTCACGAGGGGATATTCTTACTCTTCCCCATTTAATAATATTGTGCCTATATTTGTATGTTTTACAGTTTCCACAGACAATTACAGCTGTTCTCTTATTTGATATTGTAAGATAGATTATTCCTACTTATATTACACATGAAGAGACTATAAAATTCAAGGATTACAACGGCTAATAAGCAGATCTAAACTGTAAGTCCTTTCTGATTCATCCTGGAACATGTCTATGAAATTGATCACTTTGTCTGAAACCAGACTATCCTTTCTTGGCTTAAATACAATTATGATCTACCTGGACCCAATTTACTGAAATCATTATTCTCATAATAGCCTCTAAAATTTGTCTTCCAGTTTATGGCAGACACATCCTAAAGTAATCCCCAGTGAGTCAAGCCCCTCTATAAGCAGTCACCTCCCTTTGAAGGTTCATTCCACTCCCTTGAGGGCAGACCTGGTAACTAGTTTCTAACCAACAGAATATAGCAAAGGTGACAGATGTCACTGCCTTGATTAGGATACGTTCCATGACAAACGTGATAAGATATCATTTCCATGAATAGAAGTCTTCATCTTAGCAACGTGGAGGAGTCTCCTGCTGACCTTTAAGAAGCAAGCAGCAATGACGTGAACTGCGTATGGTGAGGGCCATGTGGCAGGGAAAAGTGGGAGAGCCCTGGGAGCTAAAGGCCTCAGCGACTGGGAAGAACTGCACGCTGCCAACACCACACAAGCCTGGATGAGGACCCCACACTGCAGATGAGAACACAGCCCAGCTGACACCCTAACTGCAGCCTGGTGAGACCCTGAACAGAGAGAGGAGCCGGCTAACTGCTGCCAACTCCTAACTCACAAGCAACTGTGAGATAATGTGTGTTGTTTTATGCCACCAGGTCTGTGATAATTTGTAACCCAGCAATAAGAAACCAGTGCACAATTCTGAAAGCGCTACATCCTCTTTTCTGCTCAGAGATATCTTAAGGCTCCACAAAATCAAGACTACCTGATGCTTGAGAGCTAACTCGTTACGGTAATAGTTTCTTACTCCTTTATATCCACCTCTGGGTTTTATTAACTCCTCTTCAGATTGCAATATAATTGAATATTTCTTCGATGGGGTGGTTCGCAAACTGTAGTCACCAAACTGAACCCACATTTGGGGACCCTGCCCCAGACATACAGACTCAGACACTCTAGGAGTGCAGCTCAGCAATCTCTTTTAACAGACCCTCCTGGTAATTCTGCAGCACACTCAGGTTTGAGGACCACTGCTCTGGTGAAGGCAAAGATTGATGGCACTCCCACAACTCCTCGGCTGAAGGAGAAACCACACCATTAGTTTAGTGGCCAACACCTATCCCTCCCTATGGTAACTTCAAATACTGCACTGCAAGCAAGAGAAAAGGTATTATAAAATCCAGCAAGTACTCACTAAATTTACTACATGCAAGACAGAAACATTCACCAAACCTAAACTTAAAGTCCAAAAAGGTGGGGGAGGATTTCAAATAATCCTGGGACAAAAATTTTAAATTTCTTAAAATACTTTTTATCAATACAAGACTTTAGGAACTACAGTCACAGAAAAGATGACTCTGTAGACAATGAGATATCATTTCAGTCAATATTATCACTTACATCTACTAACAAGTTGGAAGACAGTGACAGATGATTGGAGAAGCTGGAGCAGTAAAAAACAAGCGAGTCATGATGACAAACAGGTTTGCTTGCTAAACTTAAGTAATCTACAATAAATTCTAACAAGAGATGACAGGACGAAAGGAGGGATCATTTAATGAAGAAACCTGAAATCCCTGCAGAGAAATCTGGATACCAAACACATGATAAATATATGGAGGAGACTGCAGATCCTTAATTAGGAGAGCAATATTTGAGAAAGTTTACTGACTCTGCATGTTGTACTATTATATATGATTAAAGAGAAGAAGAAATCTGAAGTCAACGTTTCTCTCTGTGACTCTTCCTATCTCTCCATTAAGTTGTCACCCTTAACTTGCTTTCCTAAAATATACTTCCTCTTGGTAGAACTTCCTGGGATATGGGTACACATGTGTATGCTGTATGTTAACCAGTGTCCACAAACAGAGAAGCACAAATGTCAAGTTTTATTCTTACTTAACATTAATAAAGCACTATGTGCCAGGCATTTTACAAATATTGACTCATTCAGTTTTGATTAACGATCCTATGAGGCAGATACTCCTTCATTTCACAGATGCAGAAATCTGGTTAGAGATGACTTTAAGTCAAAACACTAGCACGTGGTTTCTTTCTAACTTAATATTAATCCCAAACCTAATTATTTAATCAAAAGACTTTTATCTCAATTAAAGCTACTAGTATATGACATGTTCTTAATACTCAGCAAAATGTTAAGACTAGAAAATATGGTCATCCACCTGCCCCCACTAATAATTTTTAAATGGGGGAAAAGAAAACAAAAATAGTTCTTTCTTCTTCACTGTACATTTTCCCCACCTGCACACATTAGACACAAACCCAATTAAGCATGTCACTGAAGGTCTTTACGTTAATGTTTCGATATCTGGTACAAATATCCAACAACTACAAGGCAAAACTTATCTTTAATTCTTAGATTTGAGAGGAAGCACAGCATGAAGAAAATGGGCTCCTAATTCAGAATACCTGGGTTCAAATCTCAGCTCTGGGACCATTAGCAAGTTAAATTTTCTGTGCCTCAGTAAAATAACAGTAGCTCTACTTTCTAAGGCACCTGTGAATATTAAATGAGATAATATATGTAAAAACACTTAAAGCAATGCCTATATAAACATTTGCTATCATTATTATTATTATTACTCAGTATTTAAAATATTTCTCTTGCCATTTCAACTTTCCTTCACTGAGCTCACTAGGCTCAGCCACTTCCTTATGTCTAATTTACCATGGTCTTCCTGGTCTCTGGGCCTTGGTTCCCCCCTTCAGTCTCTCTGGTACATCTGCTCCAACTTTCCTTTACACACTGGGCAAATTTAAGCATTACAGGTGTTAGAAAAACAAGCCATCCTCAGTGAACTGATGTTTCAGAAAGCAGTAAAAGAACCAAGTCAAGATGTTTCTTCCAAACAGCACCTAAAAATGTGGTGACCTTCTACCGACCACTTAATCTCTCTCCCTCTCATTCTACAGAAGTTCCCCATCCATCCTTGTTTCACTCCTTCTGAAAGACTCCTCTGCCTCTGTCAACTGCATTAAATAATTCTTTCCATGAGGCATTTATAATTCTATATCTATGGCCACTAAAGAGATTACTTAAAAATAAAAATCTTTTAAAAAGGGCCCCTGGGTGGCTCAGTTGGTTAAGCGTTTGCCTTTGGCTCAGGTCCTGATCCCAGAGTCCTGGGATCGAGTCCCGAACTGGGCTCCCAGAGCAGGGAGCCTGCTTCTCCCTTTCCCACTCCCCCCTTATTTATGTCCCCTTTCTCACTGTGTCTCTCTGTCAAATAACTAAATAAAATCTTTTTTTTTTAAATGGGGTCACTAATGGATGTATCCATTACATCCATTATGAATGTATCTACAGGTGGGAAAGGACAGCTCCCTCAATCTACTCAAGGAGACCAAGCACAACTAAAGATAAGTTATGTCTGAATTAAATGTAACATATTTAGGTACTGCCATAATTAACGTGGTATACTGTAGCTGGCCTGCAATCATAAGTGCAAATCAAAAGATCAAGAATTTCTCATGTGTCTACTCTGCCTCAGAAGACAAGTGTTCTATTCTCTGAAATCATTACAGAAATATTCCTCTAGTGGAGGATAATTCTTCCACAAACGATACTTCTTTGCAGCATGAAGTTTCTTTGTTTTGATTCCTAGTCCACAAACCAGACCATTTGGTCCCGTCCAAGAGAAGTCCCTTGCACAAAAGATTACTATTATCTTTCTATTTACCCATTGTTCTACAAGCTGCCAGGGTAAGCTTCCTAAAATTAAAATCTGATCCTGTTTAAAATCAAGCAGTTCCCCCAAACCTATAGCATTATGACATGCCTAAAAATCACCTGAGATATTTAACATGCAGATAATACTAATCTACCCAGAATCTCCCGAAGTGAGGCTAGGAATCTGCTATTTAAACACTTCCCCAAGTGATTCTGATGCTGATAGTCCTTGGGCCACAGAAACACTGATCTACAGGGTAAAATCTAGAAGTCCTTTCCATCAAAGCATCCCCTCTTGACAGGACCCCATCTCTCTCTTCAGCCTCATCTCCTGCCTCTCCACCATCATGCCTAAATATCTACGTTCTTATGGTTCCCAGAAAATACTCTCAGGCCTCCACTCCTTTTGCATTCCACTGCTCTCCTGCACACAGTCTCTCTTTACAACCTGTTAACTGTTATACTAATAAATTTACAATTATTACAGCTCCTATAATCTGGTTGTTGTTGACATGCAACAACAAAATAACTGAAACCAATTCATCCTAAAATCATATTCTTGAAACCAAGCAAGACATTTGAAGAGCACTTACCTCCTCTCTGAAGCAAAATGATACAATTTGGATCTAGCCATTACACTAGCAATTAAATAATGCCTCCCCTAGGTCAGATTAAGTAAACCATAATAGAAGTTTCACCCTTAGATAATCGGGAAAATCCTTCAACTGTAAAGACTTGTCCAAAGAATGGACAGGTAGAAAGGAGGAATGATAAGCCTCTCAAAGGTAAAATCCCCCAATATAATTGTCTAAAGGCACATGAAGAAGCAACAGAGAGAATGGCAGTTAAACCCCTGACATCTTCACATTCAAAATACAGAAGTATTCTTCGGATATCCAGGAGATGCACAGCTCCTTTTTACCATACTTCCAAAATGGTATATATTCTTTTGCACTTTCATTTCTTCAATAAATCTCTGTTGAGCACCTATTTTCTTCATGTGCTATACCCTGGTCATGTTGAATAAGATACCTATAGGCCCTATCCTCTCAGAGCTCATATCCTAACAGAGAAGGCAGACTCTCAACTAATTATTCATTTGTTTAATAAAATTGTGGTAACAAATGGAGAACACAACACATAACAGACAACATGTAACATACAATCCATCCCATGCTCTCTTCTGCACCGAGAAGCAATCATCTTAGTTTCTTACTACAGAAATCTAATTACCACCCACATATGCACCCCTCTCGGTGGTTATTCTGAATAACTGCCAGGTTTCCAACTGTAGCTCTCAGAGGTACCTCTAGGGAGACAAAGAAATTAAACTAATTCAAAAGTAATTTTTATACCAGCAGCTTTTACAGTATCAAATTTTCTCACATCTCTTTGCTGTAATATACAGGAAATAAAGATCAGGGAATAAAGATCTCTTGACTATTTTGAGTCTTTACCCATTTATGAGATGATCTGCTTTGAAAGCTGTTTTAATTCAATAAGCACTCATAAAGCACTTCCTGTTGAAGACCACACAAGAGGTATGTGTGTTCTTTAGAAAGTACCTCTAGGTACAATTCACATTCCAGTAAAACCGACCACACAGATTTTTTCCTTTGGACACCTTTGGATTCATAATTTTAATATGAACACAATACCAAGTACCCTCTACTAGAAGTAGTTTCGGTTATAATTTGTGGCCCTCCTTTTTTATTTTTTATTTTTTTTTTTTTTAAGATTTTATTTATTTATTTGACAGAGAGAAATCACAAGTAGACAGAGAGGCAGGCAGAGAAAGAGGGAGAGAAGCAGGCTCCCTGCTGAGCAAAGAGCCCGATGCGGGACTCGATCCCAGGACCCCGAGATCATGACCTGAGCCGAAGGCAGCGGCTTAACCCACTGAGCCACCCAGGCGCCCCGTGGCCCTCCTTTTTTAGAATAAAATCAACAAACTACATTTTAGTGAACACTGGACACTTGCTAAACTGACCTTTGTTTTCCAGGATGATAGGAAATATGCTGTCAGACACAGGAAGTGAGTCAGATAACGGAAAAAGGGAAAAGATAGGAATAAAAAAGGACACTCAAATTTCCTGTAAATTAGAACACCTATCTAGTTGGAAATATAAACTTAGGGAACACTGCTTATAAGAAAAAGTGGATTCCATAATACAGACACTGCTGCAACTGAAAACAGCTATTCTATTGACACGTAAACCCAGAAAGCCAGATCCTAGTAAGGAAAAACTTTTATATGTCAATATTTACAGCGCAAAAGAGATAACAGGAACCGGTAGAGCTGAAGGCAAAACAGGAGGTGTCTGGGTTAATAACCTTCTTTAATGAAGTTACAAAGTCCTGGCCAAGGTTACAAGAAGGCTCTGAAACTTCTTTTCACTTAAATTTTAATACATCTCAGCACCTCAGGTCAAAATTGTATGACACCATGTTTCTTAAAAGCAGAGGCATGCCCCATATGACTTGCTAAGGTCCTTCACAGTTTTTCCGATTCCAGTTAGGGAAAATCCATTATGATTTTTTTCAGCTATTCATTCATTCCACACATCTACCGGGTTCCTAGTATGCGTAGTAGTATTGTGGTCAGGCCATGGTGATCCATAAACCAAGTCTAACCACTTGAGTATTACATTCTAATAGGGAGACACACCAACAAATTCCATAAAGGAGCAGAGGGTACTCTGAGAGCATGCTTAAGGGGAGAGGAGAGCTTGGGGGATGTTTCTCTGAGGAAATAACATTTAAGTGAAGACATAAAGATGAATATAAACGGGAAAGGAAGCAACATTCCTGGCAGCTGGAACAACATTACTTAAAGATCTGAAAAAGAAAAGGGGAGAAGGGGAGGAGATGGCTACTAATGCCAGCAGCAGCAGAAAGTGAGGAGCATGTGAAGCTGAAGACAGACGTATGATTCAGAGACGTGTAGATCATGTTATCAATTTTGGGGACTTGATTCCAAGAGCAATGGGAAGACATGGTGGGTTTTAAGCAAAAAAGTAATATGACCAGAAGCACTTTTTTTTTTTTTTTAAAGATCACTACCATAAAGAAAAAACTGTAAGGGCAAAAGCAAATGCGAGCAACAAAATAAAGTTCTACTTAATCATAACCCAAAGTATAAAATAAACATTCATGAATCCATGCTGATATAAATAAATGATTGGACAAATACACAATGGGAAGACAAGACAGATCTCCCATACATAATTCCAAACAAATTATACCAATACTCTGCCCTCACAGAGGTGGGACATAACTCTCCACTGCCAAGGGAGGGTTCATAGTGACTTCCTTCCAAAGAGAGTAACTTTACAGAGAGAAACCTAACAAACAGTACTTTAGCCGGGTGATCAAAGTCAGTATCAACAGTGACAAGTCATATGGACAGCATGTACTCTAATGAGAATGCCATTTCATCTCTGTGCTTGTCCTCCCAAAAACCCATAACCCTTGCCTCACCATGAGAAAATTAGACAAATCCCAACTGATGGGCATTCTACAAAACACATAACCAGAACTCCTCAAAACTACTAGGGCTATCAAAAAGAAGGAAAGTCTGATAAATGGTCCCAGCCAAGAGAAGCCTAAGGAGACAGGACAACTAAATGAAATGTCGTATTGCAGATGAAATCCCAGGAAAGAAGGACATTAGGTGAAAACTTGGGAAATCTGGGTCAAGTATGGACCTCAGTTATTAATGTGTAAATATTGATTCATTAACCATAACAAATGTATCATACTAACGTACGATGTTAGTAACAGGGAAAACTGGGTCTGAGACATAAGGGAATTCCATTTTCATGATTTTTCCTGCACATCTATTCTAAAAGTATTCTAAAATAAAAAGGCTACTTACACTGCATGTGGGATGAGTGGTAATGGAACCACTCTTCTAGCTTGGGCTAAAAATGACAGAAGGTACTGAACCTGATGATTCACTGGCTGGTGGGTGAGGTAGAGGAATCGAGAGCGAAACTGACACCGATAGCAAGGATGAAAGGTTACAGCCCAGATCTCGGGCTCTGAAAACTGGATGGACAGTGGAGTCATTCATTGATAACAGAGCAGTGGAGGAAAACCAGAGTTGGAGGAAAGTGAACAACCAGCATTTACTGGAGGCCCATTATGTGTCAGTCCCTTGGCAAATTCCTATAATCACTCTGCACCGTAGGGACTATTACCTGGCCCAAGGCCACGTAAAGAAGTTAGAGTTTGGTATCAGATTTCTACGGACTCCAAAGCCCGCGCTCTTTCTACTACACAGTTCCTTCTGTGCACCTTTACTTCATCGGGCAGCCCAAGCGCCACAAGCTACGGCTGAGGAAGCCTCCTCATTGGGCGTAGAAGTGGAGTGCATCAGCAGCACGGCCTCAGTAGTTACTCCCCCTCCCCGGGCCTCTCTGCCACAAGCCATCTCCATCTGAGTTGTATGAAAGAGACGGGTGGAAACTTCATTAAAATGAAGACAATTAAGACACCACGTAGGTAACCGCATCCGCTAAAAATAATCATGATGAAGTAAAGCAGCGCAAGGAATTCCCTGGTTCCACTCTCGTCCAGCGGTCTCCTAAGGAAAAGGCAATCCTCCGGGAAGGTACGGAGTCAAGGCGGCGGGCCTAGGACGCTCCCACGCACCCTGACCCCAAAGCTCCAGGTCTCGACAGGACCCCCCCCTCCCCAGAGAAACGCCCGCCAGTCCGCTCGGAGCCACGCGGCACAAGGTGACACGGACCGCGCCTGCCCCTCGGCCGCCTAGGAGAGGCCGGGAAGAGGGGGGGAGAGGGGCGTCCGCGGGGCCCCGCGCTACCTTGTACTTATCAAAGCCAGCCAGCTGCTCCGGGCTCACGTATTCGTAACCAGCCATGACGACCCGAACACCGAGCGCCCACTCGGCAGCGACTCTACGCGACGAGGTGCGGAAACACGAGCACCACACCAGCTGGGCAAGGATGGGAAGACTTAGCAGGCTAAAGAGGTGGAGCCGCGCTCCGCCCACCGCGCACGCGTAGCCGCCTCAGGCCACTTCCGCCGCCTCCCAGTGCGCAAGCGCAGCCTCCCCCTCTCCCGGCTCACCGAGGGAGGGTCGCTAGCCTGTTCACGCGGTCCACCCCCTCACGCCGTCGCAGTCCAATCAGTGTGAATCGGACAACACTAAGTCCCGCCTCCCAGGCTTTCTCGTCGCTTCATTCGCTAGCGTCAAAATTGGTGAGCTGAAGTAAGGAGTGAGCGGAGGCGAAAGGTCAATTTCCCAGGGGTCTTTGCTCCTCCCTGCGGCGGGAGGCGGGCGGCGGGAGTTTCTGTGGTTCCGCACGCGTGTGGGGATTTGGAGGTGTCCTTGAGGGTACCGCGATTGCCTGCGAACCAGTTCAACAGTACGTTAGGGAAGAGGGCTTAGTCGCCTCAAACCGTGACGTAAAAGACCAGAGAAAGGGTACGGGCCGGCTCCCTGCAGGTCCTGGCGCGGTGCGCCGCGTTGCGCGTAGTAGGTGCTTAGGAACCGTGATTAGACGTCGAGAAGCAGGTGGGGAGCCTTGGTGCCAGGCTTTTTGCAGTCTATAAAGGGCCGCGAAAGGGCGCTGGAGACAAATCCCTCAGGCCTCTCCATACTCCTCTCTATCAAAGTGAAATTGCTAAAGGTAAAAGCACTGGTCTGAGTCTCTAGGGGTCTTTAAGGGCGTTTGCAGGAAGTGCATGCACAGAACTGGACTACATCAATGGTTAGAGTGTATCAATCCAGTAGTAAAATTTAATCATAGTGCTGGTTGCTACCGCTTTTTCAAGAGCCTTCTACGCGGGGAGCTTTACAGACGTTATCACCAACCCGCATAACAATACTATGAAGTGGGAGGCTCTTTACCCAAATCGCAGGTTAGGAAATAAAAATTCAGGTTATTCAACCTGCCCAGGGTCAGACCATTCATTATACAGCTCGGAAGTGGTCAACCCAACATGAAATGAGGTTCTTGGTGTCGGAAACCACTACCTCACAGGGACTCTGAATCTCTGGGTCTCTGAAACGAGAGTGATTATTTTGAGATCTCGTAGGTTCCTTATATTCATTCATTAAACATAATTATTGGGTGCTCAGCATATGCCAAGTATATTATTATTTCTGCGTGTGTCTTAGCTCACCTTCTAAAGTATAAGGTTCTCATGAGGTAGTAGATACAAAGCCTCTATCATCAGCCTTGGCACATGGCAGATTAAACTTGAATGACTGTTTCCCCTCACTCCTAAGGAGAGGATTTGTATCTTGTACATCTTAATGTTCCCCGTGTGCTATAGTCCAGTGCTTTATAGGTAATACATTGTTGATACATTTTGATGAATGAATGAGCAAAGATCTCTCTGATGTGCTGTGATGTGCTGTGTAGTGTCTGCCTTGTGGACATTAGAAATATGGATCTCCCTTTAAGAAGGAAATTGGCTCTAATGAAAGGAAAACTATGAAACCACCTCCTTCGACATAAAAGTAATGCCTTTGTGCATGTACTGTATTTAAAATCCCTTCTGTGTACTGATAAGAATCCTGAGTTGACACACCTTTGCACTAAATACAAGTTTTGGACAATATATTCATCAGACTGGAGCTACGTCCCAAGTAAAATGCTATAGATTCCATCCCCTATGTGTTTCTTCTAAATAACATGAAGAGAAAAAAATTCTTCATATCAAATGCCTTTTTAAAGATTTATTTATTTTAGAGAATGGAGGAAGGAGGGGGAGAATCTCAAGCAGACTCCCCACTGTGCATGGAGACAAAGGGGACACCAACTGAGCCACCCAGTCTCCCCTCAAATGACTTTTGTTATAGGACCTGTGCTTACCCACCCCTTGTCTGCCTCCTCACCGGCTGAAGTTTCTCTCTCATACACTGATCATACTTTCTGCCTTCCAGAATGGTCATCACAGAAAATATTTGGGCTAGAAGCAATGTTACTATAATCTGGAAAAAAAAAAAAAGTGTTTTCATTCCTGGCATTCCTATTTTATTTCGTCTTAAGTAAGAGGATGTCAGATAAATGGAGATATCTAGAAAATTGAAAGTTAAGGACTAATATAGTTAAAAACTCCAATATAAGTTATTAAAGCCATAAAAATGGCCAAGGGTCCCAAGGAAGCTTATAAAACGATGATGATTTGGTTTGCATTTTAAAATAATAGTGATGCCTTATGCTAATTCTATGATTCTCAAAGTAATTTGGCATCTCACTAGGTCATCTTAACAAGCCTGAGCCATGGGCCAAGTAGTTGCTCTAATTGTACAGAACAGAACAACAGAAGGATTATATATCTTGCCCAAAAGTCACCCAGTTTGTGGCAAAATTGGAATAAGAGAACATGTCATCAAACTTTTAGATAATTTTTCTGCTACACCTTGCTTCTGTAAGTTACCATGGCAAGATGTTTGGGGTTTTTTGTTTTGTTTTGTTTTTTAAGATTTTGTTTATTTATTTGACAGAGAAAGAAGAGAGTACAAGTAGGGGCCAGCAGAGGGAGAAGGAAAAGCAAGCTCCCCACTGAGCAAGAAGCCCTTTGTGGGACTTGATCCCAGGACCCCAGGATCATGACCTGAGCCGAAAGCATATACTAAACTGACTGAGCCACCCAGGCACCCAAGTAAGATGTTTAAAAAAGGAAAATTCACAAGTCAGTTTTTAGTCAAGGCTAGAGGCAGTGGGGGGTGACTAGGAAAGAACTGAACAGCCTCATTAAGTTGCTTATTTTTTCTTAAAAATGGAATTCCCTGGCTAGAGTAAACCTTTTAGGTTAGGGTTTCTCTGCCTGGGCTTTGCTATATTTTTTATTTTCTCAAACATAATCCTACTAGGTAAGAAAGTGTCGAAATTCGATTTGAGTGGGTCATCAATCAAATTCTTTATCACAGAAAAGGTCTGTGCAACATACTGAGATTTGGCATAAGCTAATACTACTTTGTACCTCCTATTTCCCATGTGAGTGGAGGTGGATAAGGTCTATGGTATTCTGGGACCTGTCACCCCGCCAACCTCCCAGTGGTTTTCTGGCCATTTTTGTTTCCTTAACCTTTGAACACAAACTCAGTTGTGTCTGTAGTCATTCAAAACTCAGAGAATCAGTGTAAAGATTCAGACAGAACCAGGAACTACTGTGATATGAAGTAAGAGATGAATGACAGTACTAGTTATTTAGACTCTCTGCATACTTACCATTCCTGTTTTAGAGATGAGTTATTATTTCTTTTATAGCCATTATTCATGAGCATGACTGTTACACATAAAAGGAAAATTCTTTTTAAAAACTGATCTCAGACAGGTGTGCCTAGCTGCAACTCTTGATCCCAGGGTTGTGAGTTCAAGCCCCACATTGGGTGTAGAGATTACCTAAAAATAAAATCTACAGGGCACCTGGGTGGCTCAGTCATTAAGCATCTGCCTTTAGCTCAGGTCATGATCCCAGGGTCTTGGGATTGAGCCCCGAATCAGGCTCCCTACTCAGCAGGAATCCTGCTTCTCCCTCTCCCACTGCCCCTGCTTGTGTTCCCTCTCACTCTGTGTCTCTCTCTGTCAAATAAATAAATAAAATTTAAAAAAATAAATACCTAAAAAATCTAAAATCTAAAAAAAAAATGTGCAAAGTTTGGGTTTTTTTTTTAAGATTTTATTTATTTGTCAGAGAGAGAGCACAAGCAGGGGGAGCAGCAGGCAGAGGGAGAAGCAGGCTCCCCACTAAGCAAGGAGCCCAATGCAGGACTCGATCCCAGGACCCTAGGATCATGACTGGAGCTAAAGGCAAATGCTTAACCAACTGAACCACCCAGGCATCCCTCAGGCAAAATTTTATACTGGGCTTATTTTGAGCATTCTTAAAGTTCTGGTAGTGACCCAAGCATCTGTATTTTCTGAGCAGAGAATCGATACCTCTCCAATACAAACATCCCTCTCTTCAGTATTATTCAGTATTCAGTATTATTCAATATTATTACACTAGACTGGAAGCAGAACTGTAGGTGAACCAAGTACAAATCATTCAGATGAGTAGCCACAATGGCATCACCCCTTCTCCTTATTTCTTATGTCTTTCTTCATATTCCTTTTTGCTTTTTGCCCATCTGATGTCAGGTCTGCAGTTATAACCAAATGTAACCACCATTCTTTTTATTATTTCAGTTTGAGCCTGGAGCCATACAAACACCTCATTTTAAAAAAGATTTTATTTTTATTATTTATTTGAGAGAAATAGAGAGCATGAGTGGAGGGGGGAGGGGCTGAGGGAGAGAGAGAAGCAGACTCCCTGCTGAGCAGGGAGCCAAAAACAGGGCACAATCCCAGGACTCTAGGATCATGATCTGAGCTGAAGGCAGATGTTTAACCTACTGAACCACACAGGCGCCCCTACATACCCCATTTTGGAGTAAGGATGATTTTTGTCTTCATGAAACTTTGAGATCACTGGACTTGAGATTGACAGTTATTTAGTTTTCGGTGGAAGAGAAATGTAGTAGCAGAAAAAAAACTAAGAAGAGCAAGAGATTAGGAAATATTGCTGTGCTTCATTTTCCTGTAGGAATCCCCAAAAACCTGGGGCAGGGGTTCAGGCAATAGTTGCCCACATAGATATCTACTGCATAAGGCTTTGAGATCTTCCTTGATGTACTCAAGGCTGTGCTGCCTACTGGACCAGAACTCTAGCAGAATCTGGCTCTACTTTCAGGAAACAAGACATACAAATATGAAACAATGTGTAGAAGTAGCAACTTCATTATCTTTTCATGTATCCTTGTTGAACTCTAGCCATGTGCCAAATACAGATACCATTATGGACCTTGGAGATACAAAATTGAATAATACATGGACTTCAGGAAAGAAGTACATTATTACTTCATTCTATGAGTGACCAGTATTATCCAGTGCCTTGGCTCTTCAAGGTTTCTCCCTCTCTTCCTTCCTCCCCTTACTACTCCCCTTTTAAAAAGTTCACTGTTAAAAGTGTGAGATATTTTATCTTGGACAGAGAATTGACTCAAGAATAAGAAAGTGTTGGAATCAAAACTCTCTGAAGACTTTGAGATACTGAATTAATATTTAGATAAGTAATCTAAAAGATGAGATACAGAAATAGCTCTCTAAGTACACTAATGATACTTAGCCTTTCATTATGAGACGTCTTACCAGTTGGCATGAGCTGCAAGAAAATAAAAGGTTCAGCTGATGTAAAAGTTATTTATTGCCACATAATGGATCACATAAAACTTAGTAGCTTAGAATAACAGCTATTTTATTTGCTCATAATTCTGTAGGTCAGCATTTTGGGCTAGGTTTAGCTGGGCAGTCCTGCTAGTCTTGCTGGTCTTACTACTATTCCAAGACAGCATAAATGGAAACTGCAAAGCCTTTGAACACCTAGACTCAGAAGTCACACAGTATCCCTTGTGTCTCATTCTTATAGACAAAGCAAATCACCAGGCCAGCCCAGATTCATGGGAAGGAAAACAGATTCACCTCTTAATGAATAGAATGGCAAAGTCACCTGGCAATGGAGTCTACCCGGAAGGATGGGAAGACTATATTACAGTCAACTTTGCAAATACTGTACTGCCTCAAATTAGCTACAACAGCTAAAAGACAGAACTGGAAATAAACTTCATCAGGAACAGATTTGGAAACCAATAGTTGTGGTTTTAAACTGAATTGTGTTAAGGTATTGGGAAAAAGAATGTCAAAAACTAAAACAGTTAAAAACCCTGTCACAAGGCTTTGTTTACTGAACATAATCTGTCTCGTGCTTCCAAATCTCCCACTCACTCTCAACCCTCATCATTCTGGTTTCCAGCCTCACCAGCTCCACTGAAATTGCTGCTTCCAGGCGTTGTTGCTAAATCAGATGGACACCTTCAGACTTCTTTGTTTTTTTTTTTTTTTAGAGATTTTATTTATTTATTTGACAGAGATCACAAGTAGGCAGAGGCAGGCAGAGAGAGGAGGAAAGAGGCTGCCTGCTGAGCAGAGAGCCCGATGCAGGGCTCAATCCCAGGACTCTGGGACCATGACCTGAGCTAAAGGCAGTGGCCTTAACCCACTGAGCCACCCAGGCGCCCTGCCTTCAGACTTCTTATCCGACTTTTCATCAGCTTCCACCGCCCACTGTTGTTTCTTTAAAACATCTTGCTCCCTTGATTGCTCTGAATTACTTTCATCTTTATTCCTCTCTGACTCCTCCTCCCAACACGCATGCACGCAAGCTTGATTTCCCACTGTTTCTCTGTCCTTCCACAGCATCCTGTGCATACCTGTTTCTTCATACTTACGTGTTATGAAATTACCTATTTTCTTATCTGTCTTACTGGACTTTAAGTTCCTTGAAGCTAAGTACCACATCTGTAAAGCCCGGACCTCACATAATGCCTAGTACTCAATAAATCCTCAGTAAGCTTTTTTCTTTTTTTGGTAGTTTTATGGCTTTATTAACATAAATATGACAGGCACATAAGCTATCTATTCATTTTCTTTGCTGCACACCCTGGCATGAGGATTGGTGACTCTGATGGCCAGTTGGGCTGCTCTTTCCACAATGGCTTTACAATTCTTGGAGGACACATTGTGAGCAATTCTGCACAGTAAGATTTGTAGCACATCAGCAGCACTTCAAGCTCCTTGACCCTGTGGACTAAGAATTTCCAGAAGCCACTGAGAAGTATGTGCTTTGTTTTGGTGTTCTCCCAAAGCCAATGCTGGGGCATCAAGATCTGTCCCTCAAACCTTCTGTGCACCCTATTGTCAGCGCCTCTGGATTTCCACCAGTTGCACCCAAGGTTTTTTTTAAGATTTTTTTTTTTACTTATGAGAGAGAGAGAAAGAGAGCATGAGCAGGGAGGAGAGGGAGAAGCAGGCTCCCTGAGAGCAGGGAGCCTGACATGGGGCTCCATCCCAGGACGCTGAGATCATGACCTGAGCTAAAGGCAGACTTTTAACCGACGGAGCCACCCAGGCACCCCTGGTTGCACTTTATTTTGATAATATTGGTCTGACAGTGCCAGACGAACTTCCTGGTCCTCTTTTTAACAATCTTGGGCTTCGCCAGAAGTCTGAGGGCAGTCATGATGCTGAGTAGAAGACAGCTGCCACCTCCAGAGGCAGTGAGTGACAAGAAAGAGGGGGGCCTTAGTAAGTTTTTACTGAATTAAATTGGGCTGTGAGGGAATAAAGAAATGTATGTTGCTTGTAGCAACAAGTGATATAAGACTCTTCATATTCGTAGCCTTAGCAATCCCACATTGGAAGAAAATGCTTTCAGGAAATAATATGAAAGAAAAGAATCTTTATTGTCAAGAGTTAGAAAGAGCCATATTTATCATTGCCAGGGGAAATGCAAATAGTCAAAATTCTAATGAATTAAGGACCCAAGCTATTAACTGTGGTAAATCAATGTGATAAAATATATAATCATTAAAAAGATCAGTGAGTGGGTTAAAAAAAAAATAGAGGGAACTCCAGAAAATAAGTGTTGGCAAGGAGAGGAGAAATTAAAATTGTGTGTTGTTGCTGGTGCCTAAAAAGTTAGACAGAGTTACCATACGACCCAGCAATACCACTCCTTGGTATATGCCTCAAAACCTGTACATAAATGCTCAGAGGAGCATTATGCATCATAGCCAAAAAATGGAAGCAACCTAAATGTCCATCAACTGATGAATGTATAAGCAAAACAAATGTGTATCCAATCGATGAGATATTATTCACCCATAAAAAGGAATGAGGGACTGAGGCTTGCTACAACATGGATGAACCTGTAAACATTATGCTAAGTGAAGGAGGCCAGGCACAAAAGACCGTATGCTATGTGGTTTCACTTGCATGAGATGTCCAGAATTTGTAAATCCATAGAGACAGAAAGTGGATTAGAAAGTGAATTAGTGATTGCCAGGGGATGAGGGTGAACAAGATTGGGAATAACTACTAATCAGTATGGTGTTTCTTTTAGGGTGATGAAAACGTTCTGGAATTAGTGATGGTTGCACACCCTTATGAATATACTAAAAAATATTGAAATGTACCCTTTAGAATTTTATGGTAAGTGAATTTTATCTCGATTTCTAAAAGTAAAATAACAATATATTCCAAAGAAAAGCACAAAATAACATATGCATACTTCCTACAGTCAAACGTCTATTGATGACCAGAGAAAGATAGAAGAATATCATGAACTCAGTGTTTATAATTTATGAGCTTTTTATTATTTTAGCTAAAGTTGCTTTGAATAACTTTTTAAGACTATCTACCAGAACATTATGGCAAATTTGCAAAGCTAAAACTGTAGAACTATAAAATCCTGCAGTATATATAAAACTGTAAAGGTCTAACATTTTACGAAGTAGGAAGGGACCCATGTTAATAGGGCGCTTGTTTAGGATAACCTGTCTCTTATCTATGGGAAGATAGTTGTAAGTTTTTGATGTAAGCAACAGCAAATTTCTCATGCGGGATTTCTCTTCCTGGGAAATGAGAATGGGAATAAGAAAGGCCAAAGAGAATCATTTGAGAAGTAAGCCATTAAGGTAGCCACCAGCCAGTCCCCTCTTAAATCAGTAGGTAGGTAATCAACAGAAAGAAACCACAGGGACACCTGGGTGGTTCAGTCGGTTGAGCATCTGCCTTCAGCTCAGGCATCCTGGGATCAAGTCCCGCATCGGGCTCCCTGCTCAATGGGGAGTCTGCTTCTCCCTCTGCCTGCTGCTCCCCCTGCTTGTGCTCTCTCTCTCTCTCTCTCTCTCTAACAAATAAATAAATAAAATCTTAAAAAAAAAAAAAAGAAAGAAACAACAGTTTTTCTAGAAAATTTTGAAATAAAGAATGAAGACATTAAAATGGATTCAAAAAGAGCCCAAATTCCTAGAAAGGAATAAGGCTTGTAACTAAGGAAATAGATAAAAAAGCCAAGGGAAGAATTAAGTAGGATAAAGGCACTTTTAATCAGTAATTTAAAAAATTCCATCTTTGTACAGGCACAACCTTTAAGCTTAATGAAGTGCTACAAGTAAAGACTTTATTTTAGAAATGAAAGCCTAGAAATATATTAGAAGAAATAATTCTCTCATAAAGAAGGTGTCTGTGGCTGGAGTCCGTGGCAGCCATGGCCATCATCACCCTGGCCCTGAAGACGTATTGCTCTCAAAGGTACTGGGAAGACTGAGGAGGAGCTGGAAGAGGATGACAGGATCTAGATAAATTACTGCAGGCAAGACCATGGAGTCTGAGAGAGGTGTGTCCAGAGGGGGTTGGGTCCAAGCCAGAACTACTTTGGGACTCTCCTTCTCTGAGGCTCAAAAACTGTGCAGGTTCTTCCCAGGCAGCCTTCCTTTATGACCCTGGCTCTTCCTGTGGTCTTCAAGACTGAAAAGCTGCAAATACTTCTAAATCCTTCTTGAGCTCAGCACAGGGCTCTTAGGGGGAATGCTGGGGGCTCTACCTTCTTGTCCCAAACAAATCAACATTGCTTCTCCAACAACTGAGCTGTCTTGGTGGGAAAAATTTAAAATTCAGTAGTATTTGAATTTGAATTCAACATTATATATTAGTTAGATGGTGGAGGAGTAGGAGACCTTAGTTTTGTTTGGTTCCAGGAATTCAGCTAGCTAGCTATCAAATCATTCTGAACACCTGTGAACTCAAGCAGAGATCTAAGAAAATAACTGCAACTCTGCAAATAGAAAAGCAATTACTTTCTTCAAAAATGACAAGACAGAAAAACTCACTTCAAAAAAGAGAACAAAAGGCAGTACTGGCTGCCAGGGACCTTATCAGTATGGACATAAGTAAGATGTCAGAACTAGAGTTCAGAATAATGACTATAAAGATACTAGCTAGGCTTGAAAAAAGCACAGAAGACACTAGAGAATCCCTGGAGAAATAAAAGAACTAAAATCCAACCAAGTTGAAATCAAAAAGGCTATTAATGAGATGCAATCAAAAGTGGAAGCTCTAACTGCAAGGATAAATGAGGCAGAGGAGAGAATTAGTGATATAGAAGACAAAATGATGGAGAATAAAGAAGCTGAGAAAAAGAAAGATAAACAACTACTGGATCGTGAAGGGAGAAATGGAAAGATAAGTAATATGGTAAAGCAAAGGAATATTAGAATAATTGGGATCCCAGAAGAAGGTGGGGGGGGGGGGACAGGTAGAAGGATATTGGAGCAAATTATAGTAGATAATGTCCCTAATCTGGGGAAGGAAGCAGCCTTCAAGTCCAGGAACCACAGAGAATCTTCCCCTTAAAATCAATGAAAATGGAGCACCTGGGTGGCTCAGTGGGTTAAAGCCTCTGCCTTTGGCTCAGGTCATGATCTCAGGGACCTGGGATGGAGCCCCGCATTGGGCTCTCTGCTCAGCAGGGAACCTGCTTCCCCTCCTCTCTCTGCCTGCCTCTCTGCCTACTTGCCATCTCTGTCTGTCAAATTTAAAAAAAAAAATCTTAAATCAATGAAAGTAAGTCAACACCTTGACATATAATAGTGAAACTTGCAAATCTCAGAGACAAAGTGAGAAGCCTGGAAGCAGTTTAGGACAAGAGGTCCATAGCTACAAGGATAGAAACATTAGACTGGCAGTAGATCTATCCACAGAGACCTGGGAGGCCAGAAAGGACTGGCATGATATGTTCAGGGTGCTAAATAAGAAAAATGTGCAACCAAGAATACTTTATTCAGTAAGAATATCACTCAAAATAGAGATAAAAAAAAGCTTCCAGGACAAAGAGAAATGAAAAATTTGTGATCATTAAACCAGCACTGCAAAAAATATTAAAGGGGATCCTTTAAGTGAAGAGAGAGCCCAAAAGTAACATAGACCAGAAAGGAACAGAGAAATATACAGAGACTTTACAGGTAATACAATAGCACTAAATTCAAATCTTTCAATAGTTACCCTGGATGTAAATGGGCTAAATGCCCCCATCAAAAGACATAGGATATCTGGTTGGATAAAAAAGCAAGACCCATTGATATGGTGTCTGCAAGAGACTCATTTTAGACCCAAAGACACACATCGCTTCTCGGCCTTTTGGCTAAGATCAAGTGTAGACCCAAAGACACTTCCAGATTTAAAGTGATAAATTTAATAAATTTATCATGCTAATGGACATCAAAAGAAAACTGGGGTGGTAATACTTACATCAAACAAATTAGATATTAAACCAAAGACTGTAATAAAAGATGAGGAAGGATACTATATCATAATTAAAGGGTCTATCCAACAAGATCTAATAATTGTAAATATTTATACATAGGTGCAGCCAATTATGTAAGCCAATTAATAACAAATCAAAGAAACACATTGATAATGCAGTAATAGTAGGGGACTTTAACACCCCCCCTCATTGTAATAGATAATCTAAGCAGAAGATCAACAAGGAAACAAGGGCTTTGAATGACACACTGGACCAGATGGACTTCACAGATATATTCAGAGCATCCCATCCTAAATTAATAGAATACACATTCTTCACACATGGAACATTCTCCAGAATAGGTCACATCCTGGGTCACAGATCAGGTCTCAACTGATACCAAAAGACTGGGATCATTCCCTGCATATATTCAGACCACAGTGTTTTGAAACTGGAACTCAATCACAAGAAGAAAGTTGGAAAGAACTCAAATACATGGGAGCTAAATAACATCCTACTAAAGAATGAATGGTCAACCAGGAAGTTAGAATCTAAAACAATTCATGGAACAACTGAAAACAAAAACACAAGTTTTCAAAATCTTTGGGATGCAGCAAAGGCAGTCCTAAGAGAGTAGATAACAGTGCAAGCCTTTCTCAAGAAACAAGAAAGGTATCAAATAAGCAGCCTAACCCTACACCTAAAGGAGCTGGAGAAAGAACAGCAAATAAAGCCTACACCCAGCAGGACAAGAGAATAAAGGTCAGAGCAGAAATCAATGAAATAGAAACCAAAAGAACAGTAGAACAGACCAACAAAACTGGGATCTGGTTCTTTGAAACAATTAATGATTAATAAACTGATGGCCTGACTTGTCAAAAAGAAAAGAGAAAGGACCAAAATAAATAAAATGAAAGAGGAGAGATCACAATCCACACCAAAGGTATACAAACAATTATAAGAACATATTATGAGTAACTATATGCCAACAAATTAGGCAATCTGGAAGAAATGGATGCATTCCTAGAGAGGTATGAACTACCAAAACTAAGCCAGGAAGAAACCAAAAACTTGAACAGACCCATAACCAGCAAAGAAATTTTTTTTTAATTTTTTAAGATTTTATTTATCTGTCAGAGAGAGAGAGCGAGCACAAGCAGGCAGAGTGGCAGGCAGAGGCAGAGAGAGAAGCAGGCTCCCCACTGAGCAAGGAACCCAATGTGGGACTCAATCCCAGGATTCTAGGATCATGACCCTAGCCAAAGGTAGTGGCTTAACCAACTGAGCCACACAGGTGTCCAAACCAGCAAGGAAATTGAAGCAGTCATCAAAAATCTCCCAAGTAGGAAGAGTCCAGAGTCAGATGGCTTCCCAGGGGAATCCTACCAAACATTTACAGCAAAATTAATGCCTATTCTTCTGATGCTGTTTCAAAAAATAGAAATAGAAAGAAAATGTCTCAACTCTTTCTAAGGCCAGCATTACCTTGATCCCCAAATCAGACAAAGACCCCACCAAAAAGGAGAATTACTGACCAATATCCCTGATGAACATGGATGCAAAAATTCTCACCAAAATATTAGCCAATAGGATCCAACAGTACATTAAAAGGATTATTCAGCACTACCAAGTGGGATTTCTGGGCTGCAAGTTTGGTTCAACATCCACAAATCAACCAAAATGATAAATCAGATTAATAAAAGAAAGGACAGAGCCATATGATACTCTCAACAGATGCAAAAAGAAATTTGACAAAATATAGCATCCTTTCTTGATTAAAACTCTTCACAGTGGGGTGCCTATGTGACTCAGTGGGCTGAAGCCTCTGTCTCCAGCTCAGGTCGTGATCCCGGGGTCCTTTGATCGAGTCCCGCATCGGGCTCTCTGCTTGGCGGGGAGCCTGCTTCTCCGTCTCTCACTGCCTACTTGTGATCTCTGTCTGTCAAATAAATAAATAAAATCTAAAAAAAAACAAAAAAACAAAAAAAAACCCTCTTCACAGTGTAGGGCTACAGATATGACACCTCAATATCATAAAAGCCATATACAAAAGCCCACTGAATATCATTCTCAATGGGGAAAAATTGAGAGTTTTCCCCCTAAGGTCAGGAAGATGGCAGGTTTGTCCACTCTCAACACTGTTGTTCAACATAGTACTAGAAGTCCTAACCTCAGCAATCAGACAATACAAAGAAATAAAAGGCATCCAAATCAGCAAAGAAGTAAAACTCTCACTTTTTGCAGATGACATGATACTCTGTGGAAAACCCAAAAGACTACACCCCAAAATTGCTAGCACTCATGCTGGAATTCAGCAAAGTGGCAGGATATAAAATCAGTGCACAGAAATCAGTTGCATTTCTATACATGAACAATGAGACAGAAGAAAGAGAAATTAAGAAGTCGATCCCATTTACCATTGCACCCAAAACTGTAAGATACTTAGGAATAAAGCTAACCAAAGAGGCAAAGGATCTGTACTCAGAAAACTATAGGGAACTCATGAAAGAAATTGGAGAAAACACAAAGAAATGGAAAAATGTTCCATGCTCATGGATTGGAAGAACAAATAGAGCAATCTTTACATTCAATGCAATCCCTATCAAAATACCATCAACTGGTTTCACAGGGCCAAGAAAAATAATCTTAAAATTTGTATGGAACCAGAAAAGACCCCAAATAGCCAAAGGAATGTTGAAAAAGAAAACCAAAGCTGGTGAGATCACAATCCCAAACTTCAAGCTCTATTACAAAGCTGTAATCATCAAGATGCTATGGTACTGGCACAGAAACAGACATGTAGATCAATGGAACAGAATAGAGAACCAAGAAATGGACCCTCAACTCTATGGTCAATTAATCTTTGACAAAACAGAAAAGACTATCCAGTGGAAAAAAGACAGTCTCTTCAACAAATGGTGTTGGGAAAATTGGATAGCCACATGCAGAAGAATTACACCATACACAAAAGCACACTCAAAATGGACCTAAATGTGAGACAAGAATCCATCAAAATCCTAGAGGAGAAAACAGGTAGCAAACTCTGTGCCTCAGCTGCCTCAATTTCTTGCTAGACACAGCTCCAAAGGCAAGGGAAACAAAGCCAAAAATGACCTATTGGGACTTTATCAAGACAAGAAGCTTTTGCACAGTAAAGCAAACAGTTGACAAAACCAAAAGATAACTGAAAGAATGAGAGAAGATATTTGTAAATGTCTTATCAGACACCACCTTAAACCAGTCAGAATGGCTAAAATTAACAAGTCAGGAAACAACAGATGTTGGCAAGGATGCAGAGAAAGGGGAACCCTCTCACACTGTCGGTGGGAATGCAAGCTGGTGTAGCCACTCTGGAAAATAGTGTGGAGGTTCTGCAAAAAGTTGAAAATAAAGCTACCCTGTGACCAGCAATTGTACTACTATGGGTTTACACCCAAAGATAACAAATGTAGTGATCCAAAGTGGGATGTGCACCCCAATGTTTATAGCAGCCATGTCCACAATAGCCAGATCATTTAAAGAGCCCAGTTGTCCATTGACAGATGATGGATAAAGAAGTGGCATATATATATAATGAAATACTACACAGCCATCAAAAATGAAATCTTGCCATATGTAGCAATGTGGATGGTATTAGAGGGTATTATCCTAAGGGAAATAAGTCAACAGAGAAAGACAATTATCATATGATCTCACTGATGTGTGGAATTTAAGAAACAAGGCAGAGGATCATAGGGAAAGAGAAGAAAAAATGAAACAAGACAAAATTAGAGAGGGAGACAAACCATAAGTGACTGAATCATGGGAGACAAACTGAGAATTGCTTAGAGGGGAGGTGGTGAGAGGGTGGGGGAACTGGCTGATAGACATTAAGGAGGGAATGTAATGTAATGAACACTGGGTATTATATAAGCCTGATGAATCACTGACCTATACCTCTGAAACTAATAATATATTACATTTTAATTAATTGAATTTAAATGAAAAATAAATTTTTTTAAAAAAGAAGGAAGGGCACCTGTGTGGCTCAGTTGGTAAAGCAACTGCCTTCAGCTCAGGTCATGATCCTGGAGTCCTGGGATCAAAGAGTGCCACATCAGGCTCCAGCTCCATGAGGCGTCTGCTTCTCCCTCTCACCTTCTCCCCTCTCATGCTTTCTCTCACTCTCTCAAATAAATAAATAAAATCTTGGGGAAAAAAAATAAAAGAATGGCCGAAAGAAGTTCTCTAAACAAAAGGAAAATGATAAAAGAAAGAGCCTTGAAGCATCAGGAAAGAAGAAAGAACATGGCAAGTAAAAATACAGGTACATACAATAGGCATTTCTCTGAGTTTTTAAAATTATATTTGCTGGTTTTAAAAAAGTATAACACTGGTGTGGTTTTGAATGTATGCAGGAGAAATATTTAAGACAACTATTATAAAACGGGGGGAAAGAAATGAGATATAAAAGAGGTAAGAAGTTCTACACTTCGCTCAGAGTGGTAAAATAAGGACACAGTAGAAACTTCAACCGAGGGACATTCTACAAAATCCCAGTTAGTCTGGAAGCCGAAGGAAACATGATGGCTAAATGTATTGTGATTTCCAGGATGAGATGCTGAAATAGAAAAAAGATATTAGATTTTTAAAAACTGAGAAATCTGAATAAAGTACAGACTTCAGTTTAAAATAATGTATGAATATTAGTTCATTAATTGTGGCAGATTTACCATACTGATGTTTATAATAAGTATATGAGTCTATGAAAACTCTCTCTACTATCTTTGCAGTTTCTCTGTAAATGTATAACTATTCAAAAATTAAGTTTCCTTTACAAAATTGCTACATCATAAAAAAAATCTTATCTTTTAGCAGAAAAAGCATAAGGATGAATCAAATGGCCTTTTATTTTTAAAGTAGCCCAGCATGGAGCCCAGCCCATAGCCTGAACTCATGACCCCTAGATCAAGAGGCTGAGATCAAGACCTGAGCTGAGATCAAGAGTTAGACATTTAACTCAGTCACCCAGATGCCCCCAAATATTCTCTTAACAGTCAAAGGAAGGAAGGTTTCCTCACCTCTCTGTCCATGATCATCATCATCATTATCCATTTTAACTATAACATATGGAAAGTAACATACTTGCGATCCACACAGCACCGCAAATTAACAGATGTTAATCTTTTGCCACCCATGTTTTGGGACTTTGTTTCTTTTTTGTTTCAGCTGAAGCTCTAGATCTTTACTCTCTCTTTCCATTTTATCCCCAGAGGTAACCACTATCTTGAGGTTATCATTCCTATTCATATTTTAAACTTTCATTACATGTGTTCACATCCAGATTCAATGTGGCATTATTTTGAGTATGTGTGTGTACTTGATGGTACCCCACTGTTCTTAACTATTTACAACACTGTTTAGATTTAACATTGTTTTGAGGTTGATTCACATCCGTATGTATAGATCTAGTTCACTCATTTTAATATCTGCCTGGCTTTAAGGTATGGTGGGAGTGCCCACCATAATATCTTTTACAGGGGAACCTGGGTTGGCTTAGTCAGTTAAGTATCTGCCTTTGACTGAGGTCAAGATCCCAGGTCCTGGGATCAAGCCCCTTGTCAGGCTCTGTGCTCAGCAGGGAGTCTGTTTCTCTCTCTCCTCCTCCCCACTGCTCGTGCTTGAGCATGTGCGCTCTCTCTCTCTCTCTCTCTCAAATAAATAAATAAATATTGTTTGAATTTTAAAAATAAATAAGTAATAAAGTATGGTAGTACATGTAAAACTATCTATAATTTGTTTATTAATTCTACTATTTTTGTATGGTAGGTTATTTCCACTTCTTGGGCCATTCTTCAATAAATTTCCTTTCTAAAATTTGTTTAAAATTCAGACTCAAGAAAAACAATCTGAGAACTACATTAAGTAAAAAACAACTTCTTTGTATATTTCTTTTGTGTGTGAGAGAGCAACATGAAAGTTGTGGACATTTCATTTTTAGAAACAATAACAGGAAACATAACACTTTTAAAGTAAATATCTCAAAAGCAAAGTATACAGCTTGGTTCATTTCATGACCAGAAAAAGAGCCATGAGTACTTTCAGTTTCTAAATTATACATTATCTTTAGTTATCTTAATTTTTTTCAACAAGCCTGCATTGCTCTAATAAACTAATATCAAAGTTGCTTTTTGAAATAAATTATTTTCTTGCTTTTATATTTTTGATATATCGTTGTCACCCTAACACAGTGGAATTTTAATTGAATGCAAACTCCTATTTGGTGGGACTTATTCTTTAGGTGTGAGATAAAGGTCCAAACTAATCCTGCCCCACACTGAAGGAAACAGCATGGTACTCACCTTCATTTTTATTTGACCTGAGTATTATCAGGTCAGGAAGCAATCAGTTCACTTCCTATTGGCAATTGTGACCCATCAAATGGCCTCTACCCATCTCATTACATCAGTTAGACTTGAGGAGGTTGGATTTTATCCTGTAGAGGATTTTTTTTTAAGATTTTATTTATTTAACAGAGAGAGAGCATGAGCTGGGGGTGGAGCAGAGGGAGAGGGAGAAGCAGACTCTCCAATGTGCAGTGAGCCCAACAAGGGGCTTGATCCCAGGACCCTGAGATCATGACCTGAGCCAAAGGCAGATACTTAACTGACTAAGCCAACCCAGGTTCCCCTGTAAAAGATATTATTAAGTGTTCTAAGGATACTTAGTTCTTCTGTAATGCATCAAGAGAAGGGTTTAGAAACACATGTAATAACAGTGACTGTAAGAGTGCCATCCATCTGCTACACACAAAGCAGTCTTTTTAAAGGTAATGGATATGGGGCATCTGGGTGGCTCAGTTGGTTGAGTGTCTGCCTTCAGCTCAGGTCATGATCCTAGGGTCCTGGGAGTGAGTCCCACATCAAGATCCCTGCTCAGCGGGGAGCCTGCTTCTCCCTCTTCCTGCTGCTCCCTCTTCCTGCTGCTCGCTCTCTTTCTCGCTCTCTCTCTCTGTCAAATAGGTTAATAAAAATCTTTTTTTTTTAAGATTTCATTTACCTATTTAACCAAGAGAGAGAGATCACAAGTAGGCAGAGAGGGAGGGGGAAGCAGGCTCCCTGCTGAGCAGGGAGCACTATACGGGGCTCAATCCCAGGACCCTGGGATCATGACCTGAGCCAAAGGCAGAGGCTTAACCCACTGAGCCACCCAGGAGCCCTGATAAATAAAAATCTTTAAAAAGGGGGGGGGGGATGGATGTGATTGCTATTCTGTAATTCATTTAGAGAATTTTTTTTAAAGATTGTATTTACTTATTTGACAGAGATTACAAGCAGGCAGAGAGAGAGGGCAGGAAGCAGGCTCCTTGCTGAGCGGAGAGCCCAATGTGGGGCTCGATCCCAGGACCCCAGAATCATGACCTGAGCCAAAGGCAGAGGCTCTAACCCACTGAGCCACCCAGGTGCCCCTAAAGAATTTTTTTAACAAATGTAGTAAAGGGGTGCCTGAATGTCTCAGTGGGTTAAACATCTGACTCTTGATTTTGGCTCAGGTCACAATCTCAGGGTTGTGAGATTAAACGCCACATGGGGCTTGGCGCTAAACATGGAGCCTCTTAAGACTTTATCTCTCCCTCTCCCTCTGCCCCTACCACCCTCTAAAAAAGGGGGAAAAAGTACTAATGATGGTTATAACAGGTATGTGCATGCTACTTTGAGAAGAGTGTATTAAGGAAATCTCTGTCATAAGCCTTCTGTAATGCACTTAAAATTGTGTTTAAAACACACGCAATAGGGGCGCCTGGGTGGCTCAGTGGGTTAAGCCACTGCCTTCGGCTCAGGTCATGATCCCAGAGTCCTGGGATCAAGTCCCGCATCGGGCTCTCTGCTCAGCGGGGAGCCTGCTTCCTCCTCTCTCTCTCTCTCTGCCTGCCTCTCTGCCTACTTGTGATCTCTCTCTGTCAAATACATAAAGTCTTTAAAAAGAAAACACACACACGCAATAGAGACAGGGGTAAGTGTGCTGTATGACTTGAGGGATAAAGAGTTCAAGAAGATGACCCCATTGAGTTTTATGAAATCCTGGGATCATCCCCTGTTATGCATGTCTGAATCTGACCCTAAAATAGCATACCACCATACACTTAGAACTACAGTGAGACAGACCATCCCCAGGGCCCATACTGGCCACTGGGGGCGTATGTGCAACAGATCTGAATAGCACTTAAGACTTATGGGAAGGGAACTGATGTTAAAAATACAATCCACATGTGGTCAGTCAGATCTCATGACCCTAATCAAACCAGGTCAATCCCTGCTAACACAAAAATATCAACATTTTCCAATGGATTTAAACAACATAACATCAAATGTCCAGATACAATCCAAAATTACTTGGCATATTAAAAAAAAAAAAAGGAAATCTCAACTCACTTGGGAAAAAAAAAACAATGGACAGCAGACAGCAATATTAAAATGACACAGATGTTGGAATTACCTAAAAAAAAAAAAGACATTAAAGCAATTATTATAAAATTGTCATAAGTATGAATATTCCTGAAACGAAGGAGAGGATGAAGTCTTGGTGAAGAAACAGAAAACAGAAAGATACAAATCGTAATAACAGTAATCAAAAAAAAAAATTTTAAGTTACTGCATGATTTCTATTTGTTTCATATTGCTTTTATAACAAATTACTACAAATATAGTGATTTAAAACAAAACAAATGTCATACCTTACAGTCATGAGGATCAGACATCAGAACTTACTCTTACAGGGTTAAGATAAAGATGTCAGCAGGACTGCATTTCTTTTGGAGGCTCAGGAGAAGAATCCATTTCCTTGCCTCTTCTGGCTTTTTTTTTTTTTTTAAGATTTTATTTATTTATTTGACAGAGAGAGATCACAAGTACGCAGAGACAGGCAGAGAGAGAGAGGAGGAAGCAGGCTCCCTGCTGAGCAGAGAGCCCAATGAGGGGCTTGATCCAGGACCCTGAGACCATGACCTGAGCTGAAGGCAGAGGCCTTAACCCACTGAGCCACCCAGGCGCCCCCCTCTTCCAGCTTCTAGAGGCTACTTTCATTCTTGGCTTATGGTCCCTTTCTCCAGTTTCAAAGCACATCACCCCAAACACAGCTTCTGTTGTAGATTTTTTTTGTCCCCCACAGTCCTGTCTTCCTTTTATAAGGATGCTTGTGATTACTTTGGGCCCACCCAGATAATCCAGAATGAACTTCCTATTTCAAGGAAGTTCACATAATCACATCTGTTATTTGCAACTGAGAGAGAAAAAAATATTTGAAAAACTGAACAAAGATACAGGGGTCTATGAAAAAAATAATATAGGAGGAAAAAAGTCTAATATTTGTCATTAAAGTCCAAGAAAGAAAGGAGAAAGAATGTGGTACAGAAAAAATGCTTGAAGAAATCATGGCTGAAATGCTCAAATTTGATGGGTTACATAAAGCTACATATGCAAAAAGCTCAGTGAATCCAAAACAGGATAAGCCTTAAAAAAAAACCCCAGCCGTGCCACATCATAGCAGTTTCAAAATAAAGGAAAAAAACTTTAAAAGCAGCCATGGAAATGACACATTACTTACCAGGGAACAATAACTATGGATTTTGCATTAGAAACCAGGAGGGCCAGAAGGAATTGGAACAATATTTTTAAAAGTACAGTTGATCCTTGAACAACTTGAGGATTAGGAGTGCTAACTCTAGCACAGTCAAAAATCTGTATATAATCCTTTAGACCCCCTCATAAAAAACCACTAATAGCTGACTGGTGGCTAGAAACCTTACTGATAACATAAGCAGTTTGTTATCATGTACTTCGTGTGTTACATGTATTGTATGCTGCATTCTTACAGTAAAGTAACTTAGAGAAAACAAAATGTTAAGAAAATCATAAGAGAGTGGAGGGGGATGGGCAAAAGGGGTGACCGGAAGCGGACGGTGCAGGCTTCCAGGTATGGAATGAATAGGTCTCAGGAATAAAAGATACAGCGTAGGGAACCTAGTCAATGGTATTGTAATAGCATTGTATGGTGCCAGATGACGGCTACACTTGTGTGAGCCTGGCATAGGTACAGAGTTGTTGAACCACTATGTTGTACACCTGAGACTAATATACTATCATGTGCCAACTACTCCAAAAAAAAAAAAGGAGGAAAATCTTAAAGAAGAAAAAAATGCATTTATAACACTGTATTGTATTGAAAAAAGATTGCATGTAAGTGGACCCACGCAGTTCAAACCTCTGTTGTTCAAGGGTCAGCTGTGCTACTGTGATCACGTAATTCAACTCCTTCATTGTTTTGGTGTAAAAGCAAGGTCTCTAGAAGGATGAAGTGGGTGTCTTGAATCACAAGGTTCTTTGCTCCTGTCACTTGATATAATGACCACTTTTCTGTCCTCACAGCTTCCTTGGCTTTTCTGAGCATGTGTCCTACACATTCCTTCAGCTGCAAATAACAGAAACCTGCTCTAACTAGCTCAAGCAAGAAGGGAAATAATTAAAAGAAGCTGGGGGGGGGTGATCCCTGATGAAACTCAAGATCAGGAGTGCAAAGGAGCATCAAGAATAAACTGAAGTTAAAACAACGGACTCTCTTCTTGTTTCTTTCCATTTCTGTCCACACCTTAGCCTTACTCTTCCTTTGAGCGCAGACCATTTCCCCAGTCCACATGACTGAAAACCAGTAACTGCTGAGATTTACATGTTGCGGACCCAAGCTTGGGCTCTCACCAGCTTGGGGCTCCCAGAATATCTCAGAAGAGAGTAATGTTCCAACGCATTAGGTGTGTCCTCATTGACCTTAGTCAGGGAACAGTAGCATGACGGTACAAGGTGACTACTTCCATGGTAAACCTGGGATTATGGGTGGAGGGTGATACTAGGAAGTGAGTCAGAAGATAAGTGGGATAGAAGCAGTAATATCAGGCTTCCAGAACGTACCATTTTTTTTTTTAAGATTGTATTTATTTATTTGACAGATGAGATCACAAGTAGGCAGACAGGCAGGCAGGGAGAGAGGAGGAAGCAGGCTCCCTGTTGAGCAGAGAGCCTGATGCAGGGCTCGATCTCAGAACCCTGAGATCATGACCTGAGCCGAAGGCAGAGGCTTAACCCACTGAGCCACCCAGGTGCCCCCATTTTTTTGTTCTTGACACACAATTACCCTAAGGTGTGTAGCAAGGTGTTGGAACAGATTTTCTAGGTTTACTGATTTTATAAAATCTACTCATTTGTATATTTTGTCATTAGTTAAATGAAGTTTTCTAGTTTTCTCTTTCACTAGACTATTGAAATAAATCTTGTTATAATCTTGCATGGTGTTGGCATGGAACATTTACCCTTTTCTTCTCACATTTCCACCAAGGGGAGGGAACGTCTCCTGCCAGAAGGATATATAGTCTTTGTCCCCTCTCCCTCTTCCCAAGCAAAAAGTGATTTCACTGCTTGGTAAGAATGCAGAATAAGCTCTCAATGCTCCCGCTTTGGGAATGGCCAGTCATCCAGACTCCTCCTGAGCAACCCTGTTCCTACAAGAGAGACCCGGAGATGCCTGGCTGTGTCAGAAACTAGCTAGCTAAATTCAGCTCAGGGAAGATGTATTGGGAAATGCATCTGGCTGAGATCCAAACCACCTTCTCTCTGTCAGCTCTTCCAGTAAGGAAGCTCCTCTTGATCCCCAGATCAAGAGTTGTTGAACCTTGTTGATGCTTGTGTCTGCTTCCTTGTGTTCCTTCCTGAACCTTGTTGATGCTTGTGTCTGCTTCCCCATTACTTGCCCCCTTTCAAACCTTAACACGTAGTTGTTCACTCATAGAAAAAACAATTGTTCTTCTTTGTGGAGCTATATTACCATCTTGCAGCCTTTTGTGATTTGTATGAGACATTTCGTATTTTTCCTTGTAGATCACAGCTTTTGTTCCCAGTGGTCACATTTGCTGATTTAAGGACATCTAGATAAGTAAGGTATTCATGAGCTGACTTTGAAAGAACTGCTTTATTCTTAGGCACATACTCTCCATACTCCCTCCTGTTTTTATATTCTATTCATTTCCTCTCCTCCTTAGGAAAAGAAGCCTTTTTGAAGACCTGGGATCTTTTTGAAGAACTTCTTTGTGGGATCAAATGCTATCTCAAACTATCTTTAATGCATTTTTGTGGCTAGAAGTTCCTATGATTCTGTATTTAAATTGATCTATCTTAATTTCCTTTATCTAAATTCCTTAGATTCAAAGTCAGAAGACCTGGCTCTCAGCTTTGGTTCTGCCATCCACTAGCTGTGTGACCTCCTGGCTCCTTTTCCTCTTCTATAATTTGAGAGAGCCGGCATAGCTGGAGTAGACAACAGTGAGGCAGGGAAACTGAAAAGGCTCCATTTCTGCTGTTTTCCTGCTAGGCCCTAATTACTCACATTCTATATTTCACCTGGCATCTGAGTAAAAACCAGAGAAGCTGCATTCCCACTCCAAGGGGGAAACAAGAGAGTTAAGCATTCTCTGAGTTTCGTCCTTGGCCCCCAAACACCTGACAATGACTAAGAGCCGGGTCCCAAACATGTTCTAGAACATTAGCTTCCAACAAACCTAAGCTGACGCTGGCATCAACGCTCCCTACCTTCAGCAGTTTATGAAATAGCACCTATAATTCACTGGTCACTGACCTTTGGTCGGACCCTATCCTGGATTCCTGAAGGAACACGTATCCGGGACTTCTTTCCAATGGAAACCCTTAACCCTCAGCAACCCCTAACTGCCCCACCTCCAACTCTCTTTTCCTTTCTGAGTCTCCCAGACACACCGTCTGCTCTTCTCGGTCACTCAAGCTACTCAGTGAACTCCTTTCACTTCCCTCTTGCCCTCCTTTTACTTCTATCCTGTGCAAAGCCAAGGAGCCTCTTGGCTGGGCCTGCGGGACCCCCTTCTGGATCCTTGGTCCCAGGATCTCAGGTGAGGTCCCTTCCCAACCTAACAACCCATCATTTAATATTTCCAATAATGTCATGCCCCATCAGGTGGAAAGAGAAAGAATTTAGGATTCATATGGACTAAAGGTCTAAACTACATTTATTCTTTAGTAATCTATTAGTAGTTTACATAGTAATAGAGGTAAAACCTCCTAAAATAACCTGTTTGGATACAGAGGAGAGAAACCCAGATTATAAACCTTTGCTATCAAAGACTCTGCTGACTTGGCCTGGAGGGCTCAAAGCACCAAGGAATGGAAAGGAAATTTCTTTTGCCCAGGGTGCATCCTAGGAGCCCAGAAAAGCTGCCTGCAGGGGTTAACTGGTTTCCAAACATCATTAACAGAGGTCAATAGCCTCATGGTTGACCTTTGACTAGGGAGTAGAGTGACAGCAATTAAGGACCTGTTTGCCTGAACCCCACCCTAAGCCTGAGACCTGATTCTGCCTCCAGGTGCTTCCTGCCAACCCGGGGACGCCTGGGCCAACCTGAAGGACTCTGAACTTGGTTGGTCTGTAAGAAAGAAGTTGAGACTAAAAGATTTGTTTTTTGGTTTTTCAAGAGTAGGTCACTTAAGCGACTGAGCCACCAAGGCACCCAAGATCTGATATTTTTATTAGAACTTTTTTTCCCATTATGGAATATAAAATTGAAAAATACAGAACACGTGCCAAATCCTACCATTCAGTTTCAGCCACCATTAATGTCTTGATGTGTTCTTTCTTTCTTTTTTTTTTTTTTAAGTAGGCTCCTAACTGGGCGTGGTGCTCCCACACAGGCGAACTCACCACCCTAAGCTGAAGAGCTGAGCTGAGATCAAGCTTCAGATGCTCAACCCACTGAGCCTCCCAGACACCCCTTGGCGTGTGTCATTTATCCACTGATTCATTTAAAACAAATATCACTTATGGCTGTCTGGTGGGCAGTGTGAAGCCCTGAGGAATCCAGAGGTAAAGTCAATGGACACTTCCCAGAACCTGTATCATTTCTGTCCGATCTTTCCTCAGTAATTTTGTGTATAAGCAAAAGTGCTTGAAACTTCTCTCCAATTACAGAAACGGTTCCACCTCTCTCTTCTGTAGTTTTGCTCCTTGAAAGACCCTGTCGAGCCCAGTCCAGGACCACCTTAGGCTTGGACTGATGCACTCTGGTGACTGTGGCAGAAGCTGGTGGTGGCCCATGTCCCCCAGCCCCTCTGAGACAACCTGCAGCTGCCATGGACGGTTCCCAACATGCTGATGGCATCCCCCCTCTATGTTCTCAAACCTAATTCTTTATCACTCTCAAGTTTTCTGAAATCAATTATTAACAGTCTTTGTTCCCATGTATGTCATTGCTCTGTGTGTCCACTATGTCTTGGCAGCCATCCTAGCAAGGGGATAGTTGAGGAGGTGGGGGAAGTAGAAGTGTACTGGGGCTAGATTTTTACCCTAGATTGTGTGTGTGTGTATGTGTGTGTGTGCGTGTGTGTGTGTGTATGAGCATGCACACGTGTGTGTTTACGTATGTGTGTGTGTGCATGTTTAAATCTACTCTTCCAGGATGCCTGAGTGGCTCCCTTGGTTGGACAACTGCCATCAGCTCAGGTCATGATCCCGGAGTCCTGGGATCAAGTCCCGTATCAGGCTCCCAGCTCTATGGGGAATCTGCTTCTCCCTCTGACCTTCTCCTTGCTCATGCTTTCTCTCACTGTCTCTCTCTCAAATAAATAAATAAACTCTTAAAAAAATAAAAAAATAAATCTACTCTTCCTTTTTTAAATTGGGAAAATACATACCTATGTTTAGAAAAGATATTTATCAAATAGACATCTGCACCCTTAATCCCCTTCCCCAGAAGCAACAGTTGCCAACATTCTGAGGTGTTTTCCCAGAAATATTCTAGGTATAAAAAGCATAGAAGTTGAATATAGATTCCCTTTTTTATGTAAAAGATGGCATAATATACACTTCACACTTTACCATATATAGGGGGATTCACCTCAAAATAGAGTTATCTCACTTTTTTTCCACAGCGATGTTCAGTTGTTTGGAAATGTCCCTTTCGAATGGACATTTTGGTTGTTTAATTCATTTTCTATCACGAACAACTGCCTTGAACATCCTTGTACACACATTTTTTATACATGTATCACTACACTTCTCTCAACAATGAATATAATCAGTATCTTGTCTTTTGATAATTAGTAGGTGACGGAATATTTTATTTCATTTTTTTACTTTTTTCTTTTTTTGTTTTCTTATTTTTGTCTGTTTTTTCTTTTTTATTTCAATGTGGATTTTTTTTTTTTTTTTTTTTTTTTTTTTTTTGACAAGAGAGACACAGCGAGAGAGGGAACACAAGTTAGGGGAGTGGGAAAGTGAGAAGCAGGCTCCCCGCCAAGCAAGGGGCCCAGTGTGGGACTCGATCTCAGGACCTTGAGATCATGAGCCAAAGGCAGATGCTTAACAACTGAGCCACCCAGGTGCCCCTCAATGTGGATTTTTTTATATGTTTATCAAACTATTGATAATTCTTTTTCAGTAAGAGACTTTTTCTATTTTTTGCCTATTTTCTATCTTACCGATGTAAGATAAAAATCTCTTACGTTAAGGCTGGCCCTCTACTCAAGCATCATGCTACAAACATGTTGCCTTTCACCTTTTCACTGCAATGTGCTGTTCCTCCCCAATTACAGCGTTTTAGACAGCCTAATTTTTTTTTTCTGCTTTCTGGGTTTTGTGTCATATTTAGAAAAGCCATCCTTACTTCAAAACTATTTCTCCCAACATTTTTCCAGGTTCTTGGTTAAATTTAAGAGTCCAGAAATTATTCTAGGCCAGAAATCAGCCCTAATGTATGTCTTTTCTGCATTGGCTCTGGGATCCATGATCCAGATTTCCCAGGTCCCTGGCTTACTGGCACATTGCTTGTTGTGACCTGGGACCCTCAAGCCCTCTCCTGTACACCGAGTTCTTGGTTCAGACCCCAGGGGGAAGCTGTGCAGACCATTCTCACTGGGGCCCATGGGTTCCAGGAGCTGGATGCCCATGTGACTCAGTCACAGACTGTCGCGCTTCCTCTGTAAATTCGGCTGGCTCCCGTCCCCTCTCCCCTCCCATCCCTGCTGCTGAGCCTTGCCAGCCCTTCTCTGAGGCAATTTGCATCATGCAGCAACTGTAGGACTCTTGAGGTCTGCCTCCCTGAGCCATGGTCTGCGCAGCTCTCCCCGTGCTCCTCCTGGCCATGACTCTGCCCCCGCTGCGGTCTCCAGCTGCGCAAGTATCCCAACCCGTGAGTAAGACTGGGGCAAGGACCCAGGGAAGGTCTCCAGAGCTGACACAGGGGCCTGTCAGCGTGAGAGGCAACCGGTGTGGATGAAGGGACAGGTAGAGGAGCAAGGACTGAAGTGAGAGGAAGTAATGTAGAAAAAGAGAGGCCAGTCCTTATAAAAGTCTCTGAGAGGTGAGTCTTGTTTTCCAGGGAATGGGAGAGCTTTTGTTTGAGAGTCACTGTGAACTCCAGGGATGCCAGCTGCACTTGGGATGAAGGCTCTCCCAGTCAAGCTTACAATTTAAAAATGGAAAGAAAAGAATTTTCCAGAGTTGGGAACCATGGGCATAGAGGACAGGAGAGAATCTGAAGACAGCGAAGTCAAGATAGCACTTTGGGATCTCTGTTTTCTCCCTGGAAGACGTCTGCATCTCTATCCATATCCATATCGGTGTCCTTTTTTAGATAGTATGCATGTTCATATACAATTTCGAGAGAGGGAGGAGTTAGTGAGGAAATGATTTATAGGAACGAGAGACGAAGGGAAGATGCTGCCTTGTGCTCACCCTCGTGGCAACTCCTATGGAGAGAACAGAATTTCCCAAGCCGCTGGGCCCCAGCCGGCTCTGCCCAGCCCTCCCCGATGGCGTTCCAGATACTGCCATTTCAATTAGCCTAGAGGCCCAGGGACAGGTAAATTCAGGAAGGAATTAAGCAAAGCATGTTGACTCTCTAGGGTGTGCCGGGTTCTGGGTTCAGGTGGGATTTGCAGGCCCCGGCCGAGTCCTCGGGGCTGCAGCCCTGGTGCCTCCTACCGGAAGCTTGCGTTCCTCTCCTGATGTGCCTGCTTGCGTCTAGCCTAGGCGAAAGAAGAGCTTCAAAGAGATGGAGACATGCCAAATGACTCAGGCTGGCCTGAGTCCCCTAGGGAGGAAGGTGTGTCTGGGAGAAACCTGGGGTCAGCCTCCTCTCAGAGGTCTCTCCTCTGTGCTCTGTTCCAGGCACAGAGTCAGGCTGGAGGGGAATCCAGGCAGCCATTGGACCAAAGGAGTGGAGAAGGTGGTGAGTGGACGGAGTGAACAGGAGGAGGAGGAGGGAGTGGAGGGAGGGCTGAGGAGAGGACGGGGGCAGGGGATGAGGCTGAAGAAGGCCCCCAGAGGGCTGGAATCATGGCTGCTCATGGCGGACACACAGATCCAGAGGCCAGTTCTCTAGCTGTGAGGCCTTGAGAAAATCATTCCCCTTGGAGAGCCTCGTCTATAAATGAGGGTTTCGGGGAGGGTAACATGGAGCTGTGTGTGGATGCACCGTGGCTAATGAAGGGTTACAGCTCTCTCGAGTATTGTCAGCTCCTAGCTGGGCTGTGGGAGGTGGGATCTGCCTGGGGTCCGGGCAGGGACCAGTCAGGTATGGGAGGCAGAAGGGGACCAGCCCATCATAGCCTTGTGGCCTCTCCTCTCCAGCTGCCCCCCTCTGCTCCTGTAGAATCAGTCCTGGCCTCGGTCTATGTACAGCTGGCCTTGTCCAACCAGACCTGGCCACTGGCAATCTCCAGGACCCTGACTCGCCCCCTTGCCTCGGCTTCCTCTTTCCCAAGAACTCTCACTGGCCTCAGCCTCACGACAGGTAGGGGGGATTCTACAGAGCCCTGTCTCTCGGTGGCCCGTCCACCACTTATGGGGGGGATGGGGGCTCAGAGAGAAGGGGACACGGGCTTCCTAGGTCTCCTGCAGCGAGCTCACCTTGACCACTGCCAGCCCCTCCCATTTCCTGGAGGGTCTCCATGGGCCGGCTCCTTCCTCACCTCCCCACCAGACAGACCCTTCCCTTCCTGTTCCATGTCCCCATCTTCTAAACTTTGGCAGAGGCCCAAGAGGCAGACAGTCGTGGGTCGGATTTCTCCACACCCCCCCAACCCCTAATGACTTTGCCCAGCAGGAGGACCTCTGCTGCTTTTCACCCTGAGGAGGCAGTCCCTGACGGCTGAGGCCCTTGTGACTTTGGGATGGCTCCAGACAGCCAGCCCTAGAGCCTCTCAGGCATCAGACTACCTGGCTCTCTCCCACAGCCTGTCCACTTCTCGTCCCCACCCTCTGCTGCAGAGTGTAACGTCCACGCGGATGGGCAAAGCTATTGTGCGTGCCTGTCTGGGTACCAGTGGAACACCAGCGTCTGCTCCCATCACCACCCCTGCCAGACCACCCACAACCACAGGCCCTGCGGCTGTCTGGTCTTTGGCTCTACTGAAGCCGGGTACTGCCAGTTGCTGCCACCTGGTAAGGAGGGTCGGGAACTTGGAAACCAATGAGCCTCAGTGTGTTTTCTCCTCTCTGACCCCTGTATTTCTGCCAGCTGGCCCAAGCCCAGGTTTCCCCACCGGGCAGGAGAATTGCCAATTATCCTGGGGTGGGCGTGGGGGGTCACAGCCCTGAGCTTGGGACCTGAGTAGTGAGACTAATGAACAGTATGGCTCATGAGACATATGGACAGGGAGAGAAAGGGCTAGAGTGACTGCTGTTGACCCTAGAGGGCCAGGAAGGGGCTCCAGCAGCCCCAGGTTGCCTAGGGGAGGGAAAATCATGGGCCACAAGGCTTCCCTGTTTGGCTCCCTAAGACAGAGTTCTCCAACTGGACTGCAGCAGCCACACTCATCCAGCGACAAAACAAAGTGACATAGTACTGGGGGCGGTGGGGAGGGAGTGAGGCGGAATGGGCTCCCGAAGAGGGGGAAGGAGTGAGAGCTTAACCGCAGAGGGCCACAATTCCTGCTCCAAGGGGCCCCTGCCTCCTGCCTCCCTGCAGTCCCCGGAAGGCTGAGCCCGAACTCCTGGGTGCGGACGCCGGGCACCACTCTGAACCTGACCCTCGTCAAGAGCCGTGAGACCACAAACCTTAACTGGTTCCTGCGGCCCGCGGGCAGCCCCACCCCCATCCTCCTGCAGCCAGGGACACATGTGTCCCTGGCCTCTAGCCCGGGCCAGGCTGTCCTCAGCATCTTCAACGTCTCCCATAGATGGGCAGGTAGCCAGCCTGCCCTCCTCCCAACTCTCTTCAGCCTTCTCTTCCCCTGATGCCCTCGCCTTCCTCCTCCTCCCTCTCTTCCCCTTCCTGCTTTTCTCTCCCCTTCCTTTCCCTTTGCATCTTTCCATTTATTCCACTGACCCCCCGAAGGTAGGGGATCGGTCTCAGCAGTGAACAGACAGTGTGTTCTGCGTCAAGATGTTGCAGTGGCAGCAGGTGATTCAGGAAGGACATCCCCTAGCAGGAAAGGGGTTCACCTTGGAATTCATGGCTCTACGCTATTAAAAAAGGAGCCTCTTCTCCAGGCCTCTTCCTCCTAGAAATCCTTTCGGGGGCAGGGATCTCTGTTGCTGGGCTTGAGAGGCCCCCGGGAAGGCAGACCTCAGGTGTGGCTTCGGGAGCAGCAGAGCTTCTGTGGCACAGGTGGGGCCAAAGGAGCTGGGAGGTGCAGCAGGTGTGTATCCGCAGGTGAGTACCTGTGCTGCTTTGAGGCTCAGGGATTCAGGTGGGAGCTGTCCCAGGTGGTGGAGGTGCCGCTGCAGGCAACAGATGTGGCTCGGCTTCCAGACCAGCTCTCCATTTCCTGTGCCACCTGCCCTGGCTTCCAGCTGACCTGCTGCATCCCTAGCACACACCTGGCCTACACAGCTTCCTGGAGTCCCGGAGAGGGCAGCAAAGGTACGGAGGGGCTGTCGGGGTCAGGGGACAGGTGGCAGCTGGCTCTCCAGTTCACAGGAAGCAGAGGCTGCAATGCGACCTGAGTTCGGAGTCCAAGTTCAACCCTGTTTTTACCCCACGAGCAATCCTAATTGTATCGATCCAGCAATAACCACATGAGCGTAGATAACTTTGCAAAATGTTTTCACACAATCTTAATGAACTCTTGCAATATACTCTGTGAAGTTCATTTGCTGATAGACCCTGTTTTACAAATGAGGAACCTGGCTTCATGTCCTGGGGTTAGTTAGAGACCCACCCCCCTGGTGTCCCTCACCAAAATCCAAGCCTTGCCTCCGTAGTCTGATGCTCGTGTACCACTCAGCTCTCCTTTACCGTGTCATCTGCTTCTGAAGTTTCTAGAAAGACTGAGAGGACATCTCTTGGCCTGCTGGGTTCCAGGTCTATTCCAGGCGCAGTAACTGTTCCCTCTCTCACGTCATTTGCAGCCTCCTCGGCCAGCGCGCCCGGCTCCCAGTGCTTTGTGCTGGCCGTCCAGAGCTGCCCTGTGGTGGACACCACATACACTTGTGAGCTGCAGAGCCCAGGGATGGCCCCTCTCAGGGTCCCCATCTCTGTCACTGTCATCCAGGGTATGTGGGGCTTGGGATCCAGCCGGCTGACCTCTCACCTACTTGTCCTGGGTGCTCCTCGACCCTGCCTCGGGCCCCACGGCCGGTCTCCAGAGCCTGGTCAGTCTTCTGCCCCAGAAAGGCTGGGGCTGGACTGTGGTTGCCGATCCTCCCCGATATCATTGTGCAGATGGAGACACCACCTGCCCAGGGGACTCCTCAGCTATTGCCTGGAATGTCACCAAGGCTGGCCACGTGGCACAGGCCCCGTGCCCGGCGAACAGGACGGGTGTGGTGAAGCGGACCTGTGGGCCGGATGGCATTTGGGAGCCCGTTTATAGCAGCTGCACAGACGCAGAGCTCCTGGCCTTGCATCGCAGAGCCCGGGTAACGCTTTGGGCCCCGCTGCCCACGCGCCTCAACCTCCATGCCCTCCCCCTTTCTCACTCAGGACCTCACTTCAGAAGCCTTTCCCCCTGAGGCCAGCCTAAAGGTCCTTCACTTTCTCTGAACTGGAGCCTAGCAGAGCCAGGGAGTGAGGCAGGGGCCGGCGAGGGCCCAGCGCTCTCGTTGTGGAGCATATGCTGTTCTCCAATCTTAATCTCACCAAGTGTCTGTCCCATGAAAGTGTCATTTCCTTCCATGTGGCTCACGAAATCTTGGTTTCCTGTTCCCTTGGGACTGGTGCGGGGATGGGGAGGAACGGCCCCTCCCTAATGAGGACTTGCCCAGCCCCTCCCTAATTCCTGCTCTTTTGTCTGTCTCAGCTGCTATGGGCAGGCCAGGGCCAGCCTACTGTGGAGGTGCCCCAGATCCTGGCACGGCTGTCAGAGCAGGTGACAGCGGTGAGCTCTCCCTCTGACTTGTTGGCATTGCTGGGCACCATATCATTCCTGGCTCGGGTGGTGGTGGATGCTAGAATACAGCTTACCCACAGGGCCCTGCAGGTAAGCTCTCTGAGCCATGGTGGGGGCCAGCTGGGTGGTGGGGGCCTGAAGCGTTTTACCTCTGGGCACTTCTTTTTTTTTTAAGATTTTATTTATTTATTTATCTATCTATCTATCTATCTATCTATCTATTTATTTGACAGAGAGAGAGAACAAGTAGATAGAGAGGCAGGCAGAGAGAGAGGGAAGCAGGCTCCCTGCTGAGCAGAGAGCCCGATGTGGGACTCGATCCCAGGACCCTGAGATCAGGACCTGAGCCCCAGGCAGCGGCTTAACCCACTGAGCCACCCAGTCGCCCCGCTCTGGGCACTTCTGTCCCCCTGATATCACCATGGGCTGTCAGACAGCAGACCTTTCTAGAGTCTGAGTATCTGCTCCCCTGGTCCATCTCTCCTCTTGGACACCAGTCTTTAAGGCCATGGAATGTGGAGAAGGTCTGATGCTAGGAACACACGGGAGGTCGGGGAAGGCAGGAATGGGTGTGAAGAAGTGAGTTCAGAGGCTTTCATGCAGAGGCAGATGGGTGCATATGATGGGAATCCCCCCACCCCACCCCTGAAACACACATACACACAATACCTACATGGAGATACTAGAACACTCTTGGCTTGGCTAGACTCACCTAACCCAGCTCTCACTATGGGCAATAGTTGGTGACCAGTAAGAGGCATCCTAAAGAATAACCAGGGACAATGACACAACACACTCTTCCTATCTGGGAATGTGAATCCCATGTGTGTGGATGGACATGCATGTGGCCTTCTACTTCAGAACACCATCCCCTCTATCACTGGGGACCATTCTTAGCTTTATAGACCTGTAGAGGTCAAGGAATTGGAAAGGGGCCCCTTAGGGTCTAGGTGACCCAAGGGATGGAGAGGAGAGAAAGACTGTCAAGTGGAGAGGTTGGATTGCATCAGGAGACCACATACTTGAAGCCACCCCGGTAGTGAGCTAAACAGCTCCCCATCCTTCCCCAACAGAAACTCTTTCTTCATGGGTGTCTCTTCCTATCCCCCTTGCTCTCCACCTTTGGGTCTCCTGCTGGACTAGGAAACGTGTGTTTGGGGCCTAGAGTTCCCTGTGCAACCTCGCCCAGTGCTGTGGGCTCTAGCGGCCAGGGCTCCACTCTCCATTGGGATCTCTCTGTTGGGTGTCACAGGGTCTCCTGAAAACCACAGACAAGGTCCTCGACATGGACACCGACTCTCTGTGGGCCCCAGCCCAGGCCCAGAAGCCCTCGGTGGGCTCGGCTCTCCTGCTGGCTGTGGAGACCCTGGCGTGCCACCTGTGCCCACAAGGTCAGCCCTTCTCCTTCAGCTCGCGGAACGTGCAGCTGCAGACCCAGTTCCTTGGACCTGCGTTTCCTGCTGACTACAGAGCCTCCTTCTCCACTCAGCCCCCCTTGCAGGCACGCATTCCCAGGCGCTCACTGGCCCCGCTGCGCCATAATGGAACTAACGTCAGTGTTACTAGCCTGCTGCTGCGGAAACTGGACCGTCTTCTGCCCCCAAACTATGGCCAAGGCCTGGGGGACTCTCTCTATGCCACTCCTGGGCTGGTCCTCTCCATTTCCGTCATGGCAGGTGGCCAGGCCTTCAACCAGGGAGAAGTCATCATGGACTTCGGGAACACAGCTAGCACTCCCCACTGTGTCTTCTGGGACCACAGTCTCTTCCAGGGCAAGGGGGGATGGTCAGATGAAGGGTGCCAGGTGCAGACAACCCACGCCAGCCCCACCACTCAGTGCATCTGCCGGCACCTCACTGCCTTCTCCATCCTCATGTCCCAAAATACTGTTCCAGAAAACCCCACCCTGGAGCTGTTGAGTCAGGTGGGCTTGGGGGCCTCCATCCTGGCACTGCTCGTGTGCCTGGGCGTGTACAGACTGGTGTGGAGAGTCGTGGTACAGAACAAAGTTGCCTACTTACGCCATATGGCCCTGCTCAACATGGTGCTCTGCCTTTTGGCTGCAGACACCTGCTTCCTGGGAGCCCCACTGCTTCCTCCCGGGCCCCAAAGCCCACTCTGCCTGGCTGCTGCCTTCCTCTGTCACTTCCTCTACCTGGCTACCTTCTTCTGGATGCTGGCTCAGGCCCTGATGCTGGCCCACCAGCTGCTCTTCGTCTTCCGTCAGCTGTCCAAGTGCCGAGTACTCTCCCTGATGGTGGTCCTCGGCTATATGTGCCCAATAGGGTTTGCAGGGGCTGCCCTGGGCCTCTACCTACCCCGAGGGCAATACCTGGGGGAGGGGGCATGCTGGCTGAATGGGAAAGGAGGGGCACTCTACACCTTCGTGGGGCCAGTGCTGGCCATCGTGGGTGTGAATGGGCTGGTACTAACCATGGCCGTGCTGAAGCTCCTGAGACCTTCGCTGTCAGAGGGGCCCCCAGTGGAGCAGCGACATGCCCTTCTGGGGGTGACCAAAGCCCTGCTCATTCTCACCCCCGTCTTCGGCCTCACCTGGGGGCTAGGCCTAGCCACTCTTCTGGAGAAAGTCTCCATAGTTCCTCACTACATCTTCACGATTCTCAACACCACCCAGGTGGGTGACTATGGGGTGGATTTGCTTGTTGCCCTTTGAGATGGTCTAAGTCATTGCCAGTCCCTTCTCAAGGAGGTGTCATGGCAGAGCAGAAGAAACAGTGTTAGGAATTTTAGAAGACTTGGGTGTGGACCCCAGTTCCTCCCCTGAATAGCTGGAGAAATTTGGACAAACCTCTGTGAGCTTTGGTTTTCTTATCTGTAAAACAGTGTCTGATTTTGCCAGAGAAGTCAGGGAATTGTCAGCACGCAAAACTTTAATATCTCCTTTGTCACCAAAGCAGTAAGAGAAGCACCTGAAACAGATTCTATGCACCACATGATGTGAATGTGCAGAAAATTCTAGATGGGAAGCCTCGGGACATCAATTAGGGAGACAGAGGCTGAAGGAAGAGGAGAGGGAAAGAGCTGGTCTTGGTTGATTCCTTCCTCCTTGACTAACTTATCCACGTATCTCTCTTCTTAGGGTGTCTTCATCTTGCTGTTTGGCTGCCTCATGGACAAGAAGGTGAGTCTGCCCACCCAGCCCCCATCTGACTTACAGTGCCCAGGCGAGGACTTGGGCTGGCATAACCGGGGCATTATCTTACCTGCAGATTCGAGAGGCCTTACTCCAACGCTTCGGCCGCACCCCACCTCCCAAGTCCACCATCTCCCTGGTGAGTTGCTGCCTTCCAACCCTCAGTTCTCCCACTGACAGCAAGTTACAAGCAGCTGTTCCACAGCCTTCCTAAGAGGCACAGCTCGAAGCTGAGAGGAGGCTGGGGCTCTCTTTTAGAATAAGGATGTACCGGGTTCAAACTCCCCAGCAATGGAGAAAGGAGCCGCATCAGACCAGTCAGAGTCAGGTTCCCGGGCTCCTGATTCCAACCTGGGCTCCTGGGGATTCTCTTTGTCCCTGGTTTCTCCATCTGAAAGTCTGCCTCCCGTTACTATATGAAGGGAATAGGTGGGATCGGTAAGTCCCACCTACACTGGATCGGTGTAGCCAAGAGCAAAGTTCTTAGGATTACTATGGGCCTGGCAGGAGGGCAGGTGAGAGCGTGAAGATGGGTACAACCTCATCAAAGGAGAGTTGATGATGATTATAATAATAATAATCACCCTGCAATTGGGCCTTTCTGCCCCTTCCTAGGCTACATATGAAACCTACATCCCAGAACACAGCAAAGGAAGAAGTGAAGATGCCAGGTGAGAAGCAAGCCCTCCTGAGCAGCACGGAGCGAAGCCGAGGGTAGCAAGCAGCGTCCTGGCTCAGAAGGCTCCTCTTCATGTCATCATCCCGGCCCAAGGATTGGAAAACAGACTTTCCTAGCATAGACATTTCTAGATGGCCTAGCATCTTCTACTGCTTTCTCAGAAAGCTGGAGGCACTTTTACCACCAACAACCTTTGATTCAGTTCACTCTGAACATTCCTTTTCACACTGTCAAATATTGAATTATCCTGAAAAACCTTTGCTTCGAAGGACTTGCCGTCGGTGGATTTGGTATCCAGAGGGCAGGGCAGCCTTGCAAGGTCTCCTTCACCAGCGCAGAGCTTCAAGGCGAGGCCTTTCATGGGGGAAGGCAGAAGCTGTGCGTGAACCACACACGGGGCCCATGTGGCCCCTCTTCCACGGGAGCTGAGAATGTGTCTGAATCCACCAGGATGGACCCCGCCCAGAGCTCTGAGCCCTTCTGCCCTCCCAGAGCTCAGCTGTTGGCAAAGAGAAGCTGGTGTTTCCACTAGTCACATTCCTTTCTCTTGCAGGTCACTTATCCCCATCCCTAAACTATGCAAGCAAAAATAGCATGAAAAACTAGCCAAAGCTACCTAATAAAAAGCCTTCCTCTGCTGTAAACACAGTCGACAGATAGTAAAGTTCAAAATGATGGCAAGTAATGATTTTGCAGGTCTCAACCAGTTGACTAATCAACAGTTCATGTTACAGATATATTTGATAAAAATTGTTTTCTTTTTCACTATTCAGTGACTGCCTTTCTGATTATTTCTTCCCTACAGCTAGGAAGAAAAAGGATGGCTTAATGACAGGAACTCCGATCTTCCAAACATTAAAGGTGAAGGACAGATTTGGGTTCTTTTCAAAGTTTAGGAAAAGGTGAAGCTAATAGGCCCCTCTTTCTTTAACTTTCACAACAATATCAATATAATGTAAGTTTCGTAGATGTATGCATGTAACACCAAGTCACTGATCTGAACACCTTCTTAAGAACATATTAACAACTTTAAAGTACAGTGGAAATTACCACAGACCGCCAAGGATTAAAGCGACAAGTTGACAAACACTGACATTTAAAAGTGACAGGCTTTGGGGCATCTGGGTGGCTCAGAGGGCTGGGCCTCTGCCTTCAGCTCAGGTCATGGTCTCAGGGTCCTGGGATAGAGTCCCATATAGGGCTCTCTCTTCAGCAGGAATCCTGCCTCTCTGCCTACTTGTGATCTCTGTCTGTCAAATAAATAAATAAAATCTTAAAAAAAAAAAAAGTGACAGGCTCAGGGTGCCTGGGTGGTTCAGTGGTTTGATTCTTGGTTTTCTGCTCAGGTCATGGCCTTGGTGTCGTGGGATCCCCGGCACTCTTGCTCTCTAAAATAATAAATAAAATCTTTTAAAAAATTATATTGAAAAAAGTGATGGGCTCAAGATAAAACCAGATATGGAAGAGAAATATTTAAGAGAAGTCTTGAGAGGACACAAGGACATCTAGCTGAATTAACTCATGGAATCCACAAGACGGTGACAGGGTTCTGAAAATTTTTTCAACAGGAGAAATGAAAAAAAATTCTCATGAATGAGTCTTTGTTCATTAAAAAATTCATGGCTGTTTTTATAAAATGCAATGGGAACATTTTCTGTTGAAATGCAAATGGATATGCAGTTGAAAACAGTTTTCTTACAAACATGGATCTGTGTGAATATTTTCAATGTATATAAACCAGCGCAAATATTTTTCTAAATGAATTCATTTTTTTTTTTTGTTTTTTGTTTTTCAAAGAGAAGATACCAACTCAGCAGGACGATTGCAACATTTCTAAGCCTCAGACCTGCCCCAGCCCCCAAGGGAGGCGGGAGGCAGGCAGCCCCTGGAACAGCAAGAGCTCTGCCTGCTGGTTTCCTTGGCAACAGAGTCCTGTCTCAATCGCCCTTGTACTTCATTAATATTTACAGTCTTAATTTTTTAAATTATAAGATTATTTTTGAATATTTCAACTAATACACATTCATTTTAAAAGCAGCAGAGACTCTGAATGTGCTTCTGTAGAAATCAATGTCTTATTCTCTTTCTCAAATGATAGCACGTAGTTCACGCTCTGCTGCTGAAAACACACTTTAGAACTGATCAATGAAATAACAGGAAACCTTTGTTCCCTTGACTCTCACATAAAAAGGGACTGAAAAGAAGGTTCTGCAGGTAAATATAAGAAAGTGAGGCTTAACAGGAATTCCATTTCTAAAAAGATGACTTAAAGGAGTAAGTAGAGGATTCCCTGGCTGGCTCAATCTGTTGAGCGTCCAACTCTTGGTTTCGGCTCAGGTCATGATCGCAGGGGCATGAGATGGAACCCTGCACTGGGGTCTGCACTCAGTGTGGACTCTGCTGGAGATTCTCTCCCTCTCCCTCTGCCACTGCTCCCCCCCAACCCATGTGAGCTCTTTCTCTCCCAAATAAAATAAAATCAAAGAAAAAAAAAAAAAGAAAGAAGTAGACATGTGAGCCGACAAATGTATAAAAGATGTGCATTCTAGGTGTTTATAGCCTCAAAAAAGAGGCACTTGGTAAAACAACTTAGGACATATCTACCAAAGGAATGCTATAGGGTCATCAAAAATGATGATGTATAGGGGCGCTTGGGTGGCTCGGTCGGTTAAGCGGCTGCCTTTGGCTCAGGTCCTGGTCCCGGGGTCCTGGGATTGAGCCCCATGTTGCTCTCCCTGCTCAGCAGGGAATCTGCTTCTCCCTCCCTCCTCCCCCCACCCCGCTTGTGCTCTCGCACACTTGCTTTCTCAAGTAAATAAATAAAATCTAAAAAGATGATGTATAGCTACACCTACTGATACAGAAAAAATGTTTAGGCTATATAGCCAAGTAAGACAGAAGGGTTCCCAAAGAACAGCATTATACTAGCCAATTCTGGTCCATACCAAAATTGGGTCCATTAGTTTCCATACGAATATGTGTGCATTGAGGAGGAAACATACCAAAATATTAACAGTGGGGATCTCTACTGCATTTTTCATTTTATCTTACTCTCTAAATATTTGAATTACTTCTTTACAATGAGCATGTATTTTTATGTTAGAAGAAAGTGATTTTTTAAAAAATTTTTTAAAAGATTTTATTTATTTATTTGACAGAGAGAGATCACAAGTAGGCAGAGAGGCAGGCAGAGAAAGAGGAGGAAAGAGGCTCCCCGCTGAGCAGAGAGCTCGACACGGGACTCGATCCCAGGACTCTGAGATCATGACCCGAGCCAAAGGCAGCGGCTTAACCCACTGAGCCACCCAGGCACCCAGAAGAAAGTGATCTTGAAAAAGTTCTTCTGAACATTTTGCATATTTAAAAATAGAAACTCGACAAGCAAAGTAACACAAAGCATGCCCTGGAATTTAGATTGTATGGAAGGGTGGGCAACATTAGGGGTTCTTGAGAAAGTTTTGCCTCACCTTTTTGGAGTTCTGTTTTGGGAATCAGTTCTGTCTGATCACTGACAGTCCCTTAAGTGTGGAGGGGGAAAGGGGCTCCCAGTTGAGTTGAGGGCAGCCAGAAACATTGCCAACATGTCTAAACGCTTTGTCTCTTTCACAATAATGCATTCCTTTTCAGAATAGTATTTTTACTCAGTATGTTTGTTCTTCCATCCCCCACATTCTCCTATTTCCTCTCAATCACTGATCCCTCTTCACTGAAAAAGATCAGAGTCCCAGAAAAACTGCAGAGGACCTCCAAGTCACCCATTAAATCCCAGAGGAAGACTGGAGACCGGCTGCTGTTTTTCAGTCCTCAAAAGATACCGGAATTGAAGAGGCCTAGAGAAAATAAACATGAACGAGAAGGGATGGGGAAGAAGACAGGCTGAGAATTAGGATTCTTCTCTCCGGAAAGATGGATATAAAGAGGGTAAGAATTTTTGTTTTGCTGGTTGCTGTAGTTTCAGTATCTAAAATATGCCCGACACATAACAGGTGCTCAGTAAGTATTTGCTGAGCCAATGAACTCTGCAGAGCACAGGAAGAGTGTGGACTTTGACTCAGAGTCAGAGCCCCCGAGAAGCAAACAGCTGGGCGGCGGGGAGGCGTGGAGTGCGGAGCGCACTTCTCAAGTCTGAATGGAAGATGAAGGCGAATAAAGGCTCCACCCCAAAATGGCTATTTGGGTCTAATTAAGGTTTTCTATGAAAAGAGAGATACTTAAGCTGGGATCTTTAAGAATAGCATAACCAGTTTGAGAGACCTGAGGACAAAGAGCAACATCTGCTTTAGATGGAGGCACCTAAACCCAGGACAGCCAAGGGGGTTCTTCTGCAACAGCCGCGCTCTGAAAACAGCTCAGCTTTCTCTGACAGACAGAGAATGTTTAGAAATAGCATACAACTTACATAAAACTGGGTGAACCCATGACTCAACTGCAGAACTAGAACTTTAGCAACACAAACCGAGTCCCACTGCCTCCTGTCCTGCTCTGAATGTTTTTGAGATAGCATTTAAAAATTTTTTTGTGTGGTGAAATGCATGAAATTTATCATTTTTTAAGCTTTTTAAAAAAGATTTTATTTATTCATTTTTTTGACAGAGAGAGAGAGCACAAGCAGGGGGAGCAGCAGGCAGAGGGAGAGGGAAAAACAGACTCCCACTGAGCAAGGAGCCTGACATGGGGCTCCATCCCAGGACCCTGGGATCATGACCTGAGTCGAAGGCAGACGCTTAACCAACTGAGCCGCTCAGGTGCCCAGTTTTTAAGCTTTTTTTTTTTTTTAAGATTTTATTTATTCATTTATTCGACAGAGAGAGAGCAAGCACAAGCAGGGGGAGCAACAGGCAGAGGGAGAGGGGAAATTTATGATTTTAACCATTTTCAGTGTACAGTTCAGTAGTGAGAAGTACATACACATTGTTGGGCAACCAATCTCCAGAGCTCATCTTTCAGCTGAAACTCTGTACCCGTTAACTCTCCACTCCTCTTACTCCAGCCCCTGGTAACCATCATTCTACTTTCTGTCACTATGAACGTGATGATTTTGTACACGTTATACAATTCGAACCATACAGCATTTGTCCTTTTGTGACTGGTTTCTTTCACACAGCACAATGTCCTCAAGGTTCATCCATGCTGTAGGGCGTGACAGGATTTTTGAGGCTGCATGGTATCCTACCATGTGTGTACACACATTCAGCGGCCAGTGGTTATTTTGGTTGCTTTCCCCTATTGACTATTGGGAATAATGAGAATAATTGGCTACTGTGAATGCATGCAAATTCCTCTGAGACCCTGCTTCCAATTCTATTGGGTATATACCTAGACATAGAGTTGCTAGATCATGTAGTAATTCTATTTTTAATTTTTTGAGGAACGGTCATACCATTTTCCACAGAGGCTGCACCATTTTATATTCCTACCAGCCGTGTACAGGGGCCCCAGTGTCTCCACATTCTCCCCACCACATGTTATTTTCTGTTTTTTTGATAGTAGATATCATAATGGATGTAGGTGATATCGCAATGTAGTTTTGGTTTGCATTTTCCTAATGATGAGTGACGTTGAACAACTTGTCACATGCTTATTGGTCATCTGTATAACTTTTTTAGAAAAATGTCTATTTAAATTCTTTGCCCATTTTTTAAAAAAGATTTTATTTATTTATTCGACAGACAGAGATCACAAGTAGGCAGAGAGGCAGGCAGAGAGAGAGGAGGAAGCAGGCTGAGCAGAGCGCCCGATGTGAGGCTTGATCCCAGGACCTGGGATCATGACCTGAGCTGAAGGCAGAGGCTTTAACCCACTGAGCCACCCACGTGCCCCTTTTTGCCCATTTTAAACTGGGCTATTTCTTGGTTGTTGAGTTGTAAGAGTTCATTCTATGTTCTGGATATTATCAGATACATGACTTGCAAATATTTTCTCCCCTTGGTTGCCCTTTCACTGTGTCCTCTGATGCACAGAAATCTTTTATTTTGATGAAGTCCAACCTGTTTTGTTGTTGTTGCTAGTGCTTTTGGTATCATAGCCAAGAAAACATTGCCAAATCCAATGTCATATATCTTTTCCCATTTTCTTCTAAGAGGTTCACCATTTTAGCTCTTGTGTTCAGGTCTTTGATCCACAGTAAGTTAATCTTTATATATGGTATAAGATAAGGGTCCAGCTTCATTCTTTTACATGTGGACATCTCATTTTCCCAACACCATTTGCTGACAAGACTGTCCTTTCCCCCATTAAATAGTCTTAGCACTCCTGCCAAAAATCACTGGACCACATAGAGAAGATTTATGTCTGGGCTTTAAAATAAACTGTTATCTCCAAGAGGTTTCCTGTGGGCCAATGATGGGGCTGAGCTCCGCTGACCCCTCCAGCGCCTCTCCACTGACTGCCTCTGCTGGGTTCTGAGTCTGTTCCCTGAAGAAGCTCAATAGACAAGAGGAATCTCTTTTCTTAGGTGCGTAGGTCCCTGTGAGCAGAGGCTTTGAGCCCTAACGCCACAGCTGACAGCTGACAGGGATCGAGACCAGAGTATTCCTTCAGAAATGAGTTGCACAACTGAGAAGTCACCTTGCTCATGCTAATGATCTTGTTGAAAGATGGAGAGATCATGGCGATGCAGCAAAATCTCTGATCTACCACACCGCAGTTCTCAATGAGTAGAAGCGACCAAGCAGTATCAGGAAGAAATTCAAGAGCTTAATGAAGTGGCAGGACATTGGCCACAGTCCACATTAGTTATGGGAATCCAGCAAGAGAACAGACAAACCAGAGAAGAGCAACAAGAGAACAAAGAATCATATACATCAGTCTGCCTTGGAGCTTGGAATGAGCAAGTATCAAGAGCAAATGTTCAGACAGTTAATGGATAGCTAAGAAGATCTCGTATGCTAATGAAGATAAAAGAGGAGCACTCCAAGACGGACATGGTACATTAAAACAGCTCCGAAGAATCCGTCTCTAATGCATCTCAACAGGGACTGGAGAGGAGGCACTTGGAAACAAATCAGAAATAATTAAAAGCACATGTTGGACAGACCTGAAATGGCAGCAGTAATGAGGAAAGTCATTGAAATTGATGGGTGACAGCGTTGCAACGAACAGAAACGAATATTTCAACTTGAACAAGAAAACAAAGGCTCGAGAGAAATCCTTTAAATAGCTTGAAAACCACTGTTGAACCTTAGGAAAGGGGAGGTTCTGAAAAGTTTATCTTTGTCAGCCTTAGTGACCAGTTGTAACCTGAGTCTGAAGAGGAGCTGAAGAGTCTGTAAGCCTACGAGCTTCTTACAAGGCTCTGTCCACTGGGACTGGCCTCCTAAAGTGAATGAGTTAACAGAAAAATCAATCTCAAGCTACTCTTTGCTTTAGCTCTTCTTTCTATTATATGAACAGTGTGCTGTCAATGACATTCCTGAGATAGCAACAAAAAATTGCAATTAATGGTCATAGACTTTATTCCAAAATGTAATTAAAAAACAGAGGGGCACCTGGGTGGTTCGGTGGGTAAAGCCTCTGCCTTCAGCTCAGGTCATGATCTTGGGGTCCTGGGATCAAGCCCCGCATCAGGCTCTTTGCTCATCAGGGAGAGCCTGCTTCCCCCTCTCTGCCTCCTTGTGATCTCTCTCTCTCGCGCGCGCGCGCGCGCACTTTCTGAAAATAAATAAATAAAATCTTAAAAAAAAAAAAAAAAGACTACCTTCCCATTCATGTAAAATTTTGTCAAAGAAAATTTCATTTGCAAGGCTATAGGAATGTTTCAGAGGCACCATAAATAAGATGTAATTTATTTTTTGCTGGTATATAATAATTAAAATACTCCACTAATAATTCTAAGTTGCTAGAGAAATGAAGTATCCTTTCAGGAATGAAAAAGAACACCTTTCTAGGAAAGACTTTTTTTTTAAGACTCTATTTATTTGACAGACAGAGGTCACAAGTAGGCAGAGAGGCAGGCAGAAAAAGAGAAGGAAGCAGGCTGCCCGCTGAGCAGAGAGCCTCATGCGGGGCTCGATCCCAGGAGCCTGAGATCATGACCTGAGCCGAAGACAGAGGCTTTAACCCACTGAGCCCCCCAGGTGTCCTCTATGAAAGAATTTTAAGAGATATTAGGATGTTAAAATACTCCTTTGAAAGATTCAGTTTTGACTCTACAACAATAACAAAGATGAGATCTTTCTTTTCTCTTGTTGACCTTTAAGGATATTATGTAACTCATTTAGCTAAGAGTTGAAACGTTTGATATGGCAAGCTAGGTATGGTAATTTGAAATTAAATTGGAAATTCTTCTCCCTCACAACCCTCCCCCCCCTTTTTTGAGAAGTATTCTTGGGGGCAGGGGTGTGTCTGGGTGGCTCAGCCGGTGGAGCATGTGACTCTTGATTTTAGGGCTGTGAGTTTGAGCCCCACATTAGGTGTGGAAATTACTTAAAAATCTTTTAAAATAGGGGCACCTGGGTGGTTCAATCATTAGGTGTCTGCCTTAGGCTCAGGTCATGATCCCAGGGTCCTGGAATTGAGGCCTGCCTCTGGAGCAGAGAGACTGCTTCTCCCTCTCCCACTCCCCCTGCTTGTGCTCCCTCTCTCTCTGTGTCACTCTCTGTCAAATAAATACAAAAAAATCTCTAAAAAAAATAAATTTTTCTTTATTATTAAGCTCTTATCTGGTCCTCATAACCTATAGAATTTTTTTTTCTTTTTAAAATTTTGTTTATTTAACATATTGTTTCAGGGGTACACATCTGTGGTTCATCAGTCTTACCTAATACCCAGTGCTCATTACAACACAGACCCTCCCCGATTTCCATCACCCAGTTACCCCATCCCCCCACCCCCACTCCCTTCCAGAAACCCTCAGTTTGTTTCAAAAGATTAAGGGTCACTTATTGTTTGTCTCCCTCTCTGGCTTCATCTTTATTTTTTTCTGTCTTCCCCTATGATCCTCTGCCTTGTTTCTTAAATTCCACACATCAGTGAGATCATATAATAATTGTCTTTCTCTGGTTGACTTATTTCCCTTGGCATAATACCCTCTAGTACCATCTACATTGCTGAAAATGGCAAGATTTCACTTTTTGATGGCTGTGTGGTATTTCATTGTGTAGATATGCCACTTCTTTATCCATTCATCTGTCAATGGACATCTGGGCTCTTTCCACAGTCTGGCTATTGTGGACATTGCTGCTATAAACATTGGGGTACAGGTCCCCCTTCGGATCACTACATTTGGGTCTTTGGGGTAAAGCCCTAGTACAATTGCTGGTCGTAGGGTAGCTCTATTTTCAACTTTTTGCAGAACCTCCACACTGTTTTCCAGAGTGGCTGCACCAGCTTGCATTGGTGTGAGAGGGTTCCCCTTCCTCTGAATCCCTGCCAACATCTGTTGTTTCCTGACTTGTTAATTTTAGCCATTCTGACTGGTTTGAGGTGGTTCTCATTTGTGTGGTTTTGATTTGTATTTCCCTGATGCTGAGAGATGTTGGGGATTTTTTCATGTGTCCATAGGCCATTCGGATGTCTTCCTTGGAGAAATGTCTATTCATGTCCTCTGCCCATTTCCTGACTGGATTATTTGTTCTTTGGGTGTTCTTTATAGATTTTGGACACATATAGGTTATCTGACACATCATTTGCAAATATCTTCTCCCATTCTGTTGGTTATCTTTTGGTTTTGCTGACTGTTTCCTTTGCTGTGCAAAAGCTTTTGATCTTGATGAAGTCCCAATAGTTCATTTTTGCCTTTGTTTCCCTTGCCCTTGGAGACATGTCTAGCAAATTGCTGTGGCCAAGGTCACAGAGGTTATGGACCTGTGTTCTCTTCTAGGATTTTGCTAGATTCCTATCTTGCACTTAGGTCTTTCATCCACTTGAGTCTATTTTTGTGGGTGGTGTAAGGAAATGGTCCAGTTTCATTTTTTTGTATGTGGCTGTCCAATTTTCCCAACACCATTTGTTGAAGAGGCTTTTTTCCATTGGACATTCTTTCCTGCTTTGTCAATTAGTTGACATATTAGTTGACCATAGTGTTGAGGTTCCATTTCTGGGTTCTCTATTCTGTTCCATTGATCTATGTGTCTGTTTTTGTGTCAGTACCATACCATCTTGATGATTACAGCTTTGTAATAGAGCTTAAAGTCTGGGATTGTGATGTCACCAGCTTTGCTTTTCTTTTTCAACATTCCTTTGGCTATTTGGAGTCTTTTCTGGTTCCTTACAAATTTTAAGACTATTTGTTCCAGCTCTGTGAAACAGTTGATGTTATCTTTCATAGGTGTCGCACTAAATGTGTAGATTGCTCTAGGTAGCACAGTCATGTTACCATATTTGTTCTTCCAATCCATGAGCATGGAACGTTTTTCTATTTCTTTGTGTGTGCCTCAATTTCTTTCATGAGTGTTCTGTAGATTTCTGAGTATAGATCCTTTGCCTTTTTAGTGAGGTTGGTTCTTAAGTATCTTACAGTTTGGGGTGCAATTGTGAGTGGGATTGACTCAGGATCACAAGATCAGGCTGTAAGTCTGACTCTCAGACAGCGCAGAGTCCGCCTGAGTTTCTACCCCTCTTTTTCCCCCATCCCCCCATATTCTCTCTCTAAAATAGATAAATCTTAAAAAAAAAAAAAAAAGTGCTATGAACACTCTTATCCATGTCCTGGTACTTGTGTGCTGAGTCACAGACTGTGGGTCATTTTCAAATGTACCAGATAACACCAGACTGTTTTCCAAAGTGGTTCTATCAATCTGTATTCTTACCAGCGGTGTATAATACTTCCTATTCATCCACATCCTTACAACACATGGTATTCTGAGTCGTGTTCATTTCTCCTGTGGGTGTAAAATAATCTCATTATGACCCTAATTTTTCTTTACTAATTAGCATCTTTTCATGTTTATTCCCCATTTCTACATTATTTTCTAAAATATTCTTGTTAATAACTTTTGCCCCCTTTTTTTTTTACTGAGTTATCTTTCTTCTTAGTGATTTGTAGAAATCCTTTATATATCCTGGATCCTTTGAAAGACACATCTCTATCATATAGTAAGACACATATATCTTTAGGAGATACATATCTCTTTTGTAAGATGTATCTATATTTTTGACCTTTTTGTGGCTTGTCTTTCAACTCTATCAAAAGTTCTTACTTCAACATAAATTTATAGATCAATTCCTTCATGATTAGAACTTTAAATATCTTAAGAAACCTCCCTCTCTTTCCAACCTAAGTCCATAGTGGTATATTTCTTATTTATTCTAAAAATCCTATTTTTTCCCTAAAATTTTAAGGTTTTTTTTTACCTTTCATAATTATCTAGATTTGAATTTTGTTATATCTATGTAAATATATTGGTTTTCAGGATTAAAAACTCCTATTACATTGAATTTACCAATGAAATCATAGGGAAATGATGCTGGGAGTCTTAAATACTGTTAAGTGGTTAGTGCTTCCCTCCTTTGCCCAATCTGTCCTGAACTAGAGGAGGATTCTGACTGCCAGGGACCTTCATAGATGTAAGCAACATCCACAAGAATGGCCACAACTAGGAGACCTGAGCTTCTTCAAAGCACTAGTATATATTTATTGCATAATAAAAACAGAGTTTTTATTTTTTAATTTTAAAATTTCTTTACACTTTACTTAAATCCCGGCAAACAGAGACATCCCCATTGAAATAAATTTACTTCCATGGAGCAATGGGGGAAAATGTGTTATTCTAAAGTAGGACCCTGGGGTGCTTGGGTGGCTCAGTTGTTGGGTGTCTGCCTTTGGCTCAGGTCATGGTCTCAGAGTCCCAGAACTGAGCCCTGCATTGGGCTCTCTGCTCAGCAGGGAGTCTGCTTCCCCCTCTCTGCCTTCCTCTCTGCCTGCCTGTGATCTCTCTCTCTCTGTCAAATAAATAACACTTTGAAAAAAAATAATAAAGTAGCACCCTCTTTACATTCCTTGCTGTCTCGTAGTTGACTAAGACTGTGAGAAGTTAACAAATGAGTAAAAGCAAATCTGCCCCCAAGCCCAGAGAACCACCCTTTCCCTCCAGTAAAAAAACAAGGCAAACTATTCAATATTTTCTCAGTTTATTAACGTTAACAGGGTACTTATACATCTAAACATTTACTGTAAGTTGTCAGTAACATGTAACTCTGAATTATCTTTCCATAATTTTTTTAGGCACATTGGTTTGTAACTTATAGAAAACACTCATCTTTAGGTCACAAACAGGAAAGAGTATAATTTGCAAATGTTACAAAGATGATTCCAAATCTCAGCCAACCTCTTTCCCAAATTGCAACCACTCTTAGTATTTAATGAAAATAGAGATGAAAAACAATTGCTTAAATGTTACCACTGTGTGACTCTGGTGACTAAGAAATCCCTGAAAGAGCAGTAAGCCATGATTACTGGAAAGCTCAGAGTGCTAGCAAGGCTTCCTTGCGAAGTATTTAACAGAAGGCCACAGACTGTGTTTCCCTAAGAGGAGCTAGGAACTATGGATGTCATTTAGTAATGCATTGGAATGGCATTGCCTAGTGCGAGTGTGCACGGAAACTCCAGGTCACCTCTTCATTATCTATTATTTTGGATAAGCTTCCACAATCATAGCATGGCCCTGAAAAGGGAAACAAAGAGTTCAATTAGAGCAATGGAAGGTGAAAAATCCAGCCGGTCCCGAGGCAAAAGAGAACAATGGGAAAAGTACAGGCTATAGAGTTTGATCCCTGCTCTGCCTTTCAAGCACTGTGACCCAATGTGCAGAAGGGGGAGTATTGCTCCTAGCATCTAACGGGTGGAGATCATGCTAAACATCCTACATCCCGGGGCACCCGGCTAACTCAGTTGAGCGTCCGACTCTTGACTTCTGCTCAGGTCATGATCTCAGGGTGGTGAGATGGAGCCCTGCTTCAGGCTCTGCACTTGCTGGGGAGTCTGCCTCTCTCTCTCTCCCTCTACCCCAGCCCCTGCTCGCTCTTGTACTCTAAAAATAAATCAGTAAATCTTAACACAAAACAAAACAAACAAAAAACCCATCCTACAACACAGAATACAACCCATCCCTCCCCAAGAATTATCTGGCCCAAAATGTTAACAAAGCCAAAGCTGAGAAACCCTACTCTGGATCCAAAATGCCCCATTCCTCTGCTAACCTCAGCCTTGTGTTGGTAGCAGGCATTCGCTCTTGATGAAACAATTGCCAAGTTTAGTCTACTTCCTAAGGTGCATCATCTCCTCTCTCTGTCGCCATACTATAAATTTCTAGAAGAAAGGTACTGGGTGGTATTCTTCGTTCCTCCATAAAAGCACCCAGGATTGTACTACACTCTGTGTGCTTGAAGAACTATCAGGGAACACACACTCAAAACCACAGGACACTAACCTATGCGGACCATCCACTCTGCACAGTACCATGCACTGGTAATCTCCCCCCATTGAGCCTGGCACAGAAAGATAGGAGGGAGGGCTCCAGTCCTGACTACGGTTTCCTGCGACTGAAGCTAAACAGACAAAAAATGCTTTTCATCATGAAGTCTGAAATGCTCCAACCTACAAATAACTGACCTCTTATTTCTTCAAAGTTTCTGAGGCAAGCCATAAATAAAGGTTTTTTAAGTGTAAGATATTTAAACGTTTACATATCTTATCGACTCATCTTGATTAGCAACAGAAAGTTTCTGTAATCGGGATGAAAACCAAAATCTGTTTCCATCAGGGTTGGGGGGCAAAAAAGATTATAATTAGCCTGCCCTCCTTCTGGATTTTATTCCCAGAGTGAAATGCTGCCGCGGGTAGTAAGCTGTGTCTGCAGTGCAAGTAAGGTCAATGAAAGAAATCCAGAGAATACAAATTTCCCCCAAATAAACAGCAATAAGTTATCCAGAAGTAAATAAGTTCTCCAATTAAGATATAGTTCAAGAAAGATAATTTACTTCTTGGAGAGATTTTATAGATAAGGTCTCATGGTGACTAGATAAATGAGTAAATTTTATTATAAAAGAAGAAAATATATCAAAATGTTAATGATAGTGTTTGCTGAGGGGATTATAGGTGATTCTAATTCTTTTCTATATACTTTTTGTACTTTCTATAACGACGGTGTATTCCTTTTAAAAGTAAAAAATATAAAGGCTCCTGGTTGCCTCAGTCAGTTAAGCATCCAACTCTTGATTTTGGCTTAGGTCCTGATCTCAGAGTCATGAGATCGAGTCCCACGTCAGGCTCCGTGCTCAGCACGGAGAGGAGAGGGGAGAGAATCCCCTCTCTCTGCTCCTCCCTGCACCCCGCCTCAAATTAATAAATAAAATCTTAAATCAATAATATAAACATTACTTTAGGAATAGAAACAGCTTGGGTTTAAAAACCAACTTCCTTCCAAAATACTATCAGAATTAAAGTTGTACCCTCTTCCCCTCAAAAGAGGCTGCTTTTTTTCCTGGTTGTCTGTCATCAGAAATATTGCTCTAAGGATGTTTCAAAGTTAAATGAAACACTCTCAGATGAGCTTATTTTGTTTCCAAGAAAATGTCTTTCCAGAAGCACCTGTGGAGCTGCTGAGACGTACCTGCCCGCCAGCTGCACAGGCAGCCACTAAGCCATACTGGCCTCCCTCTTTCCGCAGTCTGTTGGCAGCTGCCATGACCAACCGGCAGCCAGTGGCTCCAAATGGGTGTCCCAGGGACAGCGATCCACCCCAGTTGTTAAACTTCTCCAGGGGAGGTGACCCAACCTGGCTCCCACAAAACAGACACAAATATAATGAGGAGTTAACTTAAGAATCAGGCCAGGCTCTTACCAACAGGAAGGTAACAGAGACTGAGAACATGTCCAACTTAAATAACATCACATACTATTTTACTATAAAGAAAGAAATTCTAGGTCAATTCTGAAAGCCACAGACCATTTATTTTTCATCTAACATCAGAACTGGAAGAACAAAAGACAACCTAGAATTTTACTTCCATTTTTTCTAAAGATTTCCAAGAACTATTTTTCAACTAAGAAATAAATACATTTAATGAAATACAAAATTCTTCATCAGGAGAAGCCTTCCCCTTCATATTGTTATTAGCAGCCGACTAAACTCCAAATACTACAGTGCCCTGGAAGTTCAAGCCTAATTTTAATCAAACGCTTACCTTGGTTTTTCTACCCATGTAGTTTTGTGCAAACCAATCAGAATCCATGGCTTTAAAATTAGCCAAAATCTGTCCCTACAAGGGAAAAGACCTTGTTATTAATGACCCTTGCCATTAAAGTTGAGCAAATCTTTAAAGCAGTTTTTCATAAAATTTTCCTAAGGAAACATTTTGCTACTTTTCAAGGGCCTCTAAGAGACTGCCTCAGAAGGTTGTTTTCAAACTGTACCACTGGATTCCCTCCTCTTACACCTCTTCCAACAGTGTAGTCATACTTCAAATATAAAGCTCTCCTCCCGTTTTACTCGCATCGTAAGCCATACCTCATTTCCCACACAAACACAGATTACATTTTTTTTTTTTTACGGATTACATTTTTTATGGTTACAGTCCTTTGATATGTATCTTTTAAGTGACTTACTGAGAATGCCTCATGAAATTCAAAAGCATCAATATCATTCATAGTCAATCCTGCCTTTTCCAGAACTTTTGGAGTAGCATATGTTGGTCTAAAAAGGAAAAATAATAATACGTTAAGAATTTAATTTTCCACTTAAGAACTCTTTATTCCCCAATCTGAGTTTTACATAAGATATTATAATGCCCTTCATTTATTCACTGATTCTACTGTACAAATATTAAGTGTATATGCTAGAGTCAGGGATACAGTTAATAAACAACAAAAAGAGAAGGACAAACAAAGTGAAGAACCAGAAAAACACACCGTGCAAAGGGCAGAGCACAGGAAGAGTAGCCTAGTTTGAAGGACATGATGAGGCCAGTGAGCCGAGAGCCGTGAGGGTGGGGGACACAATGTAAATATTCGGACGCTTTTACAAAAGGCTACTATAAAAACTGTGTAGCAATATGAAGAAATGCTTATGACATCTTAATGAAAAAAAGAACACAAAAGGATTATTTTTTAATCCTTTAAATCCAACACACACACACACCCCTACTCACAAACACACACCAAAAAAAAAAAAAAAAATCCAACACACAAAACAATTATGAACTCAGAACTCAATGTACTTTATTTTCTTTTAATTATTTTGATTTAAATCTTGTTAATTAACATATAGGGCAATAGTGGTTTCTGGAGTAGAATTCAGCACTGCATGACTTCCATACAACCCCTTGTGCTCATCACATGTGCCCTCCTTGATCCCCATCGCCTGTCTAGCCCAGCCCCCCACCCGCCTCCCTCCAGCAACCCTGTTTGTTCTCTATCGGAACTTAATGTACTTTAAAATCTATATAACAAACGTGGATAAACAAATACTTTCAATTATAGGCCAAGGATATACACTGCTACCTACCCAAGTAAAAGTTGATCTTTTGGATCCTGAGACACATATACGAAATCCCTAGGTGAAAAACAAGAGGGGTTAGCTCCAGTAATAAAATAAAGAAATTGAGGCAATTTATTTGAACATGTACCTTACCTCAAATATGCCTTTGGCTTATAACCCAAGGCCAGAGCTTTTTCCTCTGCCATAATCAGCATTGCAGATGCACCATCAGTCTGAAGTATTGAGCAAAACAATAATGTTAAATGCTTCAGCCTTTCTGGAAGTCTCTGTACAACCATCTTCTATGTCGTGTTCCTAAATCTCCCAACTAATCACACCCATGCAGAGATTTTATGTAACAAACTTTCTTTCCATTTTAGCCATCATTAATTCACAATTCAAACCCACACTGATCCGTTTTTCAAGGACGAGGGTAGACGAACCTGTTCAAAAGTACCACATTATCAAAATGGACAAAGAGAACAGGTAACTTTAGAAATATGTATCGGGGTGCCTGGGTGGCTCAGTGGGTTAAAGCCTCTGCCTTCGGCTCAGGTCATGGTCTCAGGGTCCTGGGATCAAGCCCCGCATTAGGCTCTCTGCTCAGCAGGGAACCTGCTTCCTCCTCTCTCCCTGACTGCTTCTCTTGACTATTTGTAATCTCTGTCTATCAAACAAATAAATAATATCTTTAAAAGAAAAAAAAAGAAATATGTTTTCATACTAAACTTAAGCCAAAAGATTTTTTATTTTGGCAGAGAATATAAGAAATCTTATGAATTAAAACAATCTCTCATTTATTTGCTTATTTTTACATTTTATGGACTATTTTGGAGCTGCCTCCTGCCTCCAGAAGGAAACACAGACTTTGAGGTGATATGGAAGAAACGGGTGAGAACATCAGAACCATGGTCTTCCCTCCTTGGACACACCTCACATGCTTTTTCCCAACTGACAATCAAGAAGTTCAGAGATAAAGAGCTACCATTGCAAAAAAGCCCTTCACCATGACTGCAAAAGAAAGAGCTCAAAAAAATAAAAAATAAATAAAAAATTTACTATTTGAGAGTCTGTAATATCAAAACAAGTTCTACCACATTGTATAATATTTTTATAACTTAGTAACTCTGAAGAAACCAAGGAGCTACCACAAGACAGGGGCCATAAAGCCTGGAAATAGAGAACTATACACAATAAATGGTTTACGGACATTACATTGATATAACGAGGCCCTGGGCAAAGCTGCAAGGAATGTGGGGCATTAGCACATTTCCCGTAACTCACGTATCTGCAATATGCTGCCTCTGATGGTTTGTGTTTCTAACTTTTCAGTGAATAAACCTTTACTGTTCGCACACCCGAAGTGAACAAGGGAGTTCGGATCTGGCAAGAGGAGAGCCCAGCCCATATGGCCCTATCATTCAGTTTGGTTTTGGAAATGATTAACCTTTCAGTCCTTCACCAGTCAGGCTTAACAGGCTGGTGCACCATCCTACTGGAGCTACTCCAGGCACCTTTCCCCTAGCCCGAGAGTGGGCATTCAGCAGTCACTTAACAACATCAAAAATGTCAACACGTTCCCATGTTTCCAGACTTTGTGTCCAGGTAGGGAAGATACACTATAAAAGAAACACTGACCAGCCAGACTATATTTAGAAAGTCGTACCCCAAGGTGGTAGGAGAAAAGAAACCACATCCTATGAGCAGAAACAGAATCCATAGGGAGGTTTAACTGAGGAGCCAAAAAACAAGGAAGGATATATGCTGATCAGCAAAACAACCATAACAAAAAGTGAGGGTAAACATGTATTCCCTATGTTTATAGGAAGATGCTTATAGAAACTGCTTACAGGAAAATAGCTTGAGGGCCAGTAGAAAGCATCATTTTTTTTAATAGTTTTAATTTTTTTTAAAGATTTTTATTTATTTGACAGACAAAGATCACAAGCAGGCAGAGAGACAGGCAGAGAGAGAGGGCGAAGCAGGCTCCTCGCTGAGCAGAGAGCCTGATGTGGGGCCCGATCCTTGGACCCTGGGATCATAACCCGAGCTGAAGGCAGAGGCTTTAACCCACTGAGCTACCCAGGCGCCCCTTTTTTTAAAGATTCATGAGAGAGAGAGAGAGACCACAGATACCATGTAAGCATGGGGGAGGGGTAGAGGAAGAGAGAGAATCTCAAGCAGACTCTGTAATGAGCACAGACCCTGATGCCAGGACTTGATCCTGCGATCCCGAGATCAGGACCTGAGCTGAAACTAAGAGTCAGACATTTAACCGACTGTGCCACCTAGGCGCCTGGAAGCATTATTTCCTAACAATCAGAGCTGGAAGAGGTTATCTCGTCACTCTCCCTGCCTACTTGGCACGTCTCATACCACTCCTCAAATTCATATCCCATGTTCTAGCCAAGCTTTTCCCGAAAGAAACCCTTGCTCTCATATCCCCTTGCCATTCCTTTTGCCTAGAATGCATTTAATGAATTCTTGAATTGCCTTGTACCCTTCAAGATTTACTGCTCAAATGCCAGCTCCTCTGAGGGGCCTCCTGGACTCCTGTCTGTGTGTCCTCTCTGTCAGCCTATGCTCACAGCCGCCACTGCACCTTCTCACTGCACTACAGTCACTGTGACTAACTTGCTAACCCCACTGCCTGGCGTAGCTCAGCGGTCTTCTGAGTCTTTAAATGACTGAAAGAGAGCTTGTTGCATCAGCATGGTGGCAGGATCAAGTGGCTCCAAGGGCCTTAAAACTAGGATTCTAATTTTCTTTAATGACTCCATTTTAATATCTTTATAATGAGTAACTATATTTTTATGCCTCTATTCATGATACATAAAATTGATCTACTTTAGGTTTTTCTATTGAGAGTCCACAAATAGGATAGTTGCTAGTAAACACACAGAGCACACAGTTACCAGGAAAGAAGAATTTGCAGCTGTCACTGTGCCATAGGGCTTGATGAATGCAGGTTTTAGTTTGGCCATCTGCTCCAGAGAGGAAGGACGAATGCCATTATCTTTGGTAACTGTTTCTCTTCCTGTAAAAACATGAGCTTTTTAACTCTGGGGAACTATAGACTTTATCTTTGCTAGAGAAATATCTTCTAAAAACTTTGAAAAATGAAATGTAAACCACACCTATTTACTAAAATGTCTGTTAAAGTCATCAAGATACCAAATTTAAGACTATACTTTTTTTTTTTTTTTTAGATTTTATTCTTTTTAACTAATCTCTATGCCCAACAAGAGGCTCAAACTAAAGCCCTGAGATCAAGAGTCACATGCTCTATCAACTAAGCCAGGCAGGCGCCCCTAAATTATACCCTTAGGACATCTGGGAAATCATCTAAATGGTCTAATAAAAGAAGGATACATTACTTCCTTAAGATACTCATTCACATTTGGCTATTTTATACAGAAATCACATGAATGAAGTTTTTAAAACAAGTATATACAAAAAACCCTAAAATATAGCAGGAAGACCTAAAAGCAACTCCTAGAAAAACTTCTCTTTTTAAAATGTTGACCTACTGTTACAACATAAATTGAAACTTGAGTCTGTTTTTAAGAGTGACTGTTCGGCAATCAGAACCAATATACTTATTTGAAAAGTCATTTGGGGCTTTGGCAGTTTGAGAAGCAACTTAGAACTCCCCAACAAGTGGCACAAAGCATCTCCTTCACAACGCTGAGCAAACCATCGGACCTGGCACTTTGAAGGGTACAACATCAGACAGGAGGCCTTCATCCTGCGCCTTCTTGGCCAGGCTGTGCGAGCGCAGCGCATACTCATCCTGGTCCAGTCGAGAGACAGCGAAGGCAGCGGCCAGCCGGTCTGCAGAGTGGCCCATGGTCTCACTGGTGGAGAACTCGGCCACTGCGGGGAGCTGGGAAAGGAGCCACAGAGGATCAGGTATGCCATTACCATACGTTCGCCACACCTCAGGTTGTCTGGGGAACTCGGTCAAGACCAAGGTGGGAGAAGCTTTTTGTGAGCAAGGCATCTCCGAGAAGGGCTTACAAATTAAAATTTTCTAACCACAGTCTTTTTTTTTTTTTTTAATCTTGAGCAAATAATTACCCCTACCCTGTAATTAACAGAATCTACAACTACTAGAGCATAACTGACCCCAAGCTGTCTTACCTAATTCTAAATCTTAGCAGTGGGATGCTTTAGAAAAACATAGGTTCATGTAAGAATTCACAATCTTACCTCAGGTGATAGGAAATTCAATCTGAATTTTGAAATTAAGGATAGTCGCTGACCCAGAGTCTTGGCCTTATTGAGCTCAAGCATCATTTTCCTCATTTTCCTTGAATGACGAATAGGGACGTCAGACATTAATTCTACACCACCTGCCACGATCACATCACACTGCCCAGAAGCGATCAAGCCAATACCTACAGGGCACAGGTGACACACAGATGAACATCTTTAGTAGAAATTAACAGAGCACTGGTAATTTAAACTTCTTCATCAAAAAATTGTATGACGGGGTGCCTGGGTGGCTCAGTGGGTTAAAGCCTCTGCCTTCGGATCAGGTCATGATCCCAGAGTCCTGGGATCGAGCCCCACATTGGGCTCTCTGCTCAGCGGGGAGCCTGCTTTCTCCTCTCTCTCTGCCTGCCTCTCTGACTACTTGTGATCTCTATCTGTCAAATAAATAAATAAAATCTTAAAAAAAAAATTGTATGACAGTTACCATTATATAACATCTGTAATTAAACTTTTCATCTTTTCCCTTTTTTTTTTATTTGAGAGAGAGCACGCGTTTGCACGTAAGCAGGGGGAGGAGAGGAGAGAGACAGAGACTCTTCAGCAGACTCTCACTGAGCACGGAGCCTGACCTGGGGCTCAATTCCACAACCCAAAGCTCATGACCTGAGCTGAAACCAAGAGTTGGAAGCTTAACCGACAGCTGTATTACAGCTTAACCCAGGTGCCCTGCTTCTCACCTTTTGAAAGGGATTAAGATAATTTTTTTGAATGAGTAAAACTATATTCACTGCATTAGAGAAAACAAGTTTCATTCAGGCCACATGGACATGAGCTTCTGGAAATATCCATGGGACCAACCCTCAAACAAATTATATTCTATACTAGAACATTCTGAAGATTTTATAAACTCCCAGCTTCAGTTTTCGGAAAGATTTTTTTCCCCTACAATGGGAATTTCTGCTACAAGCTTGAGAAAGTCTGGCTTTTGAAAAGGTAAGACAGCCCCCTTCATCTTTATGGCCACTGGCAAGTATTCTGTTGCTTTATGCAGAAGTTGTCACAGGCTTCACAGAATAGTGACTGCTCCCAATCACTGCTTCTGGCATCATTCTGTGCCAGTCATGAGGCAGGATGCCCAAGCTGGCCTTCATGTTATTAAGAATGTCATTGTTGGGGCGCCTGGGTGGCTCAGTGGGCTGAGCAACTGCCTTCGGCTTGGGTCATGATCCTGGAGTCCCGGGATCGAGTCCCGCATTGGGCTCCCAGCTCCGAGGGGAGTCTGCTTCTCCCTCTGACCTCCTCACCTCTCATGTTCTCTCTCACTGTCTCTCTTTCAATAAATAAATAAAATCTTAAAAAAAAAAAAAAAGAATGTCATTGTTATTAAGAATGCTATTAGGATGTCATGATGACGACATCTTTCAGGTTTCCTCAATTTTCATAATAATGGCCAAAGCTGCAAATTGTCCCAGGATTTTTTGCTAAGGTCTGTTAGGAGAACTTGTAACTAATTATAAAAATGCCAGTGGTATGAGAAGAGAGTGGAGGAAAGAGCTGTATTACAGCAGTGATTTATCACTGATGCCACAATCTTCATGGGAGAATATCACATTAGAATCACCTAACTTTAAAACCTAGCAGGTTATAAATTATTTATGCCTTAAATTCAGAAGCACCCTCCTAGAGACATACTTTACTACCTGATAATCCCTACTGTGGCCAGCCACATTACTGATGGAGTAACTAAGGAATGGCTGTGTCCCTCAAGTACAGAGAGAAAGAAAAAAGCTGAGAACTACTGTCAAAAATAAAAAATGTTCGATGCAACCCTATTTTTCTTAAAAAAAAAAAAAAAGACAAATTTAGAGATCTGTTAAGAGTATTTTTCTTTTTCTTTTTTTAAAGATTTTATTTATTTATTTGTCATAGAGGGAGAAGCGAGAGCAAGCACAGGCAGACAGAGTGGCAGGCAGAGGCAGAGGGAGAAGCAGGCTTCCCGCCAAGCAAGGAGCCCAATGTGGGACTCGATCCCAGGACGCTGGGATCATGACCTGAGCCGAAGGCAGCCGCTTAACAAACTGAGCCACCCAGGCGTCCCAAGAGTATTTTTCTATGGGGTGTCTGTGGCACAGTCAGGTGTCCGACTCTTGGGTTTCTGTTCAGGTTGTGATCTCAGAGTCTTGGAATCAGGCTCTGAATCGCGTTCTGTGCTCAGCGTGGAATTTGCTTGAGACTCCCCCTCTCCCTCCGCCCCTAACCGCCATGTGTTCTCTCTCTAAAATAAATAAATAAATCTTAAAAAACAGTCAAGGAGAATTAACAGGTACCTTCTGTCTTCAAGTAAACATACCTGTGGTCATGGCTTGGTTGGCAGAGATGCAGGCCATGGTGACAGTGTGAGCAGGGGTTTTGTCCGAGAAGCCAGCTCCGAGGGCAGCCTTCATGAAATACATGAATGAAATGGTCACTTCTATAGGAAGAACTACCTGGAAATGATGCTTTGAGCACCATTTCTCTCTATGGTGAATCAGGAAAGCACTGAAGTTAATACTCTAGAATAATATTTGAATAAAATTAAGCCCATCACAGAAATGGCTTACTCATTTTTCATCTAGCCATTAATTGCCAAACATGGCGAAATTCTTGATAGCTGGTGTCTAGTGTGGTAGCAGGCTACGATACTCTCTTTTTGTCACCTAATTTCTTAGCCAAGCTTTGACCCAAGCCTTCAAAAATATTAACACATAATTCAATTTTAATTTAAGTTTTCCAATGAAGTAAACCTGTTAAATACAGTTGATGGAATGATGAAACATACTGTGGAGTAGAAACCTCATGATCTCTGTTCCTACAGCTGAAAGGCTTAGTGGCAAAGCACAAGTCATCAAACCAGAAAGTGACTTCTAAAGAACTGACCACTATGAGCAAAATTCCCACTCAGGTCCCTCCCCTGAGTTCACTCCTCTCACTGCCAGCTGATCTCCCTCAGCGACCGTCTCATACTTCACACAGCGCACAGTAGAGCCAACATGAAGTCAAACTGGAAAACTTGCCAATACACAGGAGTTCAAGCTGATGAAAGAACCCGTGCAATACTGCCTGAGCCCCGAGTGAGCCTCTGACAAATAAGGGTGAGACCAGGTAAACAACTGGAAAAAGAGAAATCCGTCCTGGATGATGACATTTACAGGCATTTTAAAAGAGAATAATTTGATGGGTCTTGACAAGAACTGAGGAGCTCCATTAATCTTGCAAAATGGCCTCCGTCATGAGGGCATAGTAAGAGTTATACATGAAATGAAGATATCTATTACTTCATTGTACTATTAATTGGGAAAATTATGATGCTAAAAAAAAATCAACCTCTGATTCCATTTTTGCATATGTAAAGAATTAATGCATAGATACAATAAAACATGTTTATAATATTAAAGTTACACTTTAAAAATAATGCTCTCACTGCCCCCCCCCCCACCAACCACCCCCCGCACTATTTACCATGAGATTCGGGCTCCCACGAGGGGAATTCTTTTTTATTGACCATTTTCTCAAACCATTTAACTGTGCTCAGAATACAAGATCTCCTGTAATTTGGTAAAAAGAAAAACATGTTTCTAAAATCTATATTAAAGAGGCTCTGTATCTTTTTTTTTTTTAAGATTTTATTTATTTGAGAACCAGAAAGAGGACACACATGGGAAGCAGGCTCCCCACTGAGCAGGAAGTCTGATGCAAGCTTGATCCCAGGACCCTGAGATCGTGACCTGGGCCAAAGTCAGACGCTTATCAAACTGAGCCTCAGACTCCAGATTTCTTCACTGATTTTTACTATCTTACACGCCCTATACACCATCATCTAGAAATTCAAGTGTGTCTCAATACTGTATATGCAACATAACCTTCCTCCGGTTTTTCTAGGTAGGTTTGATACTAGGTGCTCAGCCTACTTTGCTGAAAACTACACTCTGGCAATGGTATGTGAGCCTCTCAATGTAGACCATATTCAAAAGGAGCAAAGCAGTCAATCTCCAGGGGGCAGAGAAGGAGCACACACCAGTGGGGCAAGTGGAAAGGGCACTGAGGTCCTTACGGCCTAATCCTCACAAGGTCCTTTGTAGCACGTGTTATACCCTTGGCCCCAGCTGGCTCTCAGGGCTGAAAGAGTTTTAAATAGAAGTGGTTTCTGGCGAACCTTGTCCATGTGCTTCTATTTAAAGCTTGAATAATACCTCTCAAGGCAAGCCTAGGCCCTGTTTAGTACACTAAGGGAAAAGGAGGAAGATGCCACGTTGTTAAATAGGAGAGCAGGGAAATAAACAGAGGTCTTTCAGAAAATTCAGGTTCATGGGAACTCGGCATCAGAGCCTTTAGGATTTCCTTGAACATTATTAATACAGACAACAAGTCCTTAAAAAGTTCTCCAGCTGGAGGTCACATTAGCTTTTAGGTTAAAATGCATCTGTAGAGAGACCTCTTCATAACATATTCCCCCAAGACCACCTTTCCCTGTAGCACTACAAAAATCACCCAGACTGCAACGCGATACGGCAGGGGGAGGGAAGCAAATGCTGGCCGATTAATACCTGAGATGCGCACGAGATATAGAATCTTCCGACAAAACTTAGAGAAAAACATTATGGCTTTAAGAATTAGGATAAAATAGAAATACTAAGAAAATCAAAACACTCGGTATTTACTTTTTAAGTGCTCCCATAAGAGCTTTTTTCCCCCAGAATATAAAGGTTGAAAACGTATTATGAATAGCTTGACACACTCCTAAAATTGTCATATTCAACAGTTAGAAATGTGAAAGCCCAAAGAAAAACAAAACAAAACAAAACAAAAAAATCAAGACGGGGAGAAAAAACACCTTTCTGTTCTTCTTTCCTGCCTCTCTAATATTATACAGTTGATTCTGTGGGCTTAAGGTGTGCCAGGCCTTCAGCAATGTTAATATGTACTGTTAGGGAAAGATGTGGGGTAGACCCAGTACTTGCAGGCCTGCTCATTTTCCTTCCCCCTACCTGACAGTGATGGAAATCCTTGCCTCTACAACTATACTGAACACAGTAATATGCAGGAACAACATTAAAAATAAAGAAAATGCTTATTGGCACCCTTAAATGTGGAGTCACCTTTATCCAAATAATCATTTCCAATTTGAAACAAAGCCCAGAAGACGCGTTTGGACTGTTCACTATGAAATGCCTGTATGACACGTCACGGAAGTTTCAAGGTCGGTTATGACCCTGGTTGCCACCAATAAACAGTACCTGGAGCTGTGCCAACTAGGGTAAAAGTAAACTCCTGTGAAATCGTTTAAGAAAACAACACCCCATGTGTCATCCAGTTAATGGGAATAAATGAATAAGCAAGGCTACCTACCTCCAACAAAAAACCACGTTACGAAATAAGTTCTTTGCACTATGTTGAAATTTTAAGTTAATTAGTAGCCATAGTAACATTACTAAAAGTCGTATTAGCCATACTTTGCTATAATCTCTATAATCCTAAGAGATAGGACAAATGAACATATATCCGAAAGCAGCTTAAATACTCGATTTGATTTATAGGATAGAATAAATATATTAGCATAGTATATGTTACTTGATTTATAGTATAACTTTTTTTTAAATATTTTTAAAAAAAATTTATATATTTGACAGAGAGAGAAAGAGATCACAAGCAGGCAGAGAGGCAGGCAGAGAGAAAGGAGAGGGTGGGGGAAGCAGGCCCCCCGCTGAGCAGAAAGCCCGATGTGGGGCTTGATCCCAGGACCCTGAAATCATGACCTGAGCCGAAGGCAGAGGCCTAACCCACTGAGCCACCCAGGCACCCTTATAACTCTTAAATATTAAATAATGTTTGTTATTCAAATTGTAAAATCACAATTAAAGTCAAATATAGCTTTAATGAGAGGGCACAGTTAAGCACCTACCTTTGGCTTAGGTCACTATCTCAGGATCCTGGGATTGAGCCCCATAGCAGGCTCCTTGTTCAGTGGGGAGTTTGCTTCTTCCACTCCCTCTGCCCCTCTCCCTGCTCATGCTCTCCCTCCCCCTCTCTTTTTCTCTCTCAAATAAATAAGTTAAATAGTTAAAATATATGTATAGCCTTAATGAATTTTAATAATTTAAAAAAGTAATTCTGTTAACTAAAATTCAAGGTGATTCTCCTATCAATCTCTTCGAACAATACAGAGTTTTACTCACCTCTCTAGCCACATTGCTTGTTTTCACTTCCTGTATAACTGTGCCAAAGATGATGTAATCAACAACATCCTTTGGGACATTGGTCCGAGTCAGCAAACCCCTGAGAGTAGAAATCCAGAGCAAAAACACATTTCACACACCAAGTTATTGCCAGAGGTCATCAGATAAAACACTGTACTTCTTTTAAGAGGTTAACTTTGAATTTAAAAGAATAGAGACCGTATTTTTTTCTTAATTCAACAAGAAGAAATGAATGAATAAGTGATTTAAAAAGTCAACATTTAGGGGCACAGGATGGCTCAGTCGGTTGCACACTACATGTCCGACTCTTGATTCTGGCTCAGTCTGCTTGGGATTCTTTCCCTCTGCTCCTACCCCTACCCCTGGCTCATGAACATGTCACTCTCTCTCTCTCTCAAAATAAATAAATAAAATCTTCTTAAAAATAAATAAGTAAAAAGTCAACACTTGATGTTCAATTGGTAATGAGAAATTAAATAGGAAGAATCAAAAATAATCCAGAAAAAGATAAAAGATACATAAACAAAGTAACATTAGTAGAAACCTAAGTTTCAGTCAGAAGAGAAAAGAGATATAAAATCAAAAACAAAAAAGCTATAAAATCAAAGAACTGAAGTAAAATACCAGGTATATTAAATTTAAATTTGGTGTCTCAATAGAAACACGATTCATGTGTGTCTATACACACATACACTTGTCTAGCTCTGCCCACCAACAGAAACTAGAAACAGTAACACTCCAGTTGCCAGTAGGAATAGAATGAGCGTATCTTGAACTCGGATTTTGGGTGTGCAAAATGGTGGTTTTATTAAAGCATGGGGTGACCCATGGGAAGAAAGAGCTGCTGCCCCAGGGTTGAGAGAGGTGGCTGATTATATACTTGGGAGTTGGGGGAGGAAAGGAAAAAGGGGAGTTTCAAAAGAACTTCCATATTCTAAAGAGCACCTACTGGATATCAGAGGCAATGATATCATGATATCATTCATTGTCAAGGTTGATTCATCGTTAAGGTTGACAGATGAATGCTAAAACCACTTGGTCAAAGACTGTTGGAGAACATGGTGCTACCATATCACTTTATAGATTACTTACTAATTGCAAAAGAAAACAGTGTACCTTTATAACCAAAAGCCCTGGCAGTGTGACCACCATGACTGAGTGGTTAGATTTAGAATCATGTACCATGTGCCTCCTCAAATGACCGAATACCACATGCTTTACCTATAAAGCATTCTTACCAAAAAACGTTTAACTTGAATCTAACCAATCCTCTAGAACTAATTTCCAGTTTACAGGAAATTCAAAAGAGAAGTTAAATATCATCAAGAAGAAACATCTAGAATATGGGACATTCTATGGGACAGGTGGCCTAGGATTTTCAAAAAGTCATTATCATGTGGGGCAGGAAAGAGTTGGTAGGAGAAAGAAAAGGTTCTAAATCGAAGAGACTAAAGAGTCATATCCATTTGTAATGTGAACCTCGACTGGGTCCTGATTTGAAGGGAAAATAAAAACTACTAAGAAAAGACATTCTTGGAACAATTATGGGGGATCTGACTAGGAACTGAACATTACTAGTAATGGAATCATCATTATTGTCTTAGCCACAATAATGACATCCCAGATAGTAGAGAAGATCCTTATTCTGAGGAAATAAACCCTGAAGTATTTTGGGCTGAAGATCTCTGCCTCAAGATGACTGCAACTTACTGCCAAAAGCTTCAAACCACATAGATACAACAAACATGGCAAAATGGTTAACAATGATTAAATCTGGGGAAGAGGTATTTAGGTTTTTTCACTGTATTATTCTCCCAATTTTATCTTACATTTGACAGTTTTTAAAAAAAAAAGTTGTGGGAAAACTTGCAAAGCACCAGTCTGGGATCATAATCAGAAATGGCGCCAACATCAGAAATAGGAAAACAAGCCGGCTATTCTTTCTTCCTTTCACCCATTCATTCATTCATTCATTCGAGTAGGCTCCACACCCAACATGGGGCCTGAAGTCGCAATGCTGAGATTAAAAGTCGCATGTTCTACCAGCCAGGAACCCTCTTAATTTTTATTTTTGATACGCTATACTTGTAGTGTCTAAGAAAAGAGGTCAAATTCAGAGATTTGGGAGTCTTCCACATAAAAAAAAATAAATACTTAGATGAGATTCTTCTTTTAGGGAAAAGCATGCATACAAAAAAATACTATGCTTTAAGAATAAAAATTTGCCAAATACTTTTAAGATAAAGAGGAAGAGATTCAGTTTTTTAAAAAAGTAGAGAAGCGTCATTCAGAAAAGGGAAGGAAAATCCTAAAGGCATAATATTAAGAAATCAAAGGAAGACAGGATCAGGTATAGCTGAGAGGTCAATGCTACAGAATACAAAAGGACCCAAGCCAGGAGAAAGACTCATGCACTTAATGCCCCCAAAGCCATGATGAAGAGAAGCTTCCAAAGTACGGTTACTGAAGAACAGTAGGAACAGAAATAATCATTACGAGATTAAGGAGATGGACAGTAAGAAAAGAGAAGCAATTGCTGCTTTCACTCATTCTTAAAGTCTGGCAGGAAGAGAAGAAAAAGAACTAGATGGGCAGAAAGGGCAACTGAAAGGTTTTCTTTCAGACTAAAAAAGACCTGTGGCTGGTTGAAGAGACTGAGGCAAGGCATCAATAAAAAATGAGATAATGCTCTACATGCTATTCCCACCACACAAATAGCCACATATTGTAGGAGTTTCCTCAAAGTCCTCATCCATCTCAATCTCAGGTAACCACACCTAATTTTATATTCTCACTTGCTTTACACATGAATCTTTAGGTCTCGTTCTAGTCTCCTTTCTAGATAAATATCAGCTGTCTAAAATAATCACCAGATCACTAAAAAAATTTTTTACTAAAATAAAATCTCTATATATAGAGAGAGATATATTTCGGAGTAAATATATATATATATGTGTGTGTGTGTATATATATATATATATATATATATATAAATGTGTGTGTGTGTGTGTGTGTATGTATATATATATATCGTATTTACTCTGATCAGTTTATACTGGCTAGCTAGCTACAGCACTCCTTAAAGAACACTGTCATGCCAAGAGATTATTTGCCAAGACCTCAAAATAAACATTTCTGACAGCTGCGTGAATTTGTACTATACCTATGCTTGAATTTGTACTGTAACATGGCCAGAAAAAAGCACAAATAAATCTTAAAAGGCCAGTATTTGTTTCTCACCACATAAAAGTTAGAATATCCTAGATACGGAAATTCTATTAAACACGTTGTTTTACATGTAAAACTAGAGAAAATGCTTTTAATGAAATAAGAACTAAAATAAAACTGCATTTACTTACGAAAGTGCTGCTCTAGCCAAATCATGTGGCATCAGGTCTTTATACCTGGGGAAAGAAAAGAAACAAAATAAAAGCCTAGAACTTTAATAAAAAACACATTCGTTCTATTTGAAATCCGTAGAGATAACAGCTAACACAAGCTGCTGTAAATGCCTTCATTTTGCTATCTAAGGTAGTCCATCATCTCAGATGAAGAAACAGTGTGACTACTATTTGTCTTGGGGAATGTTCTGGCAAGCCTTACCCCCTACTGAGCTGGCTAAGAATGTAACAAAGATGTGGCCCAGTATCTTACTGTTCAGTACGACATATGCTACATGCTCTTTAAAACTAAGCTCCAGGAGTGCCTGGTGGCTTAGTCCGTTGAGTAGAGTGTCTGCCTTCGGCTCAGGTCATGATCTCAGGGTCCTGGGATCAAGCCCCACCTCAGGCTCGCTGCTCAGCAGAGTCTGCTTCTCCCTCCCTGACCATCCTCCCCACTTGTTTGTTCTCTCTCTCTCTAAAAATAAAACTAAAGTCCACCTTTTAAATACTCTTTACTTTCATTTTTAAAATACATTATTTATTCTGTAATGCCCAAAGGGACTTTGGCATTTGTATTAGGGCTTTTAAAGAAACTCTCTGAAGTAATTTGAGATTTACGACAGAACTGGAAAGATAGAATGGACTCCTGAATACCCTCTGTGTGGCTTCCCCTAATGCTAATATCTTACAGCACCATGATGCACTAGTCAACACTAAGAAATTAAACTGGCAAATACTACTCACTAGGCTGCTAAATTTATCTGGGTCTCACCAATTTTTCTACTAATTCCTTCTTACTTGTCTGTTCCAAGACCAAATCCATGCATGTAGTGGTCATGCCTCTGTTTCCTCCAATTTGTGACAGTTTCTCAGCCTTTCTGTGTCTTTTGTGACCTTGACAATTGAAGACTAGGGTCAATGGGTCTGGGGGAAGAATACCACAGAGGAAAAGTGCCCTTCTCATTGCTTCATATCAGAATATACATGATAGCAACATGACTTATTCCTAGTGATGATAGTCTCTGCCAGTTTTCTCCACCATCTTTCCCCTTCTGTACTCAACTTGAATAGAGAAGGACTCACTAGTCCCATTATCAACTCAACGGGAGGAGAATGTAGCTCCATATCAGAGTAGAAGGAATAAAGAAGGATTTGTGGACATATATTAAAAGCATCAAAGTTATTAATGAATATTTGGGGGAAGAGAGTTTGAGGCTATGCAAAATATCCTGTTTCTCAACATCTCCCACCCACTAATTTTAGCATTCATTCACAGATCTTGCTTGCAGCAATTATTACCATGGTGTTCTAATGGTGATTTATTTATTTTCCTTGTTTCTGCTACATCTGTTAGCTGAAATTCTTTGGTAAATAAGATGTGTCCCTTCTTCCTCATGTATGGATTTATTCAATCACTTATTTATATCAGATTGGACTCATACAAATATTTATTCTTTGGGTTATGATGTAACACTCTGTCACCACCACTTACAGCATTACTTCTATAAGAAAATACTCTCTAGATTCTAAACCACATGTTTATCTATTTTTAAGATTTTATTTATTTATTTGATAGAGAGACAGCAAGAGAGGGAAAACAAGCAGGGGCAGTGGGAGAGGGAGAAGCAGGCTTCCCACTGAGCAGGGAGCCCGAAGTGGTGCTGATCCCAGGACCCTGGGATCATGACCTGAGCCGAAGCAGATGCTTAACAACTAAGCCACCCACATGCCCCTAAACCATATGTTTAAAAAAGAACGTTTACTGTTTGTGTGTGTTTGTGTAGATGTATACTATGTAACTTCCACAAACAATGTGCATTACACATACTGCTCTGTACCATACTCTTTATCCTTAACATATCTTCAAGATATTTCTATATTATACATGATAGGACTCACTATTTTTAGCAGATGCCTAACATTCCCCAGTGCATTTTTAAGGTAGTGACTGCTTATTCAAAATACGAACACCAAAACAACCTAAGCGGAATAAAACTATTGCTTCATTTAGTTTGAATCTAGTTACCAAAGTCTGTTATCAGCTTTTGGACAGACGGGGCCTCACCTGGGGTCAAAAAAGGAGAGGAAAAGCCTAAGGAGAATAGCAGTTTGGTTCTGGGAAATTTTTGTACACATCTAAGATCACCCTGGCTCCATTTACTTGGGGTTGTGCTATGCTGGGATTTGGACCAGCCTATCAACTGCAATTCTGATCATTTCCAGGAGGCCAAAGCAATGAATTAAAGGCCCTTGTAAATACCTGTAGGCCCACAGCCTCAGTATTCAAACTTCTGAAGAAGCACAGAAACAATGGAAGTATCTCCAGACAAAGAAAGCATATGTCTGTTGGAACCAAGGTATCTGGACCCACACTAGGTTTTCAAAATAGGGCTGGTTCAATCTAAAACTACACCAGGCTTGTTCATGAGAAAGGATGAAAAATAAATTTTTCCATATTATTTTACCACTAGCTTAACTTATTCTGTATTAATTTCATAAAAATGCTACCCATACATTAGTCCACTAACAATAGTGGACTAATTTTTTTTGAGAGAGAAAGAGAGCGAGCGAGCACACACCAGTGGGGAGGAGGATCAGAGAGAGAGGGAGAAGCAGACTCTCCACTGAGCAGGGAGCCTGATGAGGGGCTCAATTCCAGGACCCTGGGATCATGACTTGAGCCAAAGGCAGATGCTTAACTGATTGATCCACCCAAGTACCCCTATAAAGACCACATTTGAAAGTATCTTAAAAGAAGTAAATAAAATATGTGGGGTGATGGATGTGTAAATTAATCCAACTGTAATTATTTCACAACGTATATGTATATTAAATCATGAGTTATTAAAATTAAAAAATCATGTTGCGCAATCTAAATATATACAATTCTCATTTGCCAATCATACCTGAATAAAGCTGGGGGAAGAAAAAGAGAGAAAAAGAAAAGCACCATCATTTCATACTTACGAAGTGCCAGACTGCAAGAACGGAATGCGAACACCGTCCACCACTACGACGTTCCTTATGTTGGGTTTTGCTAAGGTTTTCTTTGATTTGGTCTGGGTGGCTTTAAGATAAAGTTCAAAGAACTGTTAGTACAACTATATGAAGTCAGATGACTTTTTACATTTTTAAGGAGAGACATTCTAAGCAGAATTACCTCATTCAACACCAAGTTGCATTTGCCATTTATCAAACTACTTCAATTAAAAAAACAAACAAGACAAAACAAAACCACCAAGAAACAGACTAGCATTTACAAGTTTCCAAACGACATTTAAGGTAAATACACAGATTATACCTAATGAAGAGGGTGTTCGTGCCATTAAGAAAACTGTTTCTTTCTATCAAATGTTTGGTAATCACACTGAAAACAACCAATGTGACATCTGTCTGTCATTCATGATAGAAGTCAAAGGGGAGGGGGCACCTGGGTGGCTCAGTGGGTTAAAGTCTCTGCCTTTGGCTCAGGTCATGATGTCAGGGTCCTGGAATCGAGCCCTGCATTGGGCTCTCTGTTCAGCAGGGAGCCTGCTTCCCCCCCCTCTCTGCCCACTTGTGATCCCTCTCTCTAATAAATAAATAAATAAAATCTTAAAAAAAAAAAAAAAAAAAAAGTCAAAGGGGACCTGGCTGGCTCAGTCAGTAGAGCACCCAAATCTTGGACTCTGGGTTCTAAGTTCAAGCCCCGTGCTGGGTGTAGAGATTACTTAAAAAAATAAAAATCTGGGGTGCCTGGGTGGCTCAGTTGGTTAAGCATCTGCCTCTGGCTCAGGTCATGATCTCGGGGCCCTGGAATGGAGTCCCACATGGGTCTCCGCTCAGCAGAGAGTCTGCCTCTCCCTCTCCCTCCGCTGGTCCTCCTGCTGTGTTCTCATACTCTGTCAAATAGATAAATAAAATCTTTAAAAAATAAAAATAAATTAAAATATTTAAAAAAAAAAACAAAAACCCGGGACACCTGGGTGGCTCAGTTGGTTGGACGACTGCCTTCGGCTCAGGTCATGATCCCGGAGTCCTGGGATCGAGTCCCTCATCGGTCTCCCAGCTCCATGGGGAGTCTGCTTCTCTCTCTGACCTTCTCCTCGCTCATGTTCTCTCTCACTGTCTCTCTCTCAAATAAATAAATAAAATCTTAAAAAAAAAAGTTAAAAAAAAAACAAAAAACAAAAAAACCCATGTCATCTTCTATAAGTGATATGCTATGCCAGACAGGCTCTCTCTCTTAGGAATCTACACAAAAAAGCATAAAGAAAAACACTAATTAGTTGAGGCGGAAAGGATGCCATGAAGAAAAACCAGGGTACTAGCAAACTGAGGTCACTTGTAAGCCAGTTATGCAGCAGCAAAAAGCTTGAGTGAGCAGAGAAGCCAGCAGGAAGGGTGAAGGATATAAAGAGAGAAGCAGCAAAGCCGGGAAAGTGACATACTATCTGACCATGAGAAAAACAAAGGAGCCGGCCCCTAGAGCTGCTTGGTTTCTAACACTCCCCAGCTGTAGTACACTCCGGCCCTCTTATCCTTCACTTGAGTGTGTCCATTACACAATTAAAGACACTTGGCTTTGTGACCTCCCTACATTCAGAGGACAGAGAGAAGATGTGGGACAAAAGGTAAACTCGAGAGGGAGGCAGCAGGCGAGTCAGGAGAGAACAGTGCGTGACAGCAAAAGCAGGAGAGTATCGGGGAGCACAAGATGGTCAAGTGTTTCAATCCTTAAGGAGAACGAGGACTGCAAAGAAGCTACTGAATTAAAAGATCCGCAGATTACTCGGACTGACCTTGGAGAGAATGAAGCACTAAGGGGAAGTCAGATGACATGCCATCATGCCATCATGTCATTCCACTGAGCTCATGTCCCTTTTATACACTTAGAGATAAAGTTCAAATCCTGTCTCTTCCAATGAATTCCCTGCTTTACTAGTTCCACCTTAACCATCCCAAAGAATTTCCCCTTTCTCAGCATGTAATAAGATGAGCGAGTCCCCAAGCCCTCACACTGCTCATTTGCTCATTCAGCATCCTTGCCTTTATTCATGTACCCTCTCATCTGAGTGGCCTCTTCTGTCCGTCTAATTCCTACTTATACTGCAAGGCCTGGTGCACATTCCACCTCCTAATAAAGCCTTCCTTGATTAACTACAGTTACCTGTGGTTCTAGCCTCTGAACTTCTGTGGCAACGTCTGGGGCAAAAATTAGCTATTCTAAACAATATAGCATATTATGAAGTAATTAAACTAATACTACAAGCCAAATTTAAAAATAGTATTCATTATTCATTATGTATTGAACCGCCACCCAAAGGACTCCCATTCTGTTTCTCGTGCACAATGGTTCCTACCCACATCAGAATTTTCTCAAAGGCTCCTTTTTATGTATCCCACAGCATAGGGGCACACAATAACAATGTACTCTCAGAATCTGAGTTGCGAGTTAAACTATCTGGGTTCTAGTCCCTGCCCTGCCAAAACTTTATTATTTGCTGGACTAGATGACCCCCCCCCTCCCAACTAGTTCCCCAGTCACCCACATTTTGGAAATAGGTCCTCTTGTATATGCTCATTAACAGAGAAGCCTATTACTAATTGCAAATTTAAACCAAAGCCTAGGATTCTATGGCTGATATACATTCTGTATTTTACACATATAATTGAAGTCAAAGCAGATAAAATATGTGTCATGTATTATTTCAGTGGTGTGTGTATGTATATGGTATGTTTATACACATAGATACATAACAAATAGAGATATAACCATTGAATCGGTCAAAATTTCCATCAGACACTTAAGTCCCATCTAAAGACTGAAAACATCAATAAATTCTGTATCCTTCTATTCTAAACCCTTCACCCTATGAGTCCTGTCAAGCAGGGACATTCACATGAGCTTCAAGAGGAATATGTCACAAAATTACTACAACCTAAAACCTGTCCAGCATAAGCCTGCTCCCTCCCAACAAATCAGGTGGTCACATTCCTTTGTCTTATCCTGTGCTTTCTGGTACATGATCTTCAGCAGCGCTAGCACAAATCACTGTTAGACACCAAAAAGGCTCCAGTCTTACAAGGGTTTGCGATATAGTTGGAGACAGAAACACAAACACAGTTAAAGAATGGTATAAAGAAAAATGCATGAGATGCCAGATAAATGCTTTCCTTCTGTTGGTATTCAGTTTGACCTTCTCCCAGTTGTCAAGAATCAGGTTCATTTGCGTGACTGCAAAGCAAAACCATGTGGGCAAACATCTCAATTACGGAAAAGGTAAATGAGACAAAAAGGAATTATTCTTCATGAAGCTAAGACAAATCCACTTTCTAGCTAGAATTTAGAAGCCAGAAGAAATATAATTGTTGCATGACAAGATGAAACTTCGCTAGGTGGGATTAATAGACTTCTGACAATACATATAAAATATAAAAATACCATCTTACATTCATATTGGGTTTAATTTTTAAAGTACTTTGAGATATCTTCATAACTTGAGGCCAACAAGCCTAAAATTATTATTATTATTATTTTTTAGACAAAGAAATTAACGCACAGGGAAGTAAAGTGACCAATTCAAGACCACAGTGCCCAGAAAGAGACAGAATTGGAATAGAGTAGAGGTCTTCTAAATTCTGGTAAAGTGCTTTTCTATCCAACTATTATCCAAGTAGAAATACCATAATTAAACAAAATCTTTAGAAAAAATAAAAGGATGTTATTTAGTCAATATGAAATGAGTAAGTAGGGAAATGTATTGATTTTACATGGTCATATAGACCTTTGGTAAACCAAGTGTAGATCTGCATCTTGAAGGCATCTATACCCATTATAGGTATGTATCTTCACTGGTCAGAGCTAAAAACATTCTGACAGGTTCATACCATTATTCTCTTTGCCTGGGTCCTCGAATGACCTATGGCTTATGATTTTGGTTTTTTTATTTGAGAGAAAGAACAAGCAAGCGAGCATAAGCAGGGGGTATAGCAGATGGAGAGGGAGAAGCAGACTCCCCACTGAGCAGGGAGCCTGTTGTAAGGCTAGATCCTAGGACCCCAGGATTGTGACCTGAGCCGAAGGCAGACACTTAATTGACTGAGCCATGCAGGCGTTCCCAACAACATTCTTTTATTTACTAGTTCCCCAGTCACCCACATTTTGGGAAGAGGTTTATGCTCATTAATAGAGAAGTCTATCACTAACTGCAAATTTAAAAATTTGACTTTGCCTTAAGAATGTCTGTATAGTAACCATCTCCGAGACTGACAGCTGAATGAAGTGACCGGCAGGGTTCATGGCACTGCCATGACACCAGCAGCAGCATCCTGTCGACTCTACACCACGCAACATCATTACTGGTTAGCCCTATACTGTGTTTTAATTTGAAGGCAACAGTGATGTTCTTGTTGCTCAGAGAAAAGGGAGAATTTGCAAGTTAGTCTTGGTTTTTATTCAGAATTCACAGCTCTAGAATCTAACATTTAAACCAGAAATGTTTATTTTACAAACTACTGTACCTGGAGCAGCTTGCAGCTGGGAGGAACAGCTCAGAGGTCTCACAACTAGAAGATAAAATAAATGGTTTACATAAAGCAGTACAATCAATACCTGTGTAAGTTGCTTATAAATCTAAATCTCATCTTAAAAAAAGAAAGAAGAAATTAAACTTACAAAATTGCAGGGCCCATTTTGATGTATTGGGAAGATTTTTAAATGTGTAAGTCAACATGGAAGTCATTCTGAAATCTGAAAAAAGAACAAAAATATATCCTGGATTATTTGAGCAATTTGTGGCTTCTAGTCTATGATCTCTGATAATCTTATCTGTGGTAACTATAAAGAACTGTAAAATTTAATGTATTACCAAGTAACTATCCTTCCTCTAATAATATTCTTATAGCTACACTGACATGGCTTTCATAGCGTGCAAACAACAATTTTAAGCATTATTATTATTACACTCTTTGTAAGACATGAGAAAACTGAAGCGTGCAGGGATTGACTGACTCTCCCAAAGATCCACAGCTAGCAAGAGGCAGAGCTGGGATCTGAAGCCGAGCAGTCTAGCTCCAGAGTTTATGTCCTTCTTTAGGGCCAAAGCAGTAGAGAGGTTAATGGACATGACCATGAAGCCACCAATGTTAATCTGCTGACTCTGAAGGCTGTATTGTGATTAGTGCCTTGTGCATGTTCATATGTGGGTGAATGTATACTAAAGTGTTCAGGGCTGATGTAGTGTCCTGTTAGCGACTTACATCCAAATGCCATAGGGAAAAAAAACTTTGTGTATTGCACTTTCTACCTTTTTTTTTTTAAGATTTTATTTATTTATTCGAGAGAGAAAGAGAGTGAGCTGGAAGGAGAGGGAATCTGAAAAAGACTCCCACACTGAGCATAGAGTGCAATGGGGGACTTGATCTCACAATCCCAAGATCATGACCTAAGCTGAAATCAAGAGTTGGCTGCTTAACCAACTGAGCCACCCAGGATCCCCTCACTTGCTACTTTTTAATAAGCTTGCTATTGTTTCAAAATAATTTAAAAAAAAAAACATTAAAACCCTACATATTAAAAAATATTTAAAATATATTAGAAGCACCCCTAAATTCTTAAAAAATGAATTCCTACAAATCAGTACCAAAAAAATGGGCAAAGGACATGAACACACTGTTCACAGAAATGGAAATAACGAATGGCTCTTGGATACATGAAAAGAAGTTCAATCTTACTCCTAAAAGAAATGCAAACTGAAACCACACAGAGAGATACAATATTTGACCTGTGACACTGGCAGACTGGAAGGTTTTACATACTCTGTGCTAAGAGTAGGCACAAACACGCTGCTGGGAGGCCATGCTGGGGCAATCCCTAGGGAGGGCAATGTGGCAGTTGACTGTCAAAACTATAACTGCAGGTGGCTGGGTGGCTCAGTGGGTTAAGCCTCTGCCTTTGGCTCAGGTCGTGATCTCAGGGTCCTGGGATGGAGCCCCACATTGGGTTCTCTGTTCAGCAGGGAGTCTGCTTCTCCCTCTGCCTGCCTCTCTGCCTACTTATGATCTCTCTCTCTCTCTGTGTCCAATAAATAAATAAAATCTTACAAACAAACAAACTGTAACTGCATCCAACTTTTGATCCAGCAATTCCACTTCTACTTCCAGGACATTACTAATGCACACGCAAAATGAAGCATGTCACCACTGTTCATAATAGCAAAATATCAGAAGAACTAAAAGTACAGAACTGGTTAAGTAAACCACACTACAACCACCCAAAGAAATATTATGCAGCTATGAAAGATAAGGAAATGGTTATGTACCGATAGGGAACCACTGTTAACCTGCATAAGGTGTAAAATAGTGTACAGCTACTACTGTTCATGTCAAAAAGAGGAAAAATAATATATGTATTTCCTTGTATCTTTATAAAATATCCCTGAAAGTAGAAACAAGACGTTAAAAAGGAAGGAAACTGAGTAACTACAGGACAGGATGTAAGGCAGACTTGTCATTGTCCATGTTTTATAATTTCTCAATTTTGAAATACGTTTTAACCTAAAAAAAAAAGGAGGGGTAAGAATAAACTGATGATATATGCCTATGAAGATGGTGGCAGCCAGCCTCTACGATGGCTCCCAATAATCTCCAGCTTTTGGTATCCAAACCCTTCTGCAGTTGCCCCCAACAGTGTACCACAGTTGGTCTGTGTAAACACAAGAATATGTGAGAAGTGATGATATGTCACTTCTGAGATTAAGCTATAAGGAATACTGCAGCTTTGCTCTTGTTCTTTCTCTCCAATCACTCACTCATTCTGGGGGAAGCCAGCTGGCACAACTCAAACAGTCCTATGAAGTGACTCACATGATGAGAACTGCCACCTCCTGCCAACAGTCACCTGAACTTGGAAGTGGATCCTCAAGCACAGGCAAACTCTCAGATGATGAGTGCCCTGACCAACATTCTGACTGCAACCTCATGAGAAATCAAGTCAGAACAACCCGGCTAAGTCACCCCCAGAAGCTGTCCGAAACAGTAAATTTTTATTGTTTTGATCTGCTAAATTTGGAGGTAATTTGTTACACAAATACAATAGATAATATAAAAGCCTTAAAAAGATAGATAATATAGGGGGGGGTGGCCTGGGTGGCTCAGTTGGTTGAATGTCTGCCTTGGCTCAGGTCATGATCTCAGGGCCATGGGATCAAGCTCCACACTGGCTCTCTGCTCAGCAGGGAGTCTGCTTCTCCCTCTCCCCCAAATAAATGAGTGGAATCTTTAAAAAAAAAAAATAATAATAATATAAAAGGCTCGTTTAACTTCTCTTGGGTCTTTATAGACTAAAAGAGGATGCCCTAGGACTTAAGAAAAAAAAAAATCACATTTTTCCAAATATGTGGTTTGAGAAGAGATGAAGGAATCCAAACTCTAGGCTTATCACCCTAGGGATATTCAAAAGACTCTACCAGGGAGACACAAACAAGCCCATGAGATGAGAACCCCAGTTCCAGAAGTTACATATGACACCACACCAGTCTTGGATACAAATTCCCTTAAGTAAGGGCGCCTGAGTGGCATAGTCTGTTAAGCGTCCGACTCTTCATTTCGGCTCCAGTCATGATGGTAGGGTCCTGAGACAGAACCCAACAGGCCAAGCTCAGAGGGGAGTCTATTTGGGACTCTCTGTCTGTCCCTTCCGCTGTCCCTCTCTCTAAAATAAATACATAAATAAATCTTTAAAAAGAATTGCCTCCCTCTCAAAAAAAAAAAAAAAAGGTAACATTTCAAATGCAAAAAGATGAATTATTCACTAAATTTTGGGGGGAAATGCCTAATTATCTGGAAAAAAACTTTAGGTCCGTAACTCATACATCCAGAAATCAATTCCAGATGTGACTACTCTAAATATATATATACATATTTTAACTATAAAAGCACTAGTAAAAGGTATCAGAATATTTTCATATTCTTATACCGGGAAAGACTTCCAACATATGGCACAAAACTCAGAGGTCATAAAGGGAAAAGAGTAAATAATGGTTTTAATTAGATAAACATGTAAAATATCTACACAGCAAAAAGATACTAAAATAAAATTAAAAGGCAAATAACAGATTCAGAGAAAATATTTGTAATTTGTAAAACAGACAAAGGGTTAATATCCATAACCCATAAAGAACTATTACAAATTATACTAAAAAGAAAAATAATCTATAATGGAATCTGTGGTTTTCACCCAAATATCCATTTGACTCCATTATGCAATTGCCATACGTAGTTTACATGGGATAGAATCCAGCCCAACTCCAGGATTTAAATCAATCAGAATAATTTCATTCTCTTTGCCAAGATCATTGGTTCAGGTAACCAAGGCCTAAAACAATGGTGTGTGATATTGACTTGATTTAGGAATAATAATCTGGTCAGTCTGACATTCCAGTCAGTATTCCACCTAGAATTCTGGAATATAAATCTTTCCTTCTGAGGCTTAACACAGCTACCACAGTTTGCAAACAGGAAAAAAAAACTAGTCTGAGCAGAGAGCCAATCAATCCCAAAAGAGGACAAAGCTGAGAATTTCCAAAAAGGAAACTAGAGCTCTAACTGAATCATATCCAAAACCCACTCTCCTTTTGTGCTTTCTCCTTGTTAGAAAATAAATCCCCTTGAATTTGAGTTGAATTTTATTATTTGCAACTGAAAGGTTCCTTACTGATACATGCCTAAAAGAAAAAAAAGCAAATGAGCAATTCACAGAAATAAAAATGTCAAAGTATCAAAATTTTAAGTGTTCAACCTCCCTAACAATAAAAACATTTTTAAAACTAAAACAAGGTATCACTGTGGGGTTGTAAACCTGGCAAAAAGTAACAATACTGTTAACACATAATTCTAGTAATAATAGATTTAGGCACTTCCATACACAGTTGATGAAAGTGTAAACTGTTAAGGTTTTGGAAAGGAATTTTTAGTTATGTAACAAAATTTAAGTTGTGAATTTCTGAGCCCAATAGTTTCTAAAATTGGTCTTTAACCTATAGAAATACTCAAGATGTGTGTGTAGCATACACAGATCTCTGGCCTATAGAAATATTCAATATATATGTTCACTGTAGCACACTAGACACTGGAACTAATCTAACTGCACATCAGTAGGAAATGGTTAAATAAATTATAGTACAAACATACCATCGAACACTGCACAGAAGTTTGAAAAGAAAAATAAAAGACATGATATACATATATGTTCTAACACGGGAAAATGTCCACAATATATACTAAATGAAAAAGCAAACTGCAGAACAATATGCACAGTAAGACACCACTTTTATAACAGAAAGAAAAAGTTCATAAAGCTAAGAGTCTATATACAGAAGGAATTTTAAAGAGGAGCTTTCATTTTTTTCTCATTTTTTTAAAAGACGCTTTCATTTTATATTCCTCTCTTCTCAAAAAAATCTGTTACAATGAGCTTTTTTTTTTAAAAGATTTAATTTATTTATTTGACAGACAGAGATCACAAGTAGGCAGAGAGAGAGGCAAAGAGAGGAGGAAGCAGGCTCCCTGCTAGGTGCCCCCCCCCTTTTTAAGATTTTAGAGCATTTGGGGTGCCTGGGTGGCTCAGTGGATTAAGCCGCTGCCTTCGGCTCAGGTCATGATCTCGGTGTCCTGGGATCGAGCCCCACATCGGGCTCTCTGCTCAGCAGGGAGCCTGCTTCCCCCTCTATCTCTGCCTGCCTCTCTGTCTACTTGTGATCTCTCTCTCTGTCAAATAAAATAAATAAAATCTTTTAAAAAAATTTTACAGCATTTTATTTTTTATGTACAGTGTAATTCTAGTTTCCCTTAAAAATCTATGTATATTAATATTTATACAAATGCACACAAAATGTCCAGAAAAATACACAGCAAAATGTTTTGGGTTTTGTTGTTTTTTTAAGCAACATGTTAATAGTAGTTATCTCTGGGTGGTGGAATTATAGGTGTATTTATTTTCTCTGTAGTTTCTGAAAAATAATTATTACTAACTCAATAATTAACTAAAAATACGTTTCAAAAGGAAGAGAGACTAAGCAAACTACCTTGTGGGAGGGTTGACTTTTATTATCATTTGCTCTAAGCTTTAGGAAGTAGACCTTTTTGACTCAAGGATTTGGGAAGCATGGAAACTCCAGCGGAGTAGGCTGGCATAATCTGTGGAACTATGGAAAGATGCATGAAGTAGCAGACACCTGGGAGTAAGGGAAAGGAAGAAGGTGCTCGGCAAGTAATGAAAGCAAAATGGGGGCGAGGGTTGCCTGGGTGGCTCAGTTAAGCCTTTGCCTCAGATCATGATTCCAGGATTCTAGAATTGAGCTCCCCATGAGGCTCCTTCCTGCTCACCAGAAAGACTGCTTCTCCCTCTCCCTCTTCCCCCACCCATACTCTCTCTCATAAATAAACAAAAATCTTGACCAAAAAAAAAAAAGCAAAATGGAGTGGCTTAACAGCCCACTGTTAACACTATCATTAAGACACAATGGAAGGACACATAGTCTAAAACCAGACTGTCCAAATCCAAATCCCGGCTCCACCGTAGTTTTAGGATCTTAAGCAAGTAACTTAATCTTTCTATTTTAGAGGAAGATGTAGATAACTCATCTGTAAGATATAGATAATCTCAGCACCTACATCAAAGGGTTGCTGAGAGGAATAACTAAATTAATACACACAGAACACTTAGGGCAGTGCCTGATACATAGCTAGGGTCATACATGTTTGCTATTAATATACTACCGAGCAGTGGTATAAATCTACTTAGCTCCCCTCTCCTAAGTCACAATAACATTTATGCCCTGATGGAGCTTATGATCTCGTTGAGAGTACAGGAACAAAACAGTGAGCCAAGACAGGATGGCATTTAGCTAACAAGAGTTTTTACACTTTTGAAGAGTTGTAGAAAACACAACAAAAAATATACGATATCAATATGGGCTTGCAAAACCTAAACTATTTACTATCTGGCCCTTAACAAAAAAGTTTACTACCCCTTAACTAAATAGTAAGCACTGAACATAATTATATGCACGAGGGCATTTTGAGGGCAGAAGGCAAGCTTTTAACTGTAAAAATCTTATGAGTTGGGAGGGCCTCCGGGGATCAAGAATCCCTTTTGCAAGTTAACGTTATTTCGTTTGGAATCAATCGCATTATTCAAGGACTCTTACCCATTTTTCCAACATAAAACCAGCTATTATGCAACGGAGAACTCGTGACTAAAATTTAATAGACGTGGGCTCTATCCCTATTTCCACCACCTGTAGCCATAGATATGCCCACCCCAGCTGATTTATGGGCTTCATCTACAAGGTGAAAGGAATGAATGACAAGATGATGATGGGCAGATCTCTTCTAAGTTAGAAAATCCTCTGGAACATTTAATTCTCCGCCAAGGATGGAGAAACAGCGCAACTCCTGCCACACTCCAGGCCCGACATGGTCATGTGACCGAGTCCCAGTCCCGCAGCTCCGACGGGGTAATCCCAACTCCGCGTTCTAAATGTCTACAGCGGCTCACCTGGCTACAAGCAAAACGGGGGAAACACACACACTGCAATTCAGCCCAGCGCTTTAGGCCGACACACACACGAGCAAACAGGTCGTTAACCCGAGGTGACAAGTTAAAAGACACGGTGACACCGCCGCTCAGAACTACACGCATAAAGCTAGTCCCAGGTACAGCCCTGATGGCAGTGGTCCCGCAGCCCCAGTCCGCTGGGGCCTCCCTCCGCTCCCCGAGGAGAAGGGAGGAGGCCGCGGGCACTGGCGCAGGAGGTAGGAAAGGAGCTGCGGCTGTCGCTGCAGGGAAAGGCCAGGCGGGGAGCCAAGCGCACGGCCCATCTCACCTTAGCTCCGTCCTCTCGAGCTCTAGCTGCGGCGGACACGGAAGGTTTGGCCTCAAGTGCCGGGACTAGTCGTGACCCAGGGTCGGGTCCTTCCCCAAAGGACCCCCCCCTTCACTCCCGCCCCCGAACCCCGCAGGCTGCCCATCGGCCGCCTGTCTGGAAATCCGGGCACCGGGCCTCCTCTGTGGGCCCCCTGGCGTCCGTCGTTAGCCGGAAGCGAACGGCAGGGTGAGGAGCCAAAGGAAACTCTGCCCGAGGGGGTTTTAGTCAGGCAGTACGTCGGGCGCCTATCTGGGGCCAGGCTGAGCCGAAAAGTCCTCCGCCCCGCAGCCCCACTCTGAGCCCTTTCCACTTTCGTCCTCTTCAGCTCAAGATGGTGGCCTCACGGGCGATAGGCAGTCTGAGCCGCGCCACTGCCTCCAGGATGCGCCGCTGCCCAGGTGAGGCCTTGGCTGGGAGCGCCTCGCAGCCCCGGGCAGAACTCTTGGGAAGCCTGAGGTAGCGTCGTAGCCGCGTCTCCCTTTCGCTGTCGCCTCCCCGCCCGGCCGGGGAACGCAGCCCTGCGTGGGGGGGAAGGATGCCGCGCTTGGACCCGGTCTCCTGTGCGTGCCCTTGCGCAGACTGACCCTTCCTCTCTCCCCGCTCCCGAGTCCTGCCGCGATTTCAGGCTCCGCAACCTCACGTTTCTGGGTGCTGCCCACCCGGTCTAGCCCCTTCCGCGAGTGTCCCCGGCGCACGTCTGGCGTCACGCCCCTCTTATTTTCTTCTGTGATGGCTTCGGACCTGACCCTACTAGATGGGGAGTTCCAGGAGGACGGGGACGGTCCACTCTGTCACCTCTTTGTGGCTCCACATCACTTACTCGTGACAAGAGCTGTCCTAAAAGCTTCTTAGGTGTCATGGACCAGCCTTGCGAATTACTGCCGCTCCCAGTTCCTTTCCCTCAAAACCGTTCTGTACCTATTACCACGTTTAAATACGGAGCTCGAATGTTGCAGTTCCAGTAATCCCAGTGTGAAGGTATAGTATGTTAAATTTCAAGGGGAGGGTCTGCAACTTGCCAGAAGAAATATTTTTTTAAATACACGAATACGCTTGTCCTGTCTGTGGACACCCTGAGGGCAAGGTGATGGGGTGGGGGTGGGGCAAATATCTGTACCCCAAGTTAAATCATTTTTTAAAACTAATCTAATTTTGTTTCTGACGGTAGCCGGTTAGGTTTGCATTAGCTGTATTTTTCTCTTCAGACGGGCAGTGAAAGGGTTAAAGCGGGTGATTAGGGAAGATCAAGCGTTTTCCTTCCATCTCAAATCTGTAAAATGTAACCTTCTATTGCGTGTTACACTTAATACTGGCTGCTAATCAAGAATTTTCATTTGTAACATGTCTTTCTCCTGAACACGGTAGCTGGTAGCTGGAGGCTTCTATGTAAGGGATTAATTTTGGATTCAGACTTTTTCTGAATCTCCACCAATGTTTGTAGTTTCCACAGGACTGCTGTGTGTGTGTGTGTGTGTGTGTGTGTGTGTGTGTACCAACCATAATATTACAAAAAATTGATACGTAAAGACTGGGGAAAGTTAAGAAAAAAGTCACGCGTTATTAGTCACATATAGTAACTATTAGCATTTGGTCATTTTACCTTACAGTTTTTTTGTTTTTGTTGTTTTCCACATTTATGGTTTAAGGCTTTATGAAAATCACATGTATATATTTGAACTTGCCTATGCATTGGTTTTAAGATACCGCTTATGGATTAGCGGCTGCTGTAACACTAAGCTGGTAGTCAGGTCATGTGGTTTCCAGTCACTAGTGTAACTTTGGACAAATATCTTGGTCTAATGGATCTTTATTTTCCTCATCTGTAAAATGATTGAGACTTTGGATTTTCTTAGACAGGAGAAATAGGATGAAAGAGCAATTCAAAGCATTAAATTTGGAGTCTGACTTTGGTGCTGGAATCTGGCGTGGCCTTTTACTCTCTAGTGACCTTGGACAGTTAATTTCTTCTGTTTTCTCATTTGTGAAGTGGAGAACCTTTGTGAACTTCAAAGGAGTTATTCTAAATTTAAAGCAATTTTTCATGGACTAAATGTTCAGTACGTGCTGCTATTAACTCTTTTCTGGCCTGAAGAACTGATTCTGTATATCTGAGAATTTTTAAAAATAATTTTTACATTTTATATATGTAATAACAAGTTTAGCTTTTCTATATTTGCATAGAAATATATATACACACATAAATGTATATTTCACCAATAAGAAAATATGGCTTATAGTTTTTGTCCATTTGAGTAACAATGAATTTTGTAAAGACATATCTGGAAAGTGAGTTCAGAATTACCTGCACACCTGGATTGCTATTTAATTCAACATATTGGTATTTTACCCTGAAAACCTGTGCCAAGGCCAGTGTTTAATGAGATTATGACATTTACTGGTGGATGGATAAATTCATTTGAAACTGATTTGTTTCTTTCATAGTTCAAACCCATTCCTCCCCCACTAATGCTATAATTCTGAATATGACTGTCAAATGACAGTCACAACTTGACCAAGATATCTTAATTCCCATTCCTAAATCTAAATTTCTAATTATGTAAGTGGTAAAATAATTTCATTGAATTAGAGGCAAATAGTAAATAATGTAGGTTTAAATTTGACTCACTTGTTTAATCCTATCTCTTCCCCCAGAGTTGAATATTGAGAAAAGTTGTTGATTGTTAACTACCAAAGTAACATTTTCATATTTGAAATTTGTGTCAGCCTAATGCAACTCTCTCCTCTGCTATAGTTTTAGGTCTTGTAGTATCTTCTTGAGTTAAATTATCAGATGATTAAGAAGTAGGACAAAGGTTTCTCTCTTTTCCTGGCACATTTGATCTAGGCTAAAGTTCACCTAGCTGCTGTGAAGTTAACTTTCCAGATTGCATAATGGTAAGGGCTAGATTTCAAAAGCAAAGCTACCTTGTAGCTACCAACTTGATTTAGCTGGCTGTGGTTTGAATTCAAGATAAGTTTGTACACTTACTGATTTTCTCTTTTTTGTTTGTTTGTTTCTATTGGTTTAGAGGAATTTTTGTGTATGTGAATATGGGTGTCTGTGTTTGTGCAGCAGAGGTAGTTTAGTGTAAGGGTTTTAAAATGATTTGAACCATAACCTAATGAGCACCAACCTGCTATCTCAAATAGTTGGTCTTTAAAAGTGCAACCTGTGGGGCACCTGGGTGGCTCAGTGGGTTAAAGCCTCTGCCTTCAGCTCAGGTCATGATCCCAGGGTCCTGGGAGCGAGCCTCACATCAGGCTCTCTGCTCAGCGGGGAGCCTGCTTCCCTCTCTTTTTGCCTGTCTCTCTGCCTACTTGTGATCTCTGTCTGTCCAAAAAAAAAAAAAAAGTACAACCTATGCTAGGCCCTCGTACCTGCTCTGTTTCTTTTTTCGTTGTTGTTTTTTGCTTAGCATTTATCTCCTAACATACTTCTTTACATTTTTTTTTGGCTGTCTTCCCACCCCATCTCTCCCACCGTGCATTCCCAGTCAGTCCATCCCTACTTTCATCCACTTTACCCTGTTCTAGCTAGAATTGCTTATTCCCTGCTTCGCCTCCCACTGGAATTTCCATTTCACAGGCAAACTCCTTTTTATGCCAGGCCTGTTTTCACCTCTTCATGTATCTCTACTGGGTAGGAACTGATTCTTCCTATGGGGTGTGTGTGTGTGTGTGTGTGTGTGTGTGTGTGATCCCCTGCTGCTATAGAATGTAAGCTACACAGAGTCAGGGATTTGTTGTTGAATGAGGGAGTTCGAGATCATGTTGGAAGAGTTATGCTTTAGTTGGAGGAAACACCTGCTATGGATGCAGTGATTAGAGAACAAAATAGTAAATAATAAAAATCAAAAGGGATTTTGAAGGGAGGGGAAAGATTGCTGTAGATCGAATCTCATGATAAGGCCTTGTAAAAGAGGGTAGAGTCATGATTCAAAGATAAAAAGGAGTGATAAATACAGATGATTCAAATTTTAAATGATAGTAAAGCAGAGAAAGGAAGTGTTTCCTTAGAGAGGCAGAGGCATGACGATTGAGGATATGGCTGACTTCTATTTTCATTTACTTATGGGTAGCACTGTGACTTACAGATACTTTTATAATCATTACATCACTTTTATTTCTGTCTTTATAAGAACACTGAAGTGCACTGAGACTTGTTCATGGTTATACAGCTAATAAATGATAAACGTGATGGTTGAAAAACGTGATGGTTCAACCTAAGTCTTGACTCTCGGGTCCTTTCTCTTTGCACTCAGATGGCTGATTTGGATTAGCTTAAAGAAAAAAATGCAGACAGAAACAGATCACCTCACTCTGGTACTTGCATCATCTACACAGCTTTCTTTTAATATGTTGCTTGCCTTTCAAACTAGTGTAAAGCTGCTATTTTCTGGCCATCTTTTCCCCTCTCTGAAGGACCTGCAGGATAGGGACACCTGGTTGGCTCAGTCGAAGAGCATGAGACTCTTGATCTCAGGGTTGTAAGTTCTAGCCCCACATTGGGTATAGAGATTACTTAAATAAATAGGACTTTAAAAAAAATAATAGGGGTTCCTGGGTGGCTTAGTTGGTTAAGTATCCAGCTTGATTTTGGCTCAGGTCATGATCTCAGGATTATGAGATCCAGCCTTATGCTCAGTAAGGAATTTGCTTGAGATTATTTCTCTCCCTCTGCCCACCCCCCCACCCCGCCCCCTGTGCATGTTTTCTCTTCCTCTCAAGTAAAACTGCAGGATAGAGGGAAAGAAGGAGGAAGCAATAGCATCAGGCTATTGCTGATGGTCCCTCTCCGAATCCACTGAATCAGTGGGTTCTCCAAGTCAGTGGCTCTCACTTGCCCACTTGTTTGCTGTCTGCTTCAGTTTCCTTTTTTAAAAATATGGACGCTTCCATCCGGGAAGATCCACACATGCAGTCCCCCTTGGATTCAGCTGCCTCTGCCGTTTGTGACTCCTATATCTGTATAAGCCCCAACTGACCCATTTGGGCCATTTCTATGCCCCTATTCAGCAGGAAGAAGTTACAGAAGATGAGACCTTCCACCCTCAGCAACCTTAAAGATTTAAGGGTTAGAACTGTTCAGAGGGGGATGATGTAGGAAACAAAGACAGAAGAGAAACCATTAAATTTCCATACTACCTGTAGCCCATTGACAAGTCCTTGAAACAGGCAGAGTGACATTCCTCTAGAGATTCAACTGCCTCAATGTTATTAGGCCCAATGTTATCAGCCCCAATTACTTTGCTTAGAGCAAAAGACAATTCTAAATCCTTCCCCCACCTCCCCCTCCCAGGATCCTATAAATCTCCTTTAACATATAAAAATTCCTTTGGAAACTTCCTTTAGCTCTACTCCCCAAGAGACAAGTTAGCAATCCTCGCCCAAGCATATGACCCACCAATATGCATCTGAAGAGTCTCATGACTGAGTTTCTACTAAACAGTAATAAATGACCTTTCCTGTCAATAGCTAGCCCCCTCAGGATCCTTGTTTCCCAAATACCTGGGAGGCTTGCACTATCCCTAACCCCTCTCAACTTGAAAATATATAACAGGCCACCACTCCTCAGGACCTCAGTGCAGCTCTTTCTGCCCATGGTACTGTCCTCATGCTTTAAACAAAACCACCTTGGGGCGCCTGGGTGGCTCAGTGGTTTAGGCCTCTGCCTTCGGCTCGGGTCATGATCTCAGGGTCCTGGGATTGAATCCCGCATCGGGCTCTCTGCTCAGCGGGGAGCGTGCTTCCCCCTCTCTCTCTGCCTGCCTTCTGCCTACTTGTGATCTCTCTCTGTCTATCAAATAAATAAATAAAAAATCTTAAAAAAAAAAAATACCACCTTTTTGCACCCAAAACAAAAAAAGGGACTCTGAGGCCCAACACCCTTAAATTCTGATTCCTTGGTTCTAGGTTATATGTCACCCAGACATTTGTGAGTGTATTTGAGCCCACTGATTTTAATGCCTAACCTAGTTCTGAAATCACTTTTCAAAACTGCTGTGGAAATCGCAGTCCAGCTGGATATGTTGGGAAGTCTTTTGGGTCCTGCTTTGGCCATGTGTAATAGTTCCCCAATCCAGTAGGGTCCATGCCTCCTGGTCAGACATAGACCATGATCAACTTAAAAATGGGTATAGTTCTAAAGTTTGTTTCTAAGTCATGTAGAGAGTGTTTTTGATAGAGGTGATGTTTAAAAATTTCATTTAGACTACTACCATGACATAAAATGGCCAATGTGGTTTAAAATTTTGTCTATTACCTTTGATTATCACTGCATGCTAAGGCAGTCTAAGACTCTTGTTTGACATCCCTCAATTCTGAGCCAGATGAAGGTAGGGGCTTTGGAGAATGAGAGACTAGGCAGAAAGAGAGACAGATGGTCACAGGCTAGTGGGAAGGTTTAGCTGCTGAGAGGTTGTTACGGATTTTTTTTTTAAGATTTTATTTATTTATTTATTTGACAGAGATCACAAGTAGGCAGAAAGACAGGCAGAGAGAGAGGAGAAAGCAGGCTCCCCACTGAGCAGAGAGCCCAATGCGGGGCTCAATCCCAGGACCCTGGGATTATCACCTGAGCCGAAGGCAGAGGCTTTAACCCACTGGCCACCCAGGCATGCCAAGGTTGCTAGGGATTTTAACCTTTTTTTTTTTTTAAATAGTGCTCCTAAATTAGGCAGGCACTCCGCTCTTTTGCATTATATTGTGCATTCCAAAACTGTATGCAGCCCAATGCAGTACATTTCAATGAAAATCAGATATAAAAAAGTTTTAATACTAATAATTAAGAATAAAATGATGGTGGAATATTATTCAATCATAAAGAATGCAAAGTTGCCACTTATAACACCATGGGTAGAACTAGAGCATATTATGCTAAGCAAAATAAGGCAGTCAGAAAGACAAATACCATATGAACTCATTCATATGTGGAATTTAAGAAAGAACAATGAGCAAAGGGGGAAAAAAGAGAAACCAAGAAGCAGACTCTTAACTAGAGAGAACAAACTGATGGTTACCAAAGGGGAAGTGGGAGGGAGGGATGGGTGAAAGAGGTGATGGGGATTGAAGAGTACACTTACCATGATGAAAAATAAAATAATAAAAGGAAAGATTAAATTTGCTGATATTTAATATATGAATTGATAGAGGTACATGCACATAATTTGTTTTAAAAGGAATAAAACAAATACTGAGGGAAAGCTAGTACAAGTAGCTAATAGAGATAATGAAGGAACCACTGGATATTATTAAAGCACTAATTCCCGGGTACAGGTGTTCATATGTACTGCTACTATGCTCACTAATTATTAAGGGATGATTTGTTTTTATTTTTATTGCTAAAGAAAAAGTAAACTTTGTTCTAGGATATTGGACAAGGTTTGAAATAAGGAGTAAAGGATTAAAGAGGTGTATAGGAGGGGCACCTGGCTGTCTCAGTAGGTGGAGTATGCAACTCTTGATCTCAGGGACATGAATTCAAGCCCTGTGTTGGGCATGGAACCTACTTTAAAAAAAAAAAAATTGTAAAAAGAAAGAAAGATACCTAAGAAATAGGGTTTGAAGTAAACCATGAACATGAAAGACAAAGGAAGAAAGAGCAGGATGTTTTTAAAGAAGCTTGGAAGTTGTAACTAAGGGATGTGGACCCTGTGCTGGCCTCCAGAGTAACTTGGTTACTACCTAGAGCCAGATGTTTAGGTTAGAGCAAGGCAAAGGTGACGCTTTAATGGTAATAAGGAGGTAGAGTAATTTCCAGAACAAACTTTGAAATTTTGCCTGAGAATTTCACAGTGTTCCCTACCTTCTGTCCATAGTCCAAGTTCAGACTTTTCTAGTGATGGCTTGTGCTCAAAACATCATCTCATCATTATTATCCAGGAGAACTTCAAGTAGTGAAGTGATTAGGAGGAGGGAGAAGTGTGGTGGGTCTTTTGTCCTCCCCAGGTTAGGAGTATTCTTGGTAGAGGGCAATAGAGCCCTGTTCAGTTAGAAATTCTTAAAATAGCAGAGTGTGACTGGACTATTTCATAAATGGCCACTGTTGATGTCATCTTTTTTTAAAGTTTTTATTTGAATTTCAGTTAACATACAGTGTAATGTTAGTTTCAGGTATAGAATATAGTGCTTCAACACTTCCATACAACACCCGGTGCTCATCACAAGTGCATTCCTTAATCCCCATCACCTATTCAAGACACCCCACACACACACTTCTGGTAACCATCAGTTTGTTCTCTATAGTTAAGAGTCTGTTTCTTGGGGCACCTGGGTGGCTCAGTGGGTTAAAGCCTCTGCCTTCAGGTCGGGTAACGATCTCAGGGTCCTGGGATCGAGTCCCACATCCGGCTCTGCTCAGCAGGGAGCCTGCTTCCTTCTCTCTCTCTGCCTGCCTTTCTGCCTGCTTGTGATCTCTCTCTGTCAAATAAATAAAATCTTAAAAAAATTTTTTTTTAAAGAGTCTGTTTCTTGGTTTGTTTCTCTTTCTTTTTCCTCTTTGTTTTCTTAAATTCCATATATGAGTGAAATCATATGGTATTTTGTCTTTCTCTGACTTACTTTGCTTAGCATAATACTCTCTAGCTCCATCCATTAGGTTGCAAATGGCAAGATTTCATTCTTTGTGTCTAAGTAAAAATCCATTGTAAATTATTTTACTTTTGATAACACTGGAAAGTCCATCTCCATAAAAATACAAGAGGATGTGGCTAGAGAACATGGTTGAGTATATTTGTTATATACCTGGGACTGACAGTATGGATTGCTTTGTAGATTACTTATTTCCTACTGTGTTCAGTTCCTATTGCTGCTGTAACAAATTTCCACAAATTTAGTGTCTGAAACAATACAAATTTATTATCTTACAGTTAAGAAATGTCAGAAATGAGTCTCACTGAGCTAAAATCAGAAGTGTTGATGGCTCTTGGGTGGCTCAGTGGGTTAAAGCCTCTGCCTTCGGCTCAGGTCATGATCCCAGGGTCCTGGGATCGAGCCCTGCATCAGGCTCTCTGCTCAGCAAGGAGCTTGCTTCCCACCCACTCTCTGTCTACTTGTGATCTCTGTCAAATAAATAAATAAATAAATAGATTTTAAAAAACTGTTGGCAGGGCTGTGTTCATTCTGGGTGACCTAAGGGAGAATTCATTTCCTTACCTTTTCTAGCTTTCCAGGTGGAGGCTGCCTGCTTTTCTTGACTTCTTCAAAGACAGCGAAGTGGGGCTAAGTCCTTATGCTGCCATCTCTTTGGTCCTCCTTGATTCTCTCTTCTTCATGATTACATTGGGCCCACTTAGATAATCCAGGCTACTCTGTCTCTCTCTCTCTTTCTCTCTGTTTAGTTCAGCTAATTAGCACCTTAGCTCCCTTAGCCATATAACCTAACATATTCACAGTTTCTGGATACCTGGACATCTTTGAGCGGGCAGTTCTTCCACCAACCACATTTACTATTTAAATAATCTCATAAGCTGATCTTTAAAATGAAACAGATATGGTAGTAGTCACAATAATGGCCTAGAATACATTATTCTCATTTGGGGGTTTTTGCTGTTGTTATAAATTCCAGCTTTGTTATATTTAGCAAGTACTACAGCAGTTATGTTTTACAAAGTAATTAATTTTGAATGCCTTTTTCTTGTAGGTTATATTTGCCGCAGCTTTTCAGGGTCCTCTGCTTTGCAAAGTAAGTTTAATTTCTTGCTGACATGCTTACACTGCTTTTTAAATTTGTTTAACAATAAACGTGTTTACAAATAATTGTCTTTTCCCTTTTAGCCAGAACCCATATTAACTATGGAGTCAAAGGGGATGTGGCTGTTGTTCGAATTAACTCACCCAATTCAAAGGTACCTAATTTTAACTTGCTGCAGTCTCTTTCTCCTAATACATTCATGAATCCAGCGCTGAATAGGAGGGAAAGAAATCCACCAATTTGGCAGTAATCTCACATGAATTTGTAGTTTTGTTAGTTTAGCAAATTGTTCAAGGAGTGCAACTTTCTGGAGCAGAGGTCCTTGTTTAAGAATTCCTTCTAGATGACCTTAGGTGTCAGATTAACATCCGGGATTAATGAAATTAGCCTTCTATTGTTGTGTAGCATGCTGAGGTGACTTATTAGATAAGAACCAAAGTGCAAGCTTTGTTTTATAAGAGAAATCACCTGTTCATCTTAACGACCAGGTTGTTATACATGCTTTCCTCATTACCTGCCTGATGTCGTTATCTGTAGAAGATTGTCTGTGTTAAATGTGGTTGTTAAGCTTCCTGAGGAACTTGAATGAATGACTGAGTGTAGTTCACATATTGGAAGTCAGGTTCTGTTCTAAGTGAAGCCTCATTTGTTTTTGGCAGATTCAGGAAAGCATGGGGCATTAATCCAGTCTTTGCCAAGATGACCTTTATTGCAGGAGCTCATGCTTTTTCCCCCATCTAAAATTGATGTTAAGAGGGGCGCCTCGGTGGCTCAGTCGTTAAGCCTCTGCCTTTGGCTCGGGTCATGATCTCAGGGACCTGGAATCGATCCCCACATTGGGCTCCCTGCTCAGCAGGAAGCCTGCTTCTTCCACTCCCTCTTCCAGGCCCGTGCTTGTGTTCCCTCTCTCGCTGTCAAGTAAATAAATAAAATCTTAAAAAATATATATATATATGGTTCAGTTGATTAAATGTCTGACTTAGCTCAGGTCTGGATCTCACGGTTGTGAGTTCAAGCCCCACATTGGACTTCACACTAGTCTTAGAGCCTACTTAAGAAAACAAATAAAATTGGTATCAAGTTTTCATACTTCAGGAATCCTCTTACTAAAGGCCTAGATGGAATAGGAGGACATAGATGGAAGCAATTAACAACTATCACAAATTAAGGAAAATAACCAGTCCCCCTCACTAGGATGAATTTTGGTGCCCACTGACCAATGATTCAAACTTAAGATATTTTTTCAGAATTTTCTAAGTTGAGCATTTTTTCTGAGCACAGACTCAACACATCCTTATAGTGGGAAGTTTGAAAGCTATAGAGGAAAATAACAAGTCATTCATAATACAAACCCAAAGGCAAATGCCTTCAACTTTTTTTTTCTTTTTTCAGTTTTATTCTTTGGAGAGAGCGAGCATGCACAAGTAGGCAGAGCAGCAGGGAGAGGGAGAGGAGAAGCAGGCTCCCCGCTAGGCAGAGAGCCTGATGTCAGGCTCAATTCCAGGACCCTGGGACCATGACCTGAGCCGGAGGCAGACACCCAACTAACTGAGCTACCCAGGTGCCCTGACTTTTAACATTTAATCCAGTTTCAACAAATAGCTTTTACAAAATAAGATCACACTATATGTCTAACTTTGATTCCTTTTTTTCTTAATGTTATATGAATTTTTCCTTACCAACAAGCAGGTGTAGACTTATTTGTAGCTCACATATGATTCAGATTCTTAGGAGTGTGACCCTGAATTCCTCCTTTGAGTAGATGTATTTTATGTATATGCTAAAGATTTTGAGTCATTAATGAAGACACTGATGATACTATAGCCAGTTCAAAGAAGAATCCAGAGTACCTACAAATTTATAGATCAGGAATATTGAAATAAATGTGCAAATGGAGACAAACTGATTTTTCCACATGGAGCTGGTTGTATCTTCTGGGACAATTCGTTTGCATGCCTGTAGACAAGAATATTTTTTAATTGCTTTCAGTTATCTACACAGAGATTTAACATAATTCCAAAGAAGCGGAAAAAAGATAATACAGAAGGGTGTGCTATAGATAATGCAGTTTCTTTGAAAAACAAAATTTCCTCTATCTAAATAATGTTACAGGTGGAAGTTGTCCCCGTCTTAAAATTCATATGTTGAAGCTGTAAGCCCCAGTGTGATGGTATTTGGAGGTGGAACTTTTGGAGTTAATTAGGTTTGCATGTGGTCACGAGGGTGGAGCCCTCATGAAGAGATTGGTATCTTTTTGTGTGTGTGTCAGTGTTTTTTTTTTTTTTTTTTTTAATTTAAATTCAGTTAATTAACTTACAGTGTATTACTTCAGAGTGTACATACTTCTGATTTAAAGCCTTAGATTTATGTGTATTTCCCTTTGGCAGGTGAACACGCTGAATAAAGAACTGCAGTCCGAGTTCATGGAAGTAATGAATGAAATCTGGGCTAGTGATCAGGTCAGAAGTGCCGTCCTTATCTCATCAAAGCCGGGCTGCTTTATTGCAGGTGCTGACATCAAGTGAGTTTTCAAAGATTGGAAGTCACATTTCATCTTGGCTAATAGTATGTTTCTCAGGCCTCATCATTCCTTCTCTTAGGAGAAGGTGGAAGTAAATTCTCTGAACGTTTTCTTTTTTCAAGTTATTTTCACAAGTGTAATAAAGTTGATAGAAGAGGGGCTTGTTGCTTAAACCATGTAAGACTAAATCCTTAAAGAAGTCGAAAGCAGTTCTAAGAATATTGGCGTAGAATAAAAACTGCTGTACAATGAAACTATGAGGTGCCCTTTTTTTTAACCCAACAGACCAATAAATACTTAAAAGTTTGAAAATACCGTGTTAGCAAGGAAGTAAGAAAGTTAATATATTACTAATAAGAATGCCAATTGCTACAGCACCTTTGGGAAACATTTTGACAGCCTTTAATGAAATTGAAAATGCATATATCATCTAATTCAGTGATACCTCATCTAGCTATATATATACTAAAGAAATCCACCCTTTGTTTTTAAAGACGTGTGTATAAGGATGTTCAGCCCTGTGTAGTTTAAAATAGTAAAGAATTTGAAGCAATTATATGTTAGTCATTAGGGAAATGGAAAACTAAACAAACTTTTATATGATAAAATACTACAGAATGGCTCAAAGGAATTAACTGCATCCACAACATAATGTTAGAGCTCGAAAATGTTAAGTTTTATAGACCTTTTATAGACTTTTAAAAATATATTTTATTTATTTATTTGACAGAGAGACACAGCGAGAGAGGGAACATAAGTAGGGGGAGTAGGAGAGGGAGAAGCAGGCCTCCCGCCTAAGGAGGGAGCCTGAAGCGGGGACCCCCATGAGCCAAGCCTAAGGCAGATACCCAATGACTGAGCCACCCAGGTGTCCCTTAAAAAAAAAAAAAGCAAGTTATAGAACATTCTGCATAGCATGTAGTTTATATAAACATTTTTAAATCATAGTGAGATGCCTCTGTTATTTATAGATACAAATATATAGTTGGTCTGGAAGGATACACTACAAATATTTGAGAATGGTTGTCTCAGGGAAAATGAAGTAGCTGGTAGGACTCTGAGGTTGTCAAAGGGAACTTTAGTGATGCAGCTAATATTTTCTTTTTTTAATGGTGGAATTTATGTGTATGTAACGTGCTTACAGTTTTCTAAAGCATTTATAAGGAGGTGAAATTCTATCGTAGTGTTAGTTTAATGGGCTAAAATGTTACCAGTTGTTGATTCTGTCAAATACAAGTATTTGTTTTATTATTCTTTGTACCTTAGGCAATGATAGCCAGCATTAGAGGCTTAGTAATTTGTACTTAAGGTGTTTGTATAGTTTTAAATCTTGCTCCACATTGTGTACTCTTTTTTTGTTTATGTATAGTAATTAGGAATTTATAAATATTTGGGGGGTTTGTGTGTGTGTGTGTGTGTGTGTGTGTGTTTAGAAAAAGCAAAATTACCTGTATCAAGTGCTTTTTCTTCTAGCTCAGTTATTTGAGCCTAGCAAGGCACTGATGTACCTGGTACTGGCTTCCTATATCCAGAGGAAAATACTTAGCAGCTTCTGTGAGGCTAGCTGAGCAACTCCCAGTATGTAAAATGCCAAAAACTAGTTACCTTTGTTCAAAGGTACAAAAGCCACTTTAAATGCATTTAAGAACAAAGTAGCAAATGAAACAAACTGAAACTAAAGGACATGACGTACAATGTTGTTCTTTTATACTCACTAGGAGATAAATAACTTGAAACCTTTTTTTTTTCCCCCACTGTTATTTTGATTGCTGTTCAATCTGGGAGTTACTTGATAGTAAAAATGGTTAATGTGATAGTGAAAATATTTACCAGAAGATGATTTTCTCATGTACAGAAAGCTTTGTGATCTAATGTGTTTTTTTTTTTTTAAATAGAAAATAAAATTACATAACATGTTTTGTTTCATGTTCTCTGGATCCAGAAATCTGACACTCTTTATGGAGAGATGATGTGGCTTTATGGAGAGATGATGTTGCTGATATTAGTGCTGAGGCAAAACCATTCTTAAACTCTTGAGTATTTGAAGATACAATATCAAATATTGGTAGATGATAGGGCAGGGATACAATGGATGAGGTATTAAACAAAGTAGGGTATAATTTCGTCTTTTTTTTTTTTTTCCTCTTCTCTGCTTTCATGTTTACTACAGCATGTTAGCCTCTTGCAAGACCTCTGAAGAGGTAACACAAATATCACGGGAAGGACAGAGAACATTTGAGAAACTTGAGAAGTCCCCAAAGCCTATTGTGGCTGCCATCAGTGGAGCCTGCTTAGGAGGAGGACTTGAGGTATTGATTTCTTTCAAAGTCATTGAGACATTGTTCAGCATATTGATGGGAATTATAAGCTGCAAACCTGTAGGCTATGGTTTTGCCTGCAAAAAGTTCTCGGAGGAGGATCAGCTTTCTTTTTAGTTGTCAAACTTCTGGATAGGTTTCAATCCTTATTTCATGGCACAGAGCAAGTAACCAAAAGTGTGATGTTTTCATTTTTATAAATTGAAAAGATTTGAACTACATCTCCAAGGTCGTCTTCAATTCCCAAAACCTGGTTCAGGTTTGCAGGGCAAAGATTCAGAAGTGTGGTCCATGCTTTCGAGCTACTTAAGTCTAGATGAGACTCACAGAGCGTAATATGTGTTTAAGTGCTTTGTGAGCAGTGAAGATAGTGAATAATGTAAGATTTGAGAGGAGAGATGCTTGCTAGACTGGAGCATGTAGGAAAGGAGAGGAGAAAATAAAATAACATTTAATGAGCATTTATCACATGCTGGGCTCTATGCTAGACACTTTCACATATATTAATTAAGGAAACCTATGCCTCGTCCTAAGAAATCGGCAGAAATTGATTAATCAAAAAATAATGAGGAAAAAGATCATTTCACATATGGCATGGTATGAGCAAAGACAACAGTGAGCAAAAACAATGGTAGGCAAAGCCTATTCGATCACTGTAAGTAGGCCTGTTTGATAGAAAAGGAGGGTTTCTGTAGGATACAGGCCTTCTTAACTTGGCTTGCAATGTACAGTGATGTATGTGTATTTTTCTGTTTAGACCTAGCTTTCAGCAGGTTTTTAAGGAGATCCAGAACCCCAGGAAAGGTTCATTAGGGGGAAAGTATGAAATAAGCCTGGGACGATAAATTATAGAAAGCATAAAATACATTCCTGCTTTGTAAGTAATCTTTAGACCTTTGCATATCTGAAAATATTATAAAGTTACATTTTCTAACATTCTAATTTTCTTTTATTTGTTTGAAGCTTGCCATTTCCTGCCAATATAGAATAGCAACCAAAGATAGAAAAACAGTATTAGGTGCACCTGAAGTCTTGCTGGGAATCTTACCAGGAGCAGGAGGCACACAAAGGCTGCCCAAAATGGTGAGTTTAAGCCCCCTGTGACCTTTAGAACCTCAGTACCTATAGGTCCCTTTATCTATTCTTTTTATTCAATTATGGTTTGGTTTTATGTTGTTTTTTGCAGTATTTGGTTTATTTAGGTTTGCATCGGGAAAAAAGCACAGTTTATTCTTAAAGCAAAGATTAAGAGTTAAGTTATAGTAATAAAGAGAGCTCCTCTGATAGTATTTAAAAAGTCTTAAAATTTCAAATGACAGGGAAGTTGGATGGGAAAGGTGAGTATGCTAAAATTGTTATCGTGCGTTAAGAGCAGATGATTACATTCAAGTTCACAGGGATAACAGGTCTCTTCTTCATACATTCTCTAGTTTTGGCCATCAGACAATTTTCTATTTTCTAGACTAAGCTGCTATTTTGAGAACACATGAAAATACATAATATAGAATTGGAGATTCAAATAGAACACAGACCTATTTGTTATAAGCAAGAGAAATGTAACCTCAAGTTATGCTCATCTTTACCGAAGACATAGTTCTTTTAAGACATCTGATTCCGGGGCGCCTGGGTGGCTCAGTGGGTTAAAGCCGCTGCCTTCGGCTCAGGTCATGATCTCAGGGTCCTGGGATCGAGTCCCACATCGGGCTCTCTGCTCAGCAGGGGGCCTGCTTCCCTTCCTCTCTCTGTGATCTCTTCCCTTCCTCTCTCCTACTGTGATCTCTCTCTGTCAAATAAATAAATAAAATCTTTAAAAAAAAAAAAAAAAAGACATCTGATTCCAACTTATCTTAGATTTGGACACTACCTTAGTCTACCAAAACTGCCTTGGATACTTAACATCATAGAAATAAATATGAATTGCTCTTGTAATTCTTTTTTTTTTTTTTTTTTTTAGGATTTTATTCATTTGAGAGAGAGACAGAGAATGAGCATGAGCAGGGTGGGGAGGAGGCAGAGGGAGAGGGAGAAGCAGACTCCCTGCTGAGCAGGAAGCCCAGTGCAGAGCTCCATCCCAAAACCCTGAGATCACGGCTTGAGCTAAAGGCAGATGCCTAACTGAATAGCCACCTAGGCATCCCTTGCTCATGTAATTCTTTATACAATCACACGAACATTAAGAGTTGAATCAGTATTTCACAGAAGGTGTTTCCCAGGTAGCAGGAACTAAAAAATCTGTGGGAAATGGTCCTCACTTTGTATTGATAGACATAATGACTTTACTTTTCTACAAAAGAGAAAAAAATGTAACTGTGATGCTGTTTCTTTTTTTTTTAACTTATTTAAATTCAACCAATTAATTTATGTATTACATAGTTTGAGAGATAGAGTTCAGTGATTCATCAGTCTTATGTAACACCCAGTGCTCATTATATCACGTGGTCCTTTATTTCCTCTGATACAAAAGGCACAATATGGATATTCATTGTAAAAATTTAGAAACAAAATAAAATAGGGTGTATAAGATCAGTAACAAATTTTATTACTGGTGTTTGATTTATTTTCTTAATTCTACTTTTTTAAATTCCTTGATCAAAATGAATTTTTTAAAGATTTTATTTAGAGAGAGCATGTACATTGGGGGTGGGGGGGACAAAGGAAGAAGGAGAGCCCCAAGCAGGTCTTGATCCCACAACCCTGGAATCATGACCTGAGCTGAAAAGTTGGCTGCTTAACTGACTGAGCTACCCAGGCATCCTAAGTCCTTGATCAAAATTACTGATTAATTACTAATCCCTGAAGAAGTATAAAGGTAAATATTTACCTTTCTGGAACATAATAGTTTTTTGGGGTTTGTTGTGGGTGGGTGTGGGTGTGGGTTGTTTGTTTGTTTTTACCTTTTTTTTTTTTTTTAAGATTTTATCTTTACCCCAGCATGGGGCTCAAGCTTACAACCCTGAGGTCAAGAGTTGCATGGGTTCCAACGGAACCAGCCAGGTGTCCCTTGAACTTATAGTTTAATTTGTTCCTTCTGTGCACATTACCATCTTACGAGTTTTTCAAATCCATGGGTCATATTTCATGATAATTGTGAGCCACATCTTTCTCTTGATTTGGATCATCTCAACTGCTGTATTCTATAGAACCAAAAGAAACCAATCAGGCTTTTGAATTCATAAGGAGAGGAGAAAGACAGTCAGACTTAGAGGCTACAGAGCAATGTTTTTTTGTTGTTGTTATTTTTTTTAAGATTTTATTTACTCACAGAGATCACAAGTAGGCAGAGAGAGAGGAAGGGAAGCAGGCTCCCTGCTGAGCAGAGAGCCTGACGCAGGGCTCGATCCCAGGACCCTTACATTATGACCTGAGCCAAAGGCAGAGGCTTTAACCCACTGAGCCACCCAGGCGCCCCCAGGGCAATGTTAATACCCACTGAACCCTACAGCTTCAGGCACTGTTAGTTCCTCAATGAAAATAGGGCTCAGCCGAAATACTCTTTGGAAGGAAGTTGATATGAGCTGGGCATAGAAAAATGGGAAGATTTGTAGTATTAGTTTTCTGATAATAAACAGTGTACATTCCTTCATAGAAATTGTCAAGAGGATTTATTGAAAGCATAAATAAGCCTATATGGTATAGAAGATATTCCTGGGTTTCTTTTATTGTCTTGCAATAATTGGTATTTGAATGCTGTTAGAAACCATTCTTCAGGTACGTACATAAGAAGTTCTAGCTGAGTTCTATTTTTAAGTCTAAAATTCTTATTAAAAATATTGTTGGGCACCTGGGTGGCTCAGTCAGTTAAGCAGTTAAGTCAGTTAAGTGCTCTTGATTTCAGCTCAGGTCATGGTCTCAGGATCCTGGGATCAAACCCTATTCCCCACCCCCGAACCCTAGGCTCTTCCTCTCTCTCTCAAATAAATAAATCTTTTTTAAAACAATTTTAAAAATACATGGGGTGCCTGTGTGGCTCAATGGGTTAAGCCTCTGCCTTTGGCTCAAGTCATGATCCCAGGGTCCTGGGATCAAGCCCCACATTGGGCTCTCTGCTCAGTGGGGAGCCTGCTCCTCCCTCTCTCTCTGCCTCCCTCTCTGCCTACTTGTGATCTCTCTCTCTCTGTCAAGTAAATAAATAAAATCTTTTTTAAAAATTAAAAATACATAAATAAATAATGACATTGTCAAAATCATCAGGTTTCTCAATCTCCACTAGCTCCACCAAAGGGATTTTAAGTATTATATAAATGACATAATATATAAATGCACAGCTTTAGGAAACAATTATTTCTCTACCGTATCAGTTCCATAAGACAGAAATCTTACATATTGAATTAAAAGAAGAGATATAGACATTTTTGCTTCAACGGGAAGTGTCTAATCCCAAAAGTTACCTAAATGTGTATTTTGTGTGTAAAATTTAACAGATTGATAAACAGCATAAAAATCTGGTTTGACTTTGCTTATTTATTTATTTTGCTCTGTTGAATGATTTGTAATTGTCATTCTGGTATTTTCCCCTGTATTCTGATCCTTCCTTGCTTGGTAGGTGGGTGTGCCTGCTGCCTTTGACATGATGTTGACGGGTAGAAACATTCGTGCAGACAGAGCAAAGAAAATGGGACTGGTTGACCAATTGGTGGATCCCCTGGGTAAGTGGTAGCATGCCTCAGAACTGGGCCTTATGAAGTTATTTTTTTTCTAAAGCAAATATTAGTTAGAGTGAAATCAAACTCTAAAGAAATGAGTCATTCTGAAGAGTGAAGTTTTCTGAATATAGCTAATACTAAATCCTCTCTAACATTAATCACCCGAACTTTTATTTTATAAATTGGACATCAAGAGTACAGAATTGAATCAAATCCTTATTTTTGGTTCTTAAATTACCTGTATCGTTATTCATGATAACCCTCCTTCAATTTTTTGTGTCTGTTTTAATAATACAATAAACATGTATGAAACAGCCTGAGAATGACATCTACTGATGGGCTGCTTCCCTCCATACAACTTCCTTGCCTCCCCTCACCCAAGGAAACCTCTATTCCAGATTGTATGTTCATTATCCTCTTGCATTTCTTAAAAATCAGCATTATTGAGATGTTCGTTATATACTAACAAATTTACCAATTTTTAATGTCCAATCTCAGTTTTGACAAATATGTATGGCTATGTAAGCACCACCACAATCTTGTAATAGAACATTTTTAGTTTATAGCTTTTTGTGTTTTCTTTCATTTTAGCTAATGCTTTTGAGATTCATTCATGTTATTGCATATTTCAACAGTTTGTTCCTTCTTAATGCTGAGTGTTATTCCGTCATACCGATACACCATAATTTGTTTTTCCATTCACCAAATGATAGAAGTTTGAGTTGTTTCCAGTTTGGGGCTGTTCAGAATAAAGCTGCTATGAACATTCATCCACAAGTCTTTATGTGGACATAGATTTCATTTCTCTTAAACAAATAACCAGAGAGTAGATTGGCTGGCTCATATGATAGAATTGTATGTAGCTTTTAAGAAACTGAAGTTGTTTTCTCAAAGTGCCTGTACCGTTGTGCCTTCCTACCAGCAATGTATGAGAGCTTAATCTAGTCGAGAGCTCTTCAACTGCTTTACATGGTCAGTCTTTTTAATTTTAGACCTTCTACCAGAAGTGTAGTAGTATCTTATTGTGGTTTTAATTTGTATTTCCCTAATGACATGAGATATAAAGTTTTTTTCATATGTCGATTTTCCTTCTGTATATCTTCTGGTAAAGTGTCTTTTCAGCTGTTTGGCCCATTTTGTTTGAGTTTTTCTTACTACTGAGTTCTCAGAGTTCTTTATATCAGAATACAAGTCCTTTGTGAGATTTGTGATTTGCAAATATTTTCTTCTTGTCTGTGGCTTGTCTTTTCATTATCTAAATGAAGAAATTCTTAATTTTGATGAAGTCCATTATATTAAGATCTTTTATGGGTCATGCTATCGTTGTATCTAAGAAATCTTTTCCTAGGTCGCCTGCATTCTGCCTTCGGCTCAGGTCATGTCTGGGTTCTGTCCCGCGTTGGGCCTTGCTCAGCGGGGAGTCTGCTTCTCCTCCTTCCTGCTGCTCTGTCTGACAAATAAATAAATACAATCATTTTAAAAAGGGGGGGGGAATCTTTTCTTTACAAGACTGCAGAGATTTTCTCCTATATTTATTTCTGGAAATTTGGTGGTTTTGCGCTTCCATTTTTATCTGTGATCCATTTCAAGTTAACTCTTGTATGTGGTGTGAGGTAGATAGAGTTTTGGGGTTTTTATGTTTTGTTTTGTTTTGGGGGCTTTTTTGCAAATGAATATCCAATGTATTGGCACAATTTGTTGAAAAGACTCCTTTCCCCATTGAACTACCTTGACGCCTTGGTCACAAACTAATTGACTCTATATGTTTGAGTCTATTTCTGGATTTCCTATCTCCAGTTATCTACATATCTTAAGTCAATATTATACTGTCTTGATTATTGTGTTTTAGTAAATCTTGAAATCGGGCAGTATGACCCCTTTTATTTTGGTTCTCTTTCAAAATTTATTTTGCCTATACTGGCTTCTTTGCATTTACATATAAATTTTATAATCATCTCATCTATAACTGCAAAAATAAAATGCTAGGATTTTGATTGGAATTGCACTGTTGGGGAGAATTGACATCTTTAACATACTGAGTCTTTTCATCATGAATAGGATATAACTGTTTATTTAGGTCATCTTTAATTTCTGCAGTGTTTTATACTTTCCTTTGCACATACCTTGCACAAAATTTGTTAAATTTATACTTTGGTACTTCATACTTCTAGGACATTATACTTTTTTTAACTTCAATTTCTCATTATTAACCACTTTTATCTATGTGTGTGTACATATACACAATTGATTTTTGTACATGGAACTTGTATTCTGTGATTGCTAAATTTATTTATTCTGGTAGTTTTTTCTATAGATTTCTAAGGAGTTTTTATTTAAATAGTAATGTCTATAAATAAAGACATTTGGCTTTTTCTTTTCCCGTCTCGTTGGCATTTTTTTTTTCTCGATCTACTGCAGTGGCTGAGATCCTTAAGTACAGTATTGGATAGAGTTGGTGAAAGCAGATAGTGTTAACTTGTTGCCCATCTTAAGGGAAGAGCATTCAGTCTGATGCTGTAGGGTGTATGGTGTTAGCTGTGGCATTTTTATATACGCCTTTATCAGACTGCAGACATTTCTTTTTATCTGTAGTGTGCTGAAAATAGACACTGAATTTTGTCAAATGTTCTTTCTGGATTTAATGAGGTGATTATGTGGTTTTTGTCTTTTTTAGTCTATTAGTAGTATCAATTACATTGAATTTTGTTTATTGAACCAGACTTGCATTCCTAGAATAAACTCAACTTGGTCATAATGTATTATCCTTTGTTTAAATTGACTGGATCATCTAAAGTTTTGTAAAGGATTTTTATGTATGGTCATGAGAGGTAATGGTCTCAGGGATAATTTTCTTGTGATAGCTTTGCTTGGTGTTTGTTATCAGAATAATGCTGGCTTCATGAAATGAATTGGAAAGGGGATTCTTTTTCCCTACTTTCTGGAAGATTCTACATGAAATTGGTATTATTTTTTCTTTAAATGCTTAATAGAATTCACCAGTGAAGTCATATATGAACTTGGAGTTTTCTTTGTTGGGCAAGTTTTTATATATGAATTCAATTTCATTCATAGATAATAAGGCTATTTAGGTTCTCCATTTTTTTGAGCAAGCTTATAATAGTTTGTTTCTCAAAGATTTTGTCCATTTTATTTAACTTGCTAAATTTATTGCAATAAAGTTGTTCATAATACTTCATTATTATTCTTTCAGTGTCTTTATACTCTGCAAAGATATATATCATTTATACTCTTTAATTCCTGATATTGATAATTTGTGTCTATTTTGTCCCTGATGAGTCTAGCTAGAAATTTATCAAATACCAGCTTTCAGTTTCATTGATTTTCCTCTGTCGTTTGTGTGTTTGCTATTTATTGATTTTACCTATTCTTTATTTCTGCTTGCTTTTGGGTTTAGTTTTTCTTTTCTAGTTTCTCAAGGTAGAAGCTAAGATCATTGTTTTAAGCCTTTTTTCCTAACATAAGCATTTAAAGCTGTCAGTTTCTCTTATAGCATTGCTTTATCTGTGTGTTATAATACTACGTTTTCAGTTCCATGAAGGTCAGAATATTTTCAGATTTCCCATTATTTCTTCTTTGACCCATGTGTAATTTAGGAGTGTGTTATTTAATGTCTAAGTATGTGCAGATGTTTCAGAATCTTTCTGTTACTGATTTCCAGTTTAATGCTGTTATGATCAGAGTGTGGTTGATCCTTATTATTTGTAAGCTCCTTATCTGCGAATTCACCTACTTGCTAAAATTTGTTGTGACCCCCAAAAATAATATGTATGATGTTTTGCAGTCATAAATAGACCTGTACAGAGTGGTGAAAAATTCATATCTCTCAGTGAAAATGTTCCAGCTGAGGTCAAACAAGGCAGCATTCTGCTTTCTTATTTCAGCTCTCATATAGCCAACAAGTATTCTTTTAGTGCCTATTTAGTGCCATATTCTTTTCATTTTTTTGTGCTTTTTGGTTTTGATTTCACTGTTTAAAATCGGAAAAGCTAGGAGTGGAAAAGTACTGAGTCAGAGTAGAAGTGGTGTCTTTACGTGTTCTCTTTCTTCCCCTAATAAGGAGGCCTCTTGAGAGGCACCTGAATTAGACTTTGGTTGGAGGTCCCAAAGAGAGGGGATTGAGGCACTTGGAGTAAGAATGCAAATGTGTATCAGAGCATAGCCAGCAAGGGATATCTGAGTTATTGACTGGAACTCCAATTAAAGTCTGCGGTGCATTGGCTGTGCACCAAGTCTGCTGTGGGAAGGACAGCTTTCCCTGTGAGGCCTTCTGGGTAAAAGCCTTTCTAATTGCCTGTGGTTGGGCCTGAAAAATCACACATAGGTTTTTGGCCCAGAGCTGGGCTCCTCAGTTTCTACAAATAGTCATGTGGCTACAGCCATACCTATTTCTACTTCCCATTCCCTTAGCAAGTACCTCAGCTGATCATAGTTCTTTGCCTAGTGAGGTGACCTTCATTCCTAGAAGGTCTGGGCCACTAGCAGTCCTGCATGGATTGAGTTGTAATTTTCCATTAACTAATTACAGGCCCCAGTAGCACTAAGAGGACCCCCTAAGAGATCTGTCGTATTCAAGACCTACTCTTCCTTATTCCAGTTGTATAGTAGGAGATTGTAGCTGGAATCTGTGTAGAATCAGTGTAGTTGGTAATCAGGATGAATAGTTCTGGAAAGGGATTGCTGTGCTACAGCAGTGTACTTTCAGATGTCGCCTGAATGTCGTACCGAACTATCTACAGACCAGGCCCGAGTTTTCTCTTCCCAAGTCATCTGGTCGTAAGGAACTCCCCATGAGTCCGTAGGGGCAAACTGGGACAGAGAAGGGGGAGTAAAGAAAGTTTGGTCACTTTCTCATACAACTGGTCACTTTCTCATACGTTTGCCTTTAGGGTCTGCTCAAGCCCTTGCTCACATACACCAGTTCCTTTTGATCATGGAGTGGAGTGCTGTTGCACACCATGAACTTTATGGTTTAGTGGGCCAGACAACCTCCATTTCATGATGGGCAGCTTAAGTCACATGGTAATCTGATAGCCTATGGTAAATTTTGAGTTCCTGCCGAGGCCCACTAGCAGGCCAAAAGCTGTTTCTCAGTAGGAGAGTAGTTACATGGGCTTTGCTCCAAATTCCTCAGTGTCTACACTATGATTTGCCTGTAGGGTCCTATCAAGGATGCCAAACAGCCTCCCTGTCTACCACTAATACTTCATGCACCATCAGGTCTGAATCATATGGTCCAAGTAGCTTTTCTTCCTGGGCCCCACTTAAAACTAGCAGCCTTCAACTTAGTAAAGGGGCTAGAGTAGCACACCCAAATGAAATGTTGGTTCTACGGGGTGCCTGGGTAGCTCAGTAGGTTAAAGCCTCTGCCTTCAGCTCAGGTCATGATCCCAGGGTCCTGGGATCGAGCCCCACATCGGGCTCTCTGCTCAGCGGGGAGCCTGCTTCCCCCTCTCTCTCTGCCTGCCTTGCTGCCTACTTGTGATCTCTCTCTGTCAAATACATAAATAAAATCTTAAAAAAAAAAAAAAAAAAAGAAAGAAATGTTGGTTCTAACATCCAGAGAGGCCCAATATGCTTGTGCCTGTTTTTCTTTGGCAGGAGGGGTCAGATGCAACAACTTCATCATAATATCATCAATGTAATGAACCAGCATGGTATCTTGTAGAAGGGAAAGACAATCAAGGTCCCTGTGGACTAAATTATGACATTTGGCTGGAGAGTTGGTATACCTCTAGGGTTAAGACAGTAATGGTATATTGCAGACATTGCCAGGTAAAAGCAAACTGCTTCAGGTAGTCCTTACCAAGAGATATCGAGGAAAAAAGCATTTTCTAGATCAGAATATGCATAGCAGGAAAAAGATGTGTTAATTTGTTCAAGCAAGGAAACCACATCTGGAACACCAGCAGCAATTGCACTTACTACCTGATTAAGTTTAAAAGTTTAAATCCACTGTTGTTCTACAAAGGTCCATCTCTTTTATGCACAAGCCACAGCAGGCAAGTTAAATGAGTAGAAATCACCGTTTTTCAGATCCTTGCTGGTGGCACTAATCTCTGCAGTCCATCCAGGAATGCAGTATTACTTGGTTCACTGTTCTTCTGAGTAGAGGCCATTCTAATGGCTTACATTTGGCCCTTCCCATTTTAATAGCTCTAACTCCACAGGTCAGGGAGCTACTAAAGGGAGATCGCTAGCTGCTGAGTATGAGTATTCCAATTACACATTCCAGAAATAACCACAGGGTGGGTTCAGGGACCCAGTAGGCCCTTTCTGAGATAGTACTGAACTATAACTCCATGAATTACTTGACCACATAAGCCCCCCAACTCTGGTGGACCACAGAGATATTTTGGGTCTCCTGAAATTAGTGTCAGTTCAGAGCCAGTGTCCAGTAATCCCCCCAAAAGTCTGATTATTATATTTCCCTTTCCCCAAGGTTAATGACCTTATAGCATCCCTTTGGGGGAGGGGGAGAAAGATTAACAGTGTAATCTTATGGAGATACAGCCTCCCCTGATTGCAGGAGGTTCTGAGTCTGTAAACTGGCTCATTTCAAGGAATTGATTGAGGTGCCGTGACTGTCTCTGGTGATTTAGATTATTCTATTTGCTAGAACTAGAATTCTTTCACTTACACAGGTCAAGTAAAAATATAGTAGACTTATCGATCTGTTTCTTTTCTAGTGACACTTTGGTCAACTAGCCAGTGCTATAGGCCTCTGTAAGTCAGACTATTCTGATTACTTCTTTGGTTCCACTGTCCATTATGATAACCATACTCAGTTTGCCTTTGGTGGTGAAGTGTTGCTCTTTGACCTTGGCCATCGTAGGATCCCATTATCTCCATCGTATTTAGGGATCCCAGTTGATGGTAGTGGTTCCCACTGTAGTTTCTGACCTATAGAGAAGAGCAATGACAGAGCCCTTCAAGGGTCCCAGGCCTCTTCTCCCAAACTGATTGCTTAGAGTCATGGTGAAAGATATGTCCTCAAGCCCTTCCAAATTGGCTGAGCAGGTCCAACATGATAAATCCATGTTAACTTTGAAATTTCCTTAAACCTCTCATTAACTTCCTCTACTGCTTACCAGCACAGTTCTAGCATTTCAGCATCATTTAATGCTGCTTATTTTCTGTTTGTCCTCCCTGTTCTTTGTTCCTTTTTTCTTTTTCCTCGCCTTTGGATTAGTCATTTCTTACCCTCATTATTGGGCTTTTACTTTGCTTTACCCTTTTAATGGTTGCTCTGAGGTTTAAATTGTACATCTTTAATATATGATCTATCTGGAAATGATGTATCATTTTACATATAGGGTAAGAACCTTAAAAGAGTATACAGTTGACCTTTGCACAACATAGGTTTAAACTGTGCAGGTCCACTTATACACATATTTTTATACAGTACTGTAAATGGAAATGTATTTTTCTTAAGATTTTATTTGGGGTGCCTGGGTGTCTCAATCAGTTAAGCGTCTGTCTTCGGCTCAGGGCATGATCATAGGGTCTTGGGATTGAGCCCCACATCAGGCTCCTTACTCAGCAGGAAGCCTGCTTCTCCCTCTCACACTCCCCTTGCTTGCATTCCCTCTTTCACACACTCTCTCTCTCTCAAATAAATAAAATTTTTAAAAAAAAAATTAAAAAATAAAAATTTTTTAAATTTATTTGAGAAAGACAGAGAGAATGCGCACAAGCAGGGGAAGAGGCAAAGGGAGAGGGCAGGCCAAGCAGGAGCCCAACTTGGGACTTGATCCCAGGACTCTGGGCTCATGACCTGAGCCAGACACCGAAGCTTAACTTACTGAGCCACCCAGGTGCTGCTCCTTATTTGCTTAATAACATTTTTTCCCCTAGCTTACTTTATTGTAAGGATACAGTACATAATACATATACAAAATATGTGCTAATCAGCTGTGTTATTGGTAAGGCTTCTGGGCAATAGTATGCTATTAATAGTTAAGTTTTGGGGGAGTCAAAAGTTACGCATAGATTTTCTGCTGCAAATGGAATCAATGTCTCTAACCCCTGCATTGTTCAAGAATCAGTTTCATTTTTCCCATTTTTTGTGCTATTGTTAAACATTTTTTTTTAAAGATTTTATTTATTTATTTGACAGACAGAGATCACAAGTAGGCGGAGAGGCAGGCAGAGAGAGAGAGGAGAAAGCAGGCTCCCTGCTGAGCAGAGAGCCTGATGCGGGGCTCAATCCCAGGACCCTGGGATCATGACCCGAGCCGAAGGCAGAGGTTTTAACCCACTGAGCCACCCAGGCGCCCCAACATTTTATTTCTAAATATATTCAACATTCCTCAGCATATTGCTATTTTTGTTTTAAATAGTTATCTTTCAAAGAGATTAAAATGAAAAAGGTGCCTTTTAAATGTACCCATATATTTGCCATTTAGGGTACTCTCTCTTTGTATAGCTGCAAGTTCCCATCTGGTTTGATGTTCCTCTAACCTGAATAATTTCACTGACATATTCTGTAGCATAGGTCTGCTGGCAGTTAAATCTCTGACCTTTTGATTTGTTTGACAAAGTCTTCATTTCCATTTTATTTTTCAGAGATACTCTTTTTTTTTTTTTTTAAGATTTTATTTATTTATTTGACAGAGATCACAAGTAGGGAGAGAGGCAGGCAAAGAGAGGAAGGGAAACAGGCTCCCTGCTGAGCAGAGAGCCCAACGAGGGGCTGGATCCCAGGACCCGGAGATCATGACCTGAGCCAAAGGCAGAGACTTTAACCCACTGAGCCACCCAGGCACCCCCAGAGATACTCTTGATGGCTATCAAATTCCAGGTTTCTCGTATTTTCTTTTGGTACTTTATAGATGTCTGCATCATGTTGTGGCTTACATAATGTCTGATAGATAGTCTGTTCTCATTTTTATTTTAGTTCTTCTGTATGTAATGTGTCTTCCCCCTTACCCCCTACCTTCCCAGCTGCTCTTTGTTTATGACATGCCTTGGTTTGTGTGGTTACTCTTGTTTTTTTCTTATGTTCACTGGGCATGGGATTCATTGAGCTTCTTGGACAGTGGACTGACAGTTTTTATAAAAATTAGAAACTTTCTGGCCATTTCTTCCAATATTTTCCCATCTCCCCCACCCCTTTTTCTGGGGCTCCAACTTCACATATGTTAGATTACTTGATATTGTCCCAAAATGAAGCAGTGAAGCAGTTTTTCAGTCTGTATTTTCTATTGCCACGAATATAAGTTTCCTGATCTTTTCTTCTTTGCTATATAATCTACTATTAATCCTGTCCTGTGTATTTTTCATTTCAGGTGTCAATTTTTTTTTTCATATCTAGAAGTAACATTTGATTCTCTTTTATGTATTCAGTTCCTCTTCATTATGTTTGTTTCCCTCTACCTTCTTGAACATATGACATGAATTTATAATAGCCTTTCCAACATTGTATCTGCTAATTCTGTCTTCATTTCTGCATCTGTTTCTATCAGTCAGTTTGCCTCTTGTCTTTAGGCCATATTTTCCTTGCTTCTTTTATGAAGCATGCTTTTATGAAAAGAAGCCTCAGGTAGTTTCATTTTGTGCGTGTGCAGAACAGTACTCAGCCAGAATTTCAAGGGGCCCTCTGTAGATCTCTGGAGCTCTCCTTTCGCGGAGCAAGTACCCTCCAGGATTCTGCTTCACAAATTCCAGTGGCATTGGCCTCCCTACAGGCTCATTGTGACTTCTGTGGGCCCTGTGCACTCTCACCACTTGGCAGTTTGGGGCTCAGTTCTTTCTCATCCTCTTTCACATACTTTCACAAGAGAGCACATGTCTTAAGGGAGAAAGTGTTTACCTGTTTGCTTCGGCCTCCTCCCACTATTTTGTTTCCTACATACCACAAGACTGTACAAAATTGCCTTTTCAACCCCCAGCCACCACTTCCTTACAGGCTTTTGATTGAGAGCCACCTAGATGCCTGTTTTCATGACCCTGTAAAAATAGCTTTTGGACTTTTGGAGCCTAGCTCTTTAGTTTCTTGCCTCAAGCAAGTTAGATAAGAGCAGATGCTTTCATTAGAGTAGAAGGTGAGTTGCATGTTCTTGGCATGCTCCTTTCTCTGTAGAAGTACTTTATGTGCTAATTGTCCTGACAGTGTGAGGGATTGCCCTCTAGCTTTTTGACCCAGCCCTTCTAACCCCCTACACCACCATAGAATTTCATGACTATTCCATGAGGAAGACTAGCTTTGCATTTGGTTTCTTCTAGCTTCTGATCTATTGTCTTTGACCTCCCAAAACTGATCATTTCATTTGCCCTGAGGAGCATCCTTCTGTTTAAGCCAAGTAGTCTAATCTTTAGCCCATGCCCAGAAGAAACACATATCCTCAGGAGAGAAAATACCCAGCAATTGTCAGCTCACCTGAGACAGGCTCTTCCGGCTCTGGAATTTTAGTTCGTAGGGTCCTCGGTGCTTCCACCACTCTCTCATAGCTCTACAAATGTGTAATTTTACAAGTTGTTCATTTTTGTCCACAGTTTTGCAGTAAGAATACGGGCCTCATGAGATATTCTACATCCTACTCAGAAATAGAAGCCAGACTGCTAGGACCTAAGACCTTGTTTTCTATCTAGAGCACATTGTTGCACCTTTGCTCAGTGTTACTTCCCTTCTTTGAGTCCGTAGTTGATGACTTGCCACTTACCAGTTTCTAGTCCAACATGGAAAGCTGTGCTGAAAGTGATTTACACTCCAATCTTTTCTGTTCATTTTTACAGGACCAGGATTAAAACCTGCAGAGGAGCGGACAATTGAATACTTAGAAGAAGTTGCAGTTACTTTTGCCAAAGGACTGTCTGATAAGAAAATCTCTATAAAGAGAGACAAGGGATTAATAGACAGTGAGTGTCATTATTAAAGAACAAAGGCAGAGGTTCTCTCCAGAGAGTTTCATTTTATTTGCTGTGAAATAAGAATTGGGGAAGAGGTAAATGCATTATTTACACCAAGCATAGAGTCATTCTGAAGGAGTACAACAACTCTGCTCGGTGATCAAGTCCTAAACCTTACACTGGTTGGTTACAGCCATTTATTTTTAATTTTATCTTGGAAAATTTGAACCATTAATATTAAAGTGGAATAGCATAATGCTTAGCACTTATCAGCTAATTAAACCACGTGTATAGAAGTGCCTTGGGTTGCAATTTGGATTTCGTATATCAAAGTAAAGTTCTTTCAGATAGCTACAATTACTGCCTTTTTATGGAGTTTATAGAACAAACTAATAAGGGAAGCTAGTCTTTTTCCAGTAAGTACATAAAAGCGTTTTCTTTTACAGAATTGATGTCATATGCCATGAGTATTCCATTTGTCAGGCAACAGATTTACAAAAAGGTGGAAGAAAAAGTACGAAAACAGACTAAAGGCCTCTATCCTGCACCTCTGAAAATAATTGATGTGAGTCTTCACCCCATATTCCATTTCTCATGTTTCCTCCCTTTGTGTAGAGCAGTATTCTTTATTGCCGTTCTGAACTGGATCTGCCGGTACTGAAGTTTTTGGGATGTTTTTTTTTTTTTAAGATGTTATTTATTTATTTGAAAGACAGAGATCACAGGTAGGCAGAGAGGTAGGCAGAGATGGGGGAAGCAGGCTCCCTGCTGAGCAGAGAGCCCGATGCAGGGCTCGATTCCAGGACCCTGAGATCATGACCTGAGCTGAAGGCAGAGGCTTAACCCCTTGAGCCACCCAGGCACCCCTATACTAAAGTTTTTAATTCTGTTACAGTACTCACTAAAAATAAAGCAAACTATGATGGCTTATAAAATTATATTTTAGGAATAATGAGTGCCGGGCATAATGAGTTTAAAAGTACCAGTTACAAGCCAGGAAAAAAGTTACATCAGTATAACAAAACCAGTAAAATATTGGGCATTAGTTAAGAGGTAGTTGAAACGAATTAGTTTGAAACCATTGCCAGTACCGAAAATGTCTCCTTGACTTCCGCATTGTCAGAATTCTAAAAAAAGGTGTAGTGAAGTTCTGAAAAAGGTCAGGGAGGGCAAGTATACAGGGTTAAGAACTTCCGTCTAAAGGTAGACTTTAAAACTTAGAAAGTCTTCAGTCTGGAAAGTCTAAGATCAAGAGAGCTTATAATCTAAGACTTCGAATATGGAGAATAAATCAGCCAGCAAATGTATTTTGAGGAAAAGACAGCAAAATGCATAAAATAGGACGCATGCGTCCCTTCCCTCACCCATCTCCCAGTGTGGGCCGGGGAGATCCGCCGTGTATCCGCGGTGAGCCAGGTGAGCGCAGTGTACGGGCTGCAAGATGCCGGCATGAGACTGCCAGGTAATTGGGTCAGAGGAAGATTGCTAAATGTACAAGAGGAGGCAACAGTCACTGTAAGGCAGAGAAATGAGGAAGAGCCTCATAGAATTTGACCTGAGCCCTGGAAAGTGGTAGAGAACAGATGAAGACAAAGTAGTACCAGGTGCGGGGGGTGTGAGGTCGGGGTACCAGGTGGTGGGTATTATAGAGGGCACGGATTGCATGGAGCACTGGGTGTGGTGCTAAAATAATGAATACTGTTATGCTGAAAATAAAAAATAAATTAAAAAAAAAAAAAAGTAGTACCAGGTAGGGCAGGCATTTTGAGCACAGTTCCAGAAGCCGGAAAGCAGGAGCCTCTTCAAGGAAGCAGCCACTCAGTCCTGTCACCTTTGTTATTTCGATTCCAGACTTTTGACTTAATCTTTGAAGACTGATGAACTAGGGGCACCTGGGTGCCTCAGTTGTCAAACGTCTGCCTTTCACTCAGCTCATGCTGCGATTGAGCCCCACATCCGGCTCCCTGCTGGGTGGGAAGCCGGCTTCTCCCTCTCCTTCTGCTTGTATTCCTTCTCTCGATGTCTCTCTCTCTCTCTCTGTCAAATAGTCTTTTAAAAAAAAAGATTCACAAACTAGCAGTTTTACTAAGTGTTAGTCCACATCTGTCTGGCCAGTCCCTTGCAATAATGAACAAGTGATTTATGTGTTTTACAGGCAGTAAAGACTGGAATTGAGCAAGGGAACGAAGCTGGCTATCTCTCTGAATCTCAGGTAAAGTTCTTCCTTCCCATTTGTTACTATAGATTCAAGAAACTCAAGATCTAAAACCCTGTGTAAAGCTAAAAAAAGAAAAAGTACCCAAAGCCTACCTGAAATGTTTTTCTTCAGTGATTATCATTTCTTAGGGTTAATCTCAGTGAGTGGTTGTTAAGAACACCTTTGTGGTCTCAGCTGTTTGAACTTGCCCTCAGTAACGAGAGCTTAACTAGGAAGAGAAGAGTTCTAATCCTTTCAAAATGAATCACTGGGATGTTTATGTTCCGGAGTTGGGTTGGGCTGATTTTGTTGTAATAAAATCAATATATTGATAGAAAAATGGGTTTCTTACTTGTTAGGGCCTAGCTTTAAGACATTGAAGGCCAGCCTCTCTTTGCTGAATCAGAGAATGGAAGGAAATGTTGTGTAGCCACTTAAAGGACACGGAGGGGCCTATGAACCAGCCTCACCTCTTCCCACTTTTCCAACGAGTTGGTGGTATTGTGGATTTAAGAGGTTTGGATTGTTTTTAAGTTTTAAGCAATCATTGAAGAATGACTGTTCGTTGATAATAAGACAGGTGTCTCAAGAGCTCAGGGACAAGTTCAAGAGAAAACCTTTCTTGTACTGGGTTGCTTACGCTTCACAACTGGGAAATGGCAGAGCCAGGATTCAAATCCGGTCTGTCAAACCCAGACTCTAAATCTCGGATTCTTGAGCAATGCCCTCTGTAAGCATAAGGGTAGTTTTCAAAGTGGCAGGTGTCCTGCAGGCAGCCTGCTTTAGCGAAAGAGATCCAGAGTTGGGAGCCCTACCCCCCAGTGTGAGTTCCGTTTCTGCCACTTGAGGTGGCATGGTGACTTAATTTCTCTGGGCTTCCTCTTCCCAGTCTTCAAAATGAGAGTTGGTTCAGAGGACTGTGAAGGGTCCATTTTGGCCCTGACACTCTAGTTCCACGAAGAAGGTTGGTTACCGCCACCTCTGGTGCAGAGTATGCGAGAGCTCAGATGTGTCCTGACCCTTTCCAAAGCAGTAGTGTGAACAGTACGCTGGTGAGAAGACACCCCAGGCCCCCAGAGCACCAGGGCTCCGCATGTGTTACCTCTGCTCTGTAGGGACACCCGACCAAAGGAACCCCCATCACTGAGACTCTGAAGTTCTACCTTTTCTTGTTCTCCTCTACTTCTCAGAAATTTGGAGAGCTTGCAATGACCAGAGAATCAAAGGCCTTGATGGGACTTTATCATGGTCAGGTCCTGTGTAAGAAGAATAAATTTGGAACACCACAGAAGGAAGCAAAGTAAGTTAAACTCCACCTAGGGAGCTCTTGTAGGTTTCACTACAGAGCTAAATTCATACCTTCTGTCTTGCCTCCATGTACCTCTTCTCTCCTGAGCACCTTAGATCCCTTTTCTTACTAAGAACTTACTGGCTTTCAAAGTTCCGCCTGTGCTGAGTTTTCTCCAGGCCTATCTAATGGCTCCTATAGAGGCTTTCTTGTCTGCTATTGATGTCCCCTAGAAATCTGGCTTATAGCCCATGTTCCCACACCAAACACACACACTATGCACTGTTTAATGATCTTGTGTCTCCCTGTGACTTGAGATACCATCTCTGGGGACTCACACTTCTTCTCCCTAAAAAATAAAAAAAAAGTCTCATTCTGACTGTTAAAGCTTGTCCTTCTAGCTTACAACCTAAACACTTAAGGTTCTACTTGCCTGTTTCACGTCATTCTTTGCAGCAAGCCTTTCGGTGCTGTGCTGCCCAAAAGCTCTTCAGCATTTTAATTTCATAATGCCCCTGACTTCACCTTCTAGCTCAGTGGTTCTCAGCCTGGGCCATGTTGCCCCCGAAGGATCATTTGATGATGTCTGGAAGCATTTTTGGTTCCCACAGGTGCCTCTGGCATTTAGTGAGCAGATCAGGGGTGCTGCTAAACATCCTACAGTACATGGGACAGGCCTGTGAATTACAGTAATCTAATCCAGAATGTTGGTAATGCCAAGGTTGAGTCTCACTGCTCTATATGAATTACTGTGAGGGCTTTCAGAGCAGCTATATTACTGCCTTCTCCACCCTTCATCTTTAATGAAACTACAATCCAAAATAGAAGTAAAACCGGTAAGAAATTTGGGTGAGGCAAATACGATGCAAGGCCAGAGGGCTAATTTCCAAATAGAATATGAACTGTGACCGTAACTGCTTCTCCAGGACGCATGTTGATCAGGGCAGTCAGTACCTGTCTGTGGAGTTTGTTCCACCAACGTGGCAGTATCTCGCATTCAATGGGTGAGGTTAATCGCTTCATGCTGCGGTAGAATAAGATGGCCCCCTAAGTCGCCATCTCTGCATACATTCTACAATAATCAGACAGAAGCAAGGACAGCACAGCCACCCTTTCCCCATGCGCGGCACAAATAGAAGACAAATATGCTGCCAACTTCTAATTATGTAAGAGGGAAACTTTATTACAACAGGAAGGAAAAGGAAGCAAGAGGGGGCGCCTGGGTGGCTCAGTGGGTTAAAGCCTCTGCCCTCGGCTCAAGTCACGATCCCAGGATCTTGGGATTGAGCTCCACATTGGGCTGTCTACTCGGCGGGGAGCCTGCTTCCTCCTCTTTCTCTCTCTCTCTGCCGGCCTCTCTACCTACTTGTGATCTCTGTTAAATAAATAAAATCTTTTTTTAAAAAAAGGAAGCAGGAAGAGAGAAGAAGAGAAGGATACTGGATCCTGCAAAATTACAAAACTGTAAAACACACACCAACTTCTACCTCTCCGCCATCCTACCCCTTTACCCCCGTCCCTCCATCTATGAAAAAATGGCATCAGTTAAAGAAACTACCTTGCAGCTGAGGAGAGGCCTCTTAAATTACAGAATCTATAATGTCAGCCACTCCAGACTCCTACTCCTGTCCACATATACCTCTTCCTATCATAGGCAGCTCGCATATAATGCCATTTGGGTAGGGTGTTATTATACCAAATACATAAAAAAGACAGGCAACATCCACATGAGTCTCACATAAGAAATAAGAAAATGAGGACAAAGTATTTAAGCTTGTGAAAATTCTCCTCCCCGCCCCCAAAAACAGCCAGAATACGGAAGAATACTGTAACAGAACACTTCCAAGCTTGAATGAGATATCCTTAAGTAAGCATTTACAGATAAGGGTGATCTAAGAGTTGACCTCACTTGGGGAATAAGTTGAGGAAAAAGGCTATGAATTAACTCTAGGGTACCCAAGGCAGGATAGGTTGAACGGAAGATTGACTAAGGGAACTTGAAGAACTGGGGCCTGGCTGCCTTAGGAAGAACGCGTGACTCTTGATCTCAGGGTCGAGCTTGAGCTCCATGTTAGGTGAAAGATTACTTAAAAACAAAAAAACAACAAAAAACACCTTAACGAAATGAAGAAAAGGTATCCTCTTGTTTTCCCTACTGCCAGTAATGCCTCTGCTTCCTCCACTTCTGTCTCTAGGCTCTTCCCCTCACCTTCGATAATTTAAATTCCTTATCTGTTTGCTCTTTTTTTTTTTTTGAAGATTTTATTCATCCGGGTGTTGGACTCTGCACTAGACGTGGAGCCTGGCTGAGATTCCCCCACCCCCACACTGTTCAAGTGCTTGCATGCTCTCTCTTGCTTTCCCTCTCTTAAAAATAAATAAATAAATAAATAAATCTGAAGGTCAATTTTTCTTTTAAGATTTTATTTGTTTATTTGACAGAGATCACAAGTAGGCAAAGAGGCAGGCTGAGAAAGAGGGGGAAGCAGGCTCCCCACCGAGCAGAGCGCCTGTTGCGGGGCTTGATCCCAGGACCCTTGGATCATGACCCAAGCCAGAAGCAGAGGCTCAACCCACTGAGCCACCCAGGCACCCCTGAAAGTCAGTTTTTAAAAATAAAAATTATTTAAATTTTTTACAGATTAGAAATGATTTTAAAACCTTATTTATAGATTAAAATCTTTAGAATTCTTTAATAGATAAAATCTATAGGTAGGTATAGATTTTTACAGATAATAATTATTTAAAATACCTTATTATTATGCCCACTTTCATTGGTTTATTGAATAACTTGGACGATCTCCCACTTTTACTGAAATGATTAGTTTACCAAAAGTCACTCATGCTTTCCTTCCAGGCACCTAGCCATTCTTGGTGCAGGGCTGATGGGAGCCGGCATTGCCCAGGTCTCTGTGGATAAGGGCCTGAGGACCATACTTAAAGATGCTACACTAGCCGGGCTGGGCCGAGGACAACAACAGGTGTTCAAAGGGTAAGCCCACTGTCTGCCTCTGTCAGCAGAATGCTGTTTGTTTTTTGCCATTACATATTCCTTTTTCCTGAACATGGTGAGTACTGGATGCTCCGTAGTTAAGCTCTTGCCTTTGATTTTTAGAGACACTAGTTCCTTCACCTTTACTTTATTGCGCATATTAGAAACCATTAACATCATTGGAATCTGTAATGTCTGTGGAAGAGAAAACCATCAGATATTTTTAAATGCCATTTATTTTATGCTTTGGTATCAGGACTAGAAATTCTCGTGTTTGTGAGTTTTGATGGTTTCCATCTCACTGTCATACTGTTATGGAACACTGAAACAGCACCACCTTGGGGAAGGAAATGTGCCGTAACTGCACGTTGAAGGTGGGGCTGGGGTCAAAACTCTTGAACCTTCTGTTTCTTGGCTGGCGATACTGTAGAGAAGGAGGAAACAGATTTGGTTCCACCATGTCTGAGACTGTGTCTCCATCTTACCTCTGAATTAATAAAAACTGACTATTACTCTCCCTCCTCCCCACCTTCCCCTTCCCTCCTCCCACTCGCTGCCTGTTTTACAGAGGGGGAGAAACTGAGCAGCCGCTTAGCCAGACTAGAAACCGGTTCCAGCTCAGGTCTGTGCTTCAGTGTAGTGGACAAGCTGGCTACGTGTGACTTCCAGTTGAATGAGGTTTTTTTGTTTTGTTTTTTTGTTCGTTTTAGATTTATTTACTTATTTGAGAGAGAGAGAGAGAGAACACAAGCGGGGGTGGGGTGGGGCAGAGGGAGAAACAGACCGCCCACTGAGCAGAGAGCCCAGTGCAGGGCTCCATCCCAGTAGCTGGGATCAGGACACAAGCCGAAGGCAGAGGCTTTTTGAGGCACCTTCAGTCAGCTTTTTTGTTGTTTCTCAAATGGGTTATGTAGCTTCAGCCCATTTTGACCTCTTTTCTGCAGGGAGGCTCTGAATGTTGCTACTGTAACGCTATACAAGATGTGGCAGGTTTAATCATTTTGGCAGATTATTGTAAGATAGCAAGGAGTTGAGTAAAAGATTTGTGACCAAAAGAAAAAAAAAAATGGGCCTGTGCTCACTAACAGCATTGCCCTGAGACTAGCCTGTACGCACCCCCAAACATCATCTCATACGGTCACCGAAATGGGAAATTGCTGCTCTAGAATGGGTTCCACCCCCTGTCTCTTTTGGATTTCAGTGCTCCAGCTTTCCCTTTGTGTCTCAGAAGCCTGGGGCTCGGGCGACTGCCCCTCACCACACTGCTGACTTGTGACACGTTTCCTATCCTCTCTTGATAACAGTTTCATTAGGCCTTAGAGTGACTAATAATGTTCTGAACTCCGACAAGCATCGGGTTTGCTAACTCCTGACATCGTTGTCAAAAACCAAGAGATTGGACTTTTAAGACTTTGAATACTTTGAACTTACCTTGTGGCTTTAATTTTTCTTTTATTAGTGAATGGGATTTAGCTTCATTCTTCATTCAGAGGAAAATTCTAGGTCAGTCGTTCTGAAAGTGTGGTCAGATTATAACCCAAGAGAGCCTGTTTTTCTTGGCACTGAAAAGTAATCCGTTAAACGTCTGAATAGTAGGAATCCTTTTTATTATCTCCCTATGGGCAGGAAGAAACCTTGAGTCAATATTTTATGTAATCAATATAATATGCCACTTAATATGTGCCAACTGGAAAGTAAATTAAGAATATAAGAAACAGTGCTCACTCTCTCTTCTCCAGAAGATTACAGTTACAGAGTAACAGGATGGTGTGTAATGAGGTGCATGTCCCTGTGGTCTAGGACACGTGTTGGGTGTTTCCTCTGTTACAGGTAGAGAGTTACCAGAGCTGCTTCTCTCTCTTGCCATTCCAGTATTTGTGTACTCCTCTTGGCAAATTTAAATGCTTGATGAGTGATAGAGTTTAGGTAAGTTTCACACGTAGAAGTCTCTCACTGGAGAAAGAACGTGGGCTTGGGGCCAACCTGCCTTTGGCCTGGTGCCCTGCCATTTGACCACATGTCCCTCTGAGCCTATTTGAGCAACTCTTCTCCCTCAGAGCAGAGTAACAGAACTGCCTCACAGAGCTGATGAAAAACACAGCACAGTGTCTGTCGGGCCCGTGGGTGCTCCACAAATGTTAAGTTTCCCGTCTTCCCTTCTGACTGGGACTGTGTTTTTTCTAGATTAAATGATAAAGTGAAGAAGAAGGCTCTAACATCGTTTGAAAGGGACTCCATTTTCAGCAACTTGACTGGGCAGCTCGATTACCAGGGTTTTGAAAAAGCTGACATGGTGATTGAAGCTGTTTTTGAGGACCTTAGTCTTAAGCACCGAGTGCTAAAGGAAGTGGAAGCGGTAAGTCGGAGGCCTGTTGTACTTGAATCGTAGCCTAGCAGTGGAGGACACAGAGATAGGTTTTTTAAAAGGAAACTCATGGTTCTTTTTATAGAGCTGTTCATGTCCAGACCTTTCAGTTTTTCTGTGAACCCATGCACAGTACATAGGTTACAAAGGTCAAATCTGAGTCCTGAGGTAAGAAAATCAAGTAGCACAAAGCTCGTTAGTGTTCTGTGGGAGTTGGGTCACTGGACATAGAGATGACCTCTTGGAGTGTAGCCAGCTGTCTTAACATTCAGGGTCAGCTACAAGCCGTAACTAAACTTCTGCAGGTCTAGCCAGCACAGGACACAGGGGAGAAATTCTCTCCCCAGGCAGGTTTCAGATGCTTCCTTTGTGGAAATGGTGCCTTGGTCTTGATCGCGAGTGCTCTGCATGCTGTGTGCAAAACAGGTGCCTGTGGATGGTGTAAAGAGTGAGCCCAGAGGAGAACAAAGATAGGAATGAGTATGAGGTAGAACCGGGGCCTGACGGTACACGAAATGCCACTGGCTCGGCAGCTCTCCCGGTGCCCTACTCTTACAGAGGCCTCTGTGTGAGGGCGGGCCCTGCTCTGCCACGCTCTCAGCCTGTGGAGACACTACCGACAAGCAGTTGTGCTTGGGACAGCTTCTGCTTCGGAATCCATGCCCTGGGAAATCTTTTGACAGAGGGTAACGTAGATTCAGCTGGGGGGAACATTCAGAAGAGCCGCATGGATTCGTATCCCATCTGTGCCGAGTGGCATTAAGGCGCAGAGAGGTAGGTGTTGTTCCGGGGGGCTTGGAGGGCGCTGCTGAGCCCGCGGCTGGTAGATCCTGGCAAGAAGTAAAAGCAGACACAGGCAGCATGGTGAGAAGACCATTGACCAGCTGACGAGCTGATGGTCTTTGCATTTGGAAAATCTGGGTTTGGGACCCCGGGCATGGAGAAGGGTGTGTCAGTTCTAGCAGCAGGGAAACTAGTGATCAGGGGACAGAGAGGGATCCGATCGAGAGAAGGGCAGACTCTGAGCAGACGCTACAGTGTTGACCTCTGGCTTCCAGAAGGACAAAAAATCAGGGCTTCTTAAGGTCTGGAGCTCAGAGTGTCGCTCCTGTAAAGGCAAGTCACGAGATTCAGAAGGGCGGAACTAGGCTCTGCATCTGGGTTGCAGGAAAGCCCAACGTGAGTCAGGAAGGGAGGCCTTTGGAGTGAGTCCAGCGGCCTTTGGAGACATTGGCCTGCTCTTCATGATGTCCTCACTGGCGTGAGACACCCCACCACGCAGACCTGCCGCTTGAGGCTCCTGACTTCCTTGCAGTCATGCTCTGCTCTCAGTTCACACTTCTGACGAGCTAAAATCCTAAAAGCCTTTACACAAGCTGACTGCCAAGCCAGGTTATTTTTGTGGGGTTTTTTGTTTGTTTTTAAAGATTTTATTTATTTATTTGACAGAGATCACTAGTAGGCAGAGAGGCAGACAGAGGTGGGGGTGGAGAGTAGGCTCCCCACTGAGCAGAGAGCCTGATGTGGGGCTCGATCCCTGGACCCTGGGATCGTGACCTGAGCTGAAGGCAGAGGCTTAACCCACTGAGCCACCCAGGCGCCTCCAGAGCCAGGTTTTGTCCAGCAGGAGCCTCTTTAGGTTTTTCCTGTTTTCTTTTTAAAAGAATCTTAATGCGGTATTCTACCTTTGTCCCCATTACAATTGCTGTCACTTTACACTCAGCTTTTCAGGGTGTTGCATGTATCTTGAACCTTGACTCCATCTCCTGTGTTAGGATTTTGCCTGTCCCGGTATGCACAGATCTGACAGGTGTGCCTTCCCATTTTGTTTGTGCACGCAGCTGAATAAAAACATGAGTAGTTTGGGATCGTGAACAGAATGCTGAGACGTTCTACATTAGAGATTGTTCTCCAGGATGATAGAGAGAACAGTTAATAGGATTCGTGTGCGGTAGATTAATTACAGTGGTGCAGTTTTCTAACAGCACCCGGTATAAAATGAGCTGGGCACGCGGTGCTGTGGCTGGTTCTTAGGAAGGTAAAGTGTAAGGGGATTGTCAGCTTTCAGATTCGAGAGCAGATCCAAACAAGAGGGACTGATATGCATGCTGAATCTTGAAATGAACAAGAATTGACTCAAGGTTATCTATTCAGTATTTATCTGAGGTCTCATTTACCAAACTGCTGAGATGCAGTCGCCCAGATTAGGACACTGAGCCAGAACTAGTAGGTGGCAGAATGGGAAAGAGAACCAGGTCAACACCCTTCCCATCACAGAAGGGCTGGGCGGTTGTAAATGTCACCAGATAGTATCTCCTGTCTGAGTGGTTGTGGGGGGAGTGGGGCCAGGCCCAGGTTTCACGTTTTAGCTCTGCTCCGGGCTCCAGTCTTCTCCCAGGCTTACGGGACACATTCTTCAATGCTTTTCCCCTGCAGGTGATTCCAGATCACTGTGTCTTTGCCAGTAACACATCCGCTCTCCCAATCAATGAAATAGCTGCTGTCAGCAAAAGACCTGAGAAGGTAAATTCTGAGCAGAGGGAAGACCCTGAAGTCTTTCCCTGAGAAAGGCTTAGAGCATTAGCAGGGCCTGGTGTGGACTGTGGGATGGAGGGGTGATGACGTTTTCCCCAAAACTGGGCACAGAGCAGCTAACACCGTGACCGCTGTGAGATACGGGGTGAAGTACAACCAAAATATACTTTAATAGGTGATTTGCATCCTTAACAGCTCTTATTTTTTAGGTTCAGACTATAAAGTGGACCGTTTTTATAATTAGGTATTTAAAGATAGGCCCAAGGGGCACCTGGCTGGCCCAGTCAGTAGAGCATGTGACTCGTGGTCTCAGGGTTGTGATTGAACCCCATGTTGGGTGTAGAGATGACTTAAAAACAATAAAATCTTTTTAAATTTTAAAAAATAAAGATAGGCCCTTAAAATAAGAGGGGTACTCCAAAATATCACTTCAGCTACAGAGCAGACACTGGTGACGGTCTAAGACAGGCTTGGTTCCAGTTCCACATCCAGGAATAGATCAGGCGGGGTGGCAAGGTGTGTCCACCTGTAGGTTCACTTAGAACTTCTACCCAGGGTAGCACTTTCAGTGAGTGTTTAGAATGATGACTGGAAATGTGTCTTTGGGCTTCTGCTGTCTACCAGTCACCCAGGGAAAGTGAAATCGCTCGGAGAGAAATCAAACACCTCACCTCCCTGGAGGTTAGCAATTAGCCTCAGCTAAGCAGAGCCAGCCGGAAGTAGGAAGGAAACATAGAAGACTCATAAGCAGCCAAAATTGTTCAGACAGGTGCTTGTATTGAAAACAAAAAAAGTCTGTTTGTTCCTATTCTAATAGCTCGCGAATGCAGGGTAAGCTTGTTTCCAAGCACACCTCGGATTGGAAGCGATGCGGGGCCTGACAGACAAGTTCAGGGATGTCAGGAAAAGGTCACAGGGAGAAGAGTGATGCTGAGGAAAGACGAGGAAAGACACAAGAACACTATAAAGGCAGACAGTCTGGCCATGTCACCTCAGTCAGAGCACGGCAGCATTCAAGTCCGTGACGGAGAATCTTTGATGCTAACTTCCCGTTTTCCCAGTGGAGCGGGAAAAGCATCATGCTTTGTAGTCCTGGCCTCCAGAGACCGAGGATAGCTTCCGTCACCTGCTTTCCCTGTGTTGCATAAAATTACAGTGATGGGTACGGGGAGGGCGACCAGCCACCTGCTTATCCAGGACAGGTTGGTCCCCTTTGGCATAGCTTTCTTGAGGGCTACAGATTTTGCTTGGGGTAGTGATTCCACGAGTGTATGTGCAGTTGTCAGAATCACCGAAATGAACATTTTAAGTTCTGTGCATTTTACTGTGTCTAAGTATATGTTGTAAAGGCTAATTCCTTTCGCTCATAAGTACTGACTCTGAATCAGGTCCTGTCTTTTTAAATAGTTTAGACACAAGTTAAGGAACAGTTTCGGGTTCAGAAGCAACTTTAGGTTTGGTAAGTTCATGGAACATTTAAGTGACCTGTGCATTATGTAATGGAGAGTAGGCAGGCTTTGGAACGGGCCAGCTGCGATGGAATCCCACTGCCATTCACTAAGGGACCCTGAGCTCCCAGTCTTAACCTCCTGGTGACTCTTTTCCCCTCATCTAGATAAGACTGACTAGTTCACAGAGTGATGGGTTAAATGTAAGGAATAAATGGCAAAGGCATTAAAGAACAGTGGGTAGCCAGCAGTCAGCAACTGGTAGTTATCATTAGTTGTAGCTTACAGCTAACGCAAGGGTAAGAGGGGCAAAACTACCAGTTTTAGGATTAAATCATTCTCTCCCACAGCAGCTCAGTTGGGAGGACTGTCTAATTGTTAACTTGAGGAGGAGGTTCTGAACTTCAGCATATATCAGAATTACCTGGAAGACTTCTTAAACACAGTCCTGGGCCCTGCCCCTAGCCTCTCATTCAGTAGATCTGGATCTGGGGTGGACCGGAGAATTTGTAGTTCTCAAGTTTCCCAGGCGATGCTAATGTTGCTGTCCCATCGCTTCACTTTGAGAATCATTGGTTTAATGAATCTTCAGGTGCATTTGAACTGATAATTTTAAGATTAATTTATTTGAAAAAGAGAGAGTGTGGGAGTTGGGGAGAGGGACAGAGGGAGAGAGAGAATCCCAGACTCTCCATTGAGCTCAGACCCCAACACAGGGCTTGATCTCATGACCCGAGACCATGACCTGAGCCAAAATCAGGAGTTGGACATTGAACCAACTGAGCCAGGCATCCCTGAACGTTGTTGTTATTTAAACCCAGTACCCTGGTAGTGAGACCCACGTGTGTAAAAAGCAGATACATCTCTGACAGTCCAGCATATTAATGGGTTCCTCTGCCTACCTCTGCCTCCCCCATCTCAAAAACAGTGGGCCCTCTAAGCCCCCAGTGTCAGTAATGGGAGTGGAACCTTCATTCATTCTTCCCTGATGAGTCTAACTGGGTCGTTAGCTGTGATTTTGGCATTAATTGTTAGTAGGATATGTTGCCCTAGAAGCAGTTGGAAGAAGATTCTAGTGAGCCCTCTGAGAATACTGAGCTTTTTAGGAAAGAACCACAGAGCCAAACTACTCAGATGACTTCCCTTGCTTTCCTACCAAAACACGGAGTGCTGTCCGCTTCCCTCCCCACGGTCTTCGAGCCGGTGGCTTTGTGTTCCCCGTGCAGGTGATCGGCATGCACTACTTCTCTCCTGTGGACAAGATGCAGCTGCTAGAGATCATCACTACCGACAAGACATCTAAGGACACAACCGCTTCGGCCGTAGCCGTTGGGCTCAAGCAGGGGAAGGTCATCATTGTAGTTAAAGTAAGGAGTTGTGTAACAGAGCGGCAGATCTGGGTGTGCCGCCTTGATTAAAGTGCCGTCAGCTAGGACAGAGTCTCCCTCCCAGTGAAGTCTGGCTGTGAATGTTTGCACAGATTCCTTATACCTTCAGGTTTATGACTGTTCTGGGGCAAATAGGTCACCTTTTAGTAGGATTTCCCCTTGGTTGTGTGTGGTGCGGACTGGGCTGCTGAGTCAGTGTCTGAGAGGGGGAGTGGCTGGGATGTGGCCGGTTCTCCCAGCCCTTCCAGAACTTGCGGGTGGCTGTGAAACCCTCTGCTGTGCTCTTTGGTTCAAGCCGTGCTGCCTTGGCTGTGGCTTCCACTGCCATGTAATTTTGATGATTCTGTTTGGGAATATAAATCACCTTGTATTTGAGAGGACACGTGGGGAAGAGAACCTTCTTTTGGCCTTGCATCGTACCCACAGTGGAGGGGCCAGCGAGCTCACGTTCTCTCCCTTGGCAGGATGGACCTGGCTTCTACACCACCAGGTGTCTCGCACCCATGATGTCTGAAGTCCTCAGAATCCTACAGGTCAGTGCTGCTCGTGGAATGTCGGCAGCGTCTCCCACTTCTTAAACCAGTCCTCCACACTGGTACTGCTAAGGTGAACAGGCTTCCTTCTAATACATTTAAGTCCAGGCTCTTCTCCAAGGCGGCCCTTTTGTGCCTGATCCTTCCACACCATGGTGGAAAATCACGGCCTTTGCTGCCCTACAGTGGGCAGAATTTGAGCTCTGCTCCCTCACTCCCCTCACTGCTCCCTAGGACCAGACGCCTCCTGACAGTGCTCTGCACAGCATCTGCCTCCCTTAGAGGCCGGAACCACCCAGAACAGACAGGTCCGCTTGGTCTGGTTGGTCCTGGAGCAGCTTCTGCACGCACCCCTCTGGGGGTGCCTTCTCAGGCACAGGCTCCGGGGGGCGATCTCTGCTCCCAGCTGTGGAGAAACCTCGCCCGCCTGCCATGGAATCTCATCACTGCTGAGGGTCCGAATTGCAGACAAGAAGGAAATGAATAGTGTGTTCACCTCTGAAGTTGTTCAGGCCTTAAAGTGCTGTGGGTTAGGGAAGGCCCAGACTTTCCCCCGGTGGCTCCCAAACCTCCTTTGCTTTCCCTGAGTGGGCCGGCCTTAGTCCTGGGCCCGGCCAGGTGGCACCCCGGAGAGAAGCGGGTGTCGGACCGGCCCTGTGCCAGAGGGCCAGCATGGGGAGCCCTTGGCAGAGGGTCCGGAATGCCTTCCTCCTCTAAGGTCCCTGCTTACCTCCCACTCAGGAAGGAGTTGAGCCCAAGAAGCTGGATTCCCTCACCACAAGCTTTGGCTTTCCTGTGGGTGCTGCCACACTGGTCGATGAAGTGGGTGTGGATGTAGCAAAACACGTGTCAGAAGATCTGGGCAAAGCCTTCGGGGAGCGGTTTGGAGGTGGGAGCGTAGAACTGCTGAAGCAGATGGTGTCCAGGGGCTTCCTGGGTGAGTAGCCTCAGAGAAAACTAACACTCTGAGAGCAGAGTTTCCTGAGACACACAGTTCCAGAAGGCCTGTGGGCGAGAGTCTTTCCTAACATTGAGCCCACATCAGGGGGAGTTTTTTTTAAATGATTGCATGACAACCCTGGCCTGAGGCCCTGCCATTGGCCAGGGTGTGCAAGCCCGACATTTTCATCTGGCCCAAGGCCTCTCACACACCTGTGATCCTGCGGGAGCAGACTCGGCCCCCAGGTTTTACCGTGCTGTCTGGCCACCTGTGTGGAGGAGGTGACCCCTCTGAGCACAGAGCACGTGGTTGAGGCCTGCCAGAGCTGGCTTTCTGTCTCGGCAAAGGAGCAGCAGAAGCAACCCTAGGACCGGGGCGTCTACTAGGCCCTGGTGTTGCATAATGGCTGGAAGGAAAGCTCACCCAAGTGCTCTTTCCCACCCGCATCCACAGACTTGAAAGCCCAAGAAACACAAGATCATTTTTCTTTCTTTGTCAGCCTTGTGGACAAACGTGAAATCTCTAGGGTTAGCTAGACAGACACATGCAGGGATACAGTTGAGAGGCTGGAGCCGTACATCAGACTAGGAGAGAAGAGAATCCGCAGGCCTGAGCTCTGAGATCCCGTCATTCTCCCCTCTCTGGCTTCTTTTAGGTCGCAAATCTGGGAAGGGCTTTTACATCTATCAGGAGGGTGTGAAGAACAAGAATGTGAATTCTGACATGGATGGCATTCTGGCAAGTCTGAAGGTGCCCCCAAAGTCTGAAGTGTGAGTTAACTTCAGTAGCTTGTAGTGCGGAAACCGGTTTCTCTTCAGCCCAGAGCTGCTCCACCCTCTTCCAGCTCTCCTTGCTACTCCCCTTAACTGACCAGAACCCTTCTGCCTTCCACATGCCATCTCGTTTTCTGCCCCGCGTCAGGGTCAAGACTACAGCTGAGCCTCGGAAAGACCCCTGCTCCAGCCTTCCCTCTGGAGGTCTGGAGGGCAATAGAAAACCTGGCATCCTGGGCCCTCTCACCCCGCCAGACCCTCTCTGTCATTCGTAACTGACAGCTGCTGGTGGCAGGAGATTCTGTCTGCTCTGCCCAGCCCTGCGCTAGCTGCCAGCCTCTGGTTACTTAGGCCGATGAGCTCTGAGCCACCTTTTCCCGGAGCAGAGCTGCCCTCCCGCGGGCTCGTCTCTGCACCATCGCGAGCTGCGGACTGGCTGGCCCTCGGAGCGCCATTCGCTTCTGCAGCCGCAGCTCCTGCGTCCCTCCCCGGGACGCTTCATCTACCTGAGTGTCTCTCCCTGTTGGCAGCTCCTCCGACGAAGACATCCAGTACCGCCTGGTGACCAGATTTGTGAATGAGGCGGTCATGTGCCTGCAGGAAGGGATCCTGGCCACACCCACAGAGGGAGACATCGGCGCGGTCTTCGGGCTCGGCTTCCCCCCGTGTCTCGGAGGTTGGTCTTGCGGGTTGGGCAGGGCAGGCAGCTTGTTCTGTCCGAGAGCTTGTCCCGTCTCCTGCAGCAGGTCCTGTCTTTCCTTTTAGGGCCCTTCCGCTTCGTGGATCTGTACGGTGCTCAGAAGGTAGTGGACCGGCTCAGGAGGTACGAGGCCGCCTACGGAAAACAGTTCACCCCGTGCCAGCTGCTCATCGATCACGCTAACAGCCCTAACAAGAAGTTCTACCAGTGAGCGGGCCCTTGGCCCTGCTCCGGCCCCTCACCCAGCTGCCAGCAGAGCGGCGTCTGGCTGCATCGGCGTAACCAGAAGGCAGGCGAGCTCTGGCCCTGGGTGTGCGTCCTGATTAAAGTGCCTTCAGCTAGGACAGAGTCTCTCTCCCTCCTGGTGGAGTCTGGCTATGAATGTTTGCACTTCATGCCAGGAGCCCGTGAGCCACACCGAAAGCTGGCTCCAGAGCCATCCTGCTGCGGGCTCCGCCAGGGCTGGGGGTGGCCAGGGGTGGCCCCGGGCAGTTCTGCACCCGGCCACGTACACGATAACAATAAAAACCAACTCTTAACAGCCTCTCTGCCTCCCTGCTCCTTTTTCTTCTGTGTCCTTCTGGGTTAAGCCCCCTCCCTTCAAGGATTTAGAATAAAGCCCTGGGCTTTTTGGGTGTGAATGTGTTGGGATAGTTTTAGACAGCCCCTTGAGACAGAGACCGTGATGATAAAGGGGGACTTAACGCACTAAAGCCTTCGGAACCTGGCCGTATAGACCTGCTCCAGCAGGCTTCCTCTTGCCCTGGGAGACAGGCCTGACTGAACAGAGCAGCTGAAGTGCCACAGGCTTGGAGGCCAGGTTGTAAGAGACCTCCTTCCCCAAACTGTAATGCCTCATGGTACCATGGCACCCAGTGCTTTTCGTAGTGGGACTCATGTGCTCTTGGGATGTTAACACTGGAGTGAAGCAGAGGAGAGACTATTTTCCTGGCCAGTAGATCCTGCTCGTCTTGGCTGACCCTGAGCATGGGAGAATGGGTGGATCACCGGAGACCACATGGTGAGCTGTTCAAGGAGTGCCCGGCCAACCCACTGGCGCTCTGCCCTCCCGGTGCCCTCTGGGCCGGGGAGTCCCTTTGATCCTGTGCCAGGGGCAGCAGACCCCGGTGTGTGGAAGCAGCCTCGGGGCTCCTGCCCAGTCTGGTGGAGGGGCCCACACTACACGTGTGCAGAACTGAAGTCCCAGTACGCCGTGACCCACTGCTCCTGCCTCTGTTCCACGTGCCGGTGCCTCGCCGACCCCTGGCGCCAGCTTTGCTGGGACCCGTGGACAGAGAGCCTCGTGCCGATTCCACGGACCACTCCCAGGTGCTGCGAAGCCAAACCCTAAAACCAAGTCACCTGTGTGCTGGGATTTTCAGATGACCAGTAGGAAATAGGGAACGGATGCTCTACGCAGAGCCATTAACGGGATTCTAAATGGGGGCTCTGGGAGGGCGTCAGGCAGCCGTTTGGTCAGTGCAGGAACTTAAACTTGGGCGCCAGCTGAGGACAGGGAGCTTTCCAGTCAGCAGCACTAGGAATTGGGTTGAAACGCTGGTGAGAGATGGAAGGTTCTTGTAGGGGAGGGGCTGAGGAGGGGCTGAGGAGGGGCTTTCGGAAGGGAACCCAGGAGTGGGCCACGTGCACACCCCACTCCAAAGTCCTCCCCTGCCTGGAGGCTCATGCCTTGTACCTGCCGGTCCCCTGGGCCCTCCAGAGGAAGAGGGTCGACACCCAGAGTTGCCCCCCGACTCCTGTTCAGTGCTCTAGCATTTATTTCACGAGTCCTTGAGGATTCACAGAGTGATCGGCAGGGAAGCCCAATGCTTCAGCATCAGCGTGTGTGCTCTACTTCCGGACTCCCCTTGGCCCCGAGGGGAGGCGACTGCCCAGGGCGCGAGCACCAGCGTGGCCTCACTATACTTCAGAGGAAAATGGAGCAAATAAATATCTAGGTAGGTAGGCTAGGTAAGGCAGAAGAGAAGGCTGGTCCGGCTGGGGCCTGCCGCTAGTGGCATGAGGAGAGTTAGTGCAGCCCCGGGGGGCGGGGGAAGGGGGACCGGGAGAGTTGGGGGTGGGGGGACGGCTGGTTGGACACAGCGGCCAGCCTGCTCCCGGTGCCAGCGGACTGCCACGCCCGGTTCCAGGCCCCAGAGACCTGACAGGCATAGGCACAAGCGCAGGAGGCCTAGGCTCCAGGAGCAAGGAGAAAGCCGGTTTTCCCAGGCCACGGTGTTCTCTTTCCCAACCATCCCACCTGGGCCAGTGACAGACCAGAGAAGGACACCAGGTGTTTGCTGGAGCCCAGTGAAGGGGGCAGGAGCCGGGCAGAAGTGGGAGTGCTTGGAGGCCACTTGCCGCTACAATCCAGGAGCAGCAGACTTCAATCTACCCGCTTCTCCAGGGAGTGAGAACCTCAGACCCGACCCAACCCGCAGGACGGAAGGCAGCAGCGGGGGCGCTAGAGACGTCTAGAACATCGGCCTCCCTAGCTAGGTGAGCGGGTCAGCGGCAGAGCTGTGCTCTTCCGGAGTCCTCCCCCGCCAACCAGCGCCCTGAGCCAGAGCCTTGAGGCACAGCGACACAGGCTTGACACACCTGTGCTTGGGGCCAGGGCCTGAGTTCATACAAGGGGAAAGGAAGGGCATCCCAGAGATACAGGAAGGGCCCCCAGACTCTGGGGTGGCCAAGGCCAAAAGCCCACAGAGCACGGGGGCGGGGGGGGCACTTGGGGAATTTGTGCTTAAATGATGGCCCGTCTGCCCTTGTCTCTAACCTGAACCTACAAGCCTGAGAAGTGCAAGATGTCTGACACTCTCCACAAGGGCGGGGGAGGATGTCGGGTCACCATGCTGGCCAGCTTCTGACACCCCATCCCGCCACCGTGGGAATCCCAGCAATGTGTCCCCGGGCCCAGGGGCACACCGGTGCCTCTCAGAACAAAGGTCAGATGCCCCCATTTTCCAAGTGTGTCTCCCCTGGATTCCCTCAGAGGGGCCACCTGGCTGCCTCAGTCTTGGCACGGATTCTCCTTGCAGGAGGACCTGCTCTGGGCCCACTGTCCCCCCGCAGACCCGTGGCTAACCCCCGTGGCCTCCAGGCCAGCGTCCCAGCTGTGCAGCCGTGAGCTGGGAGGCTCAGATCTTGGGCCTCCAGCCTTTGATGAACTGCATGATCTTCTTGACCTGCAGCTTCGTGAGATGGAAGTCATCGGCCAGGATGTCCTCGCTAAGCTGCACAAAGATGCTGCCGTCAATGCGTTCTCTGGCAAAGAAGCTCACCACGTCCTCCGAGAGACCAATGAAACGCAAACTTCGAGAGACTTCTTCCAGGGAGAGCGCAGACAGGTCAGCAGGGGGCTGCCAGGAGGAGGCATCCCGGCCTCCCCAGCCTGCAGCCCCCTCCCGGGGACTGGCAGGAGGCCCTTCCAGGCGCCCCTGGGGCAGAAGGAGCCGTGCTCCGCCTGCCTCAGGCCCCTGCAGGCCCACCGGTGACAGCGGGGTGGGGACCTGCCGCAGCACCAAACCTTCGGATTCAAAGGCCTTGGGGGGTCCAAGTGGCGAAAGGCAGGGAGCCCCCACCGCTCTGGGCTCCTGACAGCGCAACAGCTCGGGCTCCGGGGAACTGCCCTGGCGCAGCTCGAAGGAATCAAAGGGCTCCAGGGCTGGCTCCTGCCACTCAGAGGAAGAGGACGACGAGGTGGGGCACGAGGGGGGAGCAGCTGAATAGGCCTGGCCTGGGGAGCCTGGGCCTGGGGAAAAGGCAGGGCTGGAGGTAGCCAGGGGACCCGCATTGGTGGTGGGCCCAGAAGAGGAGGCTGCTGAAGGGCCTGAGGAGTAGACAGGCCCCGAAAAGGGGTTGAGAGCTCCGAACGGAGCAAAGCGTTTCTGGGGGTGAGAGGGCTTGAGCAGAGGCGGGCAGCTGTGGTACGCCTGAACGGGGGTGTCAGCCCCCAGGAGGGAGGTGGCTCGACTGCTCAGAGGCTCTGCAAGGGCCCGGGCGGCCTGGCTGGGCTGCGTGGTCGAGGGCAGGGGTCCCGGGGGTGGGCGGCTGGACGACTCGCCCGCCTTGCAGTCTCCCCAGGTGCACGGGTAGCAATAAAGGGAGTAGGCGTCCGGGGACGGAGAGCCGCTGCCGCTGCGGGAACCTGTCCTGTGGGCAGAGAGCAAGACACGCACGGAAAGATAAGCCAGTGCAAGAGGGAAACGCCACAGGCTCCTAGGGCACAGCACAGTGCTCCGCCAGGCCAGAGACTGCCACTCGGATCTCAGGAATGCCTGCTCGCGCCCCAGCCCCCAAGGCCCGAGACCACCACCTCCCCACCGGCCCCGGGTCTGCCCATGTCTGTCTTCCAGCCTCTCCCACCCCAAGAAAAATTAAACTAAACTGAATTACATAAACACTTTAATAGAGCAAGGAGCAGTCCCTGTGGCCGATCCCAGGCTGGAGGGAACCTGAGCAGGGTTCCCATCCACTCGCCGGGAACAAGCTGAAGCAGGAAGGTGGAAAGCAAAGCAGCGGCCCATCCGCTCTGAACGGCAGGCCTGGACTCTTCCTCCCTTGGCTCTGGCTCCCCTCTCCCGGCCATTCCCCTCCTCAGTGCCCCTCAGGAGGACCCAGCACCAAGAGAAGGCAGGGGCTCACCCATCCTGGAGGCCAGATGAGTAGTAGGAGAGGCTGGAGCTAGGTGAGTGGACAGGCTGCAGCTTGGGGAACCGTGGGGGCACCGGGGGGCTGCCCGAGAGCCGGCCACTGCCATTGCCGCCCCGGGGAGGCACAGGGGGGGCATTGAGCAGGCGGCACTCCTCCTTCACCTGCAAGCAGAAGGCCATGACTCCACGCCCTGTCCCAAGCAGTGGACTCTCCTAATTCTCCCTTTCCCAAGCAGCTGGGTGAGGAGGGTGTCTGGGCCTGACCCTTTGCCATGAGACTGCCTTTGCCTTACCTCCAACTACTCACCCACCCCACCCCTGGTAGCCTCTCCAGCCTGTCACTCTGAGAGAGCCCACATACACCATCTCCCACGGCCTTGGAAATCCATCGTGAGTGTAAGAGAATACAGAAGTAGATCAAAACAGGTTAGTCAACCTAGTCCCTTAAGGAAAAGGAAAGTGGGGGGCGCCTGGGTGGCTCAGTGGGTTAAGCCTCTGCCTTCAGCTCAGGTCATGATCTCAGGGTCCTGGGATCGAGCCCCACATCAGGCTCTCTGCTTGGTGGGGAGCCTGCTTCCCCCTCTCTCTCTGCCTGTCTCTCTACCTGCTTGTGATCTCTGCCTGTCAAATAAATAAATCTTAAAAAAAAAAAAAAAAAAGGAAAAGGAAAGTGGTATTGACAGGGAGAAGAAAGGGAAGGACAAGTATCTGCCATCTGTACCCCTTCTTTATAGGTCAAATACTCAAAGTGGACTCTCAGGGCTGTTAATAGCTATAGCCCATTTCTGTGGACAAGTATGGTTGGGAAGTTCTGCGTTAGGCATAAACAGGGTTCCTTGGTGCAGGACTTCTCAGAGCCTTTAATAAACCAAAGTTCTGTGGCTCCAAAGTGAGGAGAGGGGGAGTTAGGAATCATCACTACATATTTCTAGATTTATTCCATCATGGGACCTTCTTTTCACTTACAACTTAAAGGATTCCTGGATCGCTTCTCAGCCTTTTGGCAAAGATCAAGTGTAGTATCTGTTCTTATCAGTTTAAAGGATTCCTGTTCTGTGGGACCTTCAGAGCCCATCCCAAATTCTTTCAAGCTAAAGACCTACTAGCATCTTTATCTCCAGAATTTCCAATGCCACAGCCTCTAGCATCCTTTACTACAAATATGCTCTTATGTCTTTCCCCTTGTTCTTCTCCCCTTCGCCTGCCTACCCCCCATCCCGTCACACACTCCAGAAGCAGGAGCCTAGGGCTCAGGAGAACTTGCCTCTGGCTGGCCACCTCCGTCCCCTGAGAAGAGCGAGCCCCCAGCTCAGCTCCTTGCCTCCCACCCTTCCGGCCTACATCAGGGCCACTCACCGCCTCGGACTTGGGGGGGACAGGAGGCGGCGGTGCCTCAGGCTCCAGGAGGGACGGCCCGGGGGCTGCGAAGGAGATAAGGTCGGGCCCCGGGGGCGGCCGCGCCCGGCCCTCTGCGAGGCCTTCGGCAACCTGGTGCGTCCACAGCTCCTCGTAGGGGATCTCCGCGGGCGCCCAGTCCGGGCTCACGTACTCCTGGTCGCCATCGCCGGGCGGGCCGGGGGCGCGCGCGAGGGCTGGGGCGCGCGGGGGCGCGGGCAGACAGAGGCGCGCACGGCGCGGGCTGGCGCAGTCGTCGGTGAGTTCGGCCGGGGCCTCGCGCACGGCCGTGGAGTACTCGTCCGGGTCGAAGCGCTCGCGGCAGTAGGAGGCGCTGTCGCGCACCAGGCGCTCCACGCGCGGGTCCCCGGCCAGCAGGCCCTGCGGCAGCGCGAAGCGCGGCGTGTCGGTGAGCAGCAGGAAGTGCAGCGGAGCCGGGCCCTCGCGGCGCAGCGCCAGCCCCAGCACCACGGTCTTGGAGATGATGCTGACCAGCTTGTAGCAGTGGCCCTCCCGCACCGGGTGCAGGTCGTAGGGGTTGCGCGGCGGCCGGCTGGGCACCAGCACGTTCACCGGGAGCCGCACGCGCTCGATGATGGCGCGCACCGTGTGCTCGCCCTCCTGCATCTGCAGCTCCAGCGGGCTGCGCGTGCTGAAGCGGCCCTGGCACTGGAAGGGCAGGCTCAGGCTCTCATTGGTGCGGTGGTTCATGCAGATGAGGCAGGGCATCTTGCCCTTGATGGCCCTGGTGCTGCCGCCCGTGGCCCCCGCACCCCCGGGGCCGCCGCTGCCGCCCACCCCGGCCAGCGCCCCAGCCCGGCCCAGCTTGCGCAGCAGAGTGGTGAAGCGCGAGCGCTCCTTGGTGGTCTTGGCGCACAGGATCTCCGCCTGGCCCATGAGGGTAAGCTCGTCGCCCGCGTGCAGCGTGAAGTTGTACACCTCGCTGTCCTCGCTGAATTCGCCCGACACCACCTGCAGAGCCCAGAGACGCGGGGAGGCCTTAGACAGAGCCCCAGGGAAAGCCACCCTTTGCGGAGCGAGCATTCTTTGGGCTGAAACCTGATCAAGACCACTGGACTAGGGGGTCGGGGACGCGCCTTCCCTCCTGGAGAGGCCCCAGAGCAGCTGTGCAGCCTTGAATGAGCTACCTCTGGGGCCTTCACTGCCTCCCTAGTAACTCTCACTTGAAAGGACTGCTGTGTGTAAAGTGACATACTGGGAAAATATCCAATAAATGAGAACTTGTATTATCGTTATCTTTACAGTTTGGGCAGTAATAATGCTCCATCCACTCAACAAAGCTACTGTGAAGAGAAATGAGTTGACGGATAAGGGTTGGTAAACAGTAAAGGGTGATCCGTACACAAGCGGGGGGACTGTTAGTACTGTGTCCCCCTCAGCCCCCCAACAACCACTACCCCTACACCAGTGGATGCTAGGACAGGCTGCCCTAAAGGTCTCGAAGTCAGAGCATGATGCTTCACACACACTTAATCCTGCCTCACCCCCTTTTCAGAAAGTTCTGCAGGCCAGGGTCATTCACCTAACTCTCCTGATACGGTCCCATCAGGCCAAATGCCGTCGAGGAGCTGCCAGGAGCCACACTGACACTTTCTACCTAAGGGCAACCCTCCAACCAGTGTCGGGGCACCCTGGCTGGTGTGGTAAGGACTGACCTTGACACTGAAGGTGATGGCTTCCATCACAAAGATGCGGTCAGGGAAGACGCTGGCCACCTCCTCCACGCTGCTGAAGTACCTCACTGGCTCCCGCACATCCCGGGCCTGCTCCAGGAGCTTGAACTTCCCTGCAAAGGAGAACACAGGCTGCTAAGGCAGGCCTGCCTGCTAGTCCCTTCCTGCCACGCTCATCTCAGCCAGTCCCACTAGAACTCCCGCAGGCAGGAAGGCAGCTTTGCACTAGCAGGAGGCGGGAGATGCTGGTCGGCTGGCTCAAGGGCGAACGCGAACACAGACTTAGCATCTAGGACCCCAGGGAGGGCTTGCGGGTGGGTGAGGAGATTAGCAGCTGCCCGCCCAGAGAAATCCAAATGCAGAGAGGCAGCCGAGCACTCGCACACAGAGCTGGCCTCTAGCCCAGCATCACTGTGGCACGGGAGATGCTTGCTTCTGGCTTTGTCCCAGCCCCACTCTGACTTGCTCTGACCCTAGACGAGTCCCTTCCCTTCTCCGAGCCCTCATCTGAGGGTGCTGGAGCAGGAAATTTGGGGCCCTGTCTCGATCTGGCATCCAGTACCTTGGGTTGCCGATGCATGCACACCGCTGCACTGGGCAGACCAAGGGCTCCGCTGTAGGCTTTGGAGGCCCCAGAACCACTGCTCAGGCCCCAGCTCTGTTCCCAGCCCCTGGCCTGGTCCAACATCCAGCTGCACTGTCCCAGAGGCGTCTGAACTGAGCCCAGCAAAGTCCCCTCCCTCAGAGGAGGCCTTCCAAGCCTGAAGTCTAGGGCGGCTTTGGCTGGCTCGGTGGAGGCCCCCAGTAGACACAGACTTATAGAGGAGGAGGCTAATCCATGAAGCTGACAGCCTTGTGTAAACAGTCACACCTCACTGGCCACACACGTGTTATGTGCCCACCAACTTGAGCACAAAGACAGGCTGTGAAACTCCTGGACGTGTGGACGGATGACCTCTTCTCAGACCTTCCACAGACAGAGGGGCACCTCGGGTGAGGGGACAATAGGCCAAGGGGAGACGAGGTGGCTTTTAGCTTCCACAGTCTTCCTGGGGGTTGCTGCCATCACGGCCCAAGCACGTATTTGTTCTACAAACAGCTATGGAGCACCCTCTGTGCCAGACGTTGGGCTAGACCCGACAGAAGGTGCAAACTTAAGGACTCTGACAGAGTGGGCATGACGGTGAGCACGCAGGGCTGGCGAGCGGGGACCTAGAACTAGAGAGCCAGAGGACCATGGACTTAGAGGCAACCTGCCTGGCAGCCCGAGGGGAGCTTGGGAATGAGAAGAGTTTTATGGAACAGACCATCACACGGAAGAGCTGGCATGAACAAGACCAAGTCACAAGGGCACACTGCTGCCTGATGCGGGGAGTCCCTTCCCCCTTAAGGGGAAGACAGCAGGGGACGTAGCACCCACGTGATGAAGAGCTCTGGATGCCAGATTAAGGCGGAAGGATTCCACTCAGGAAAAAATGAGTTCTTGGCTTTTTGGCTTTTCGTCTAAGTTCAACCCCAATGAGATCAAAGTTTTATACCTGAAGGGCACCAGTGGGGAAGTTGGGGCCACGTGTGCTGGGCCCCCAAGATGGGCCCCCTGGTTATGTCTCAGGCCAGCAGTGAGGAAGACAGTGACACTGACCATTCAGGACAGAAAGGCCCAAATTGAACTCGCACCTCTGCTCTGATCATCAAAGTCCTCAATGAACCACGAAAAGACAGAAGCAGAACGACCAGAATCACAGTGGAAACATCACTTTTGAGGAGTTGTCAACACTGCCTCACAGAAGTGGCACACGTCTTTAGCCAGAGAACTCTCTGGAACCATTTAAGAGATCCTGGGATCTGCCCAGTCTGTAGGTGGCCATGTTGACAGTTGCCACCTTCGTGACATCATAGACGGCATCAACAGGGGTGCAGGAGAATACCCCACTAACTAAGAACCAGAAAGGAAAGTATTTCGATAAAGGGTCATCTGAGCCTCCGAAAGGAAGGAAGGGAAGGAAGGAAGAAAAGAAAAGGAAGGAAGAAAAAGCAATGAAAGCAATTAGAGTGTTTTGAGCAACGAAATGCCAAGATCCAAGTTGAGCTCTGTAAATAAAGTGGGGCAGCCAGTCACGTAAACCAGGGTCCGTGCTGCAGGGGGGCCGGGGCAGCCGCTGGGGGAAGCGCGAAGTCGAGCAGACCCAGAGGTCTGCAGAAGGAAGACTGGTGCTGGATGAGGAGTAGGCAGGGGAGGAAAGGACTCGGGCCACCGGCCGCAGCACAGACGGAGCTGGCCCAACAGACTCTTCGTGCCAGACAACAAACGGAGAGTTGCTGGAAGGAGGTGGGCAGGGAATGGGGCCAGACAGGTGACGGGGATTAAGGAGGACACTTGTCCTGAGCACCAGGGCTCGTATGTAAGCGATGAATCCCTAAATACTACGCCCAAAATGAATATTACACTGTACGGAAACTGAAATTGAAGTCACGACTTGAAACTACAAGAAAGGAAAAGAAAGAAAAAATAAAAATGGAGCTGGCAGAGCTGCTAACTGAAGCCGGGAACCGGAAGTGACACGTTGTAGGGCAGAGCCAGTCCTGGGACCAAGGGAGGCCCTCCAGGGGTGTTGGGGGGTGCGGTGAGCATTCCGGGGCAGGGCTCGGGGACTCCGGGTCAGAAGGACAGACTGAAGGTCACCAGCCCACCGGAGGAGAAAAGACGGCTCAAAGAGGAAGAGCAGAGATCTTAATCCCCTGGGAACGCTCTTCGCAGAAAAATGCCCACAGCTGTACTCCTGGCACGAACACAGACACCATTCTGTACACAGTGTGGGGGATCCTGTACAGTGTGGGGGATCCTGGATTCCCCAAAACCCAGCCGGAATCCCAGACTGAGGACCCCCCCCACCCAGCCTCCCCAGTGCTGGGTAGGAAGCACAGCGGGCCAAGGACCGAGTCCATGAGCATCTAGAAGCAGGAAAGAAGGGCGAGTGCCCAGGAGAGAGCTGGGAAGGGAGTCCTGCCCTAACCACTCTGAGACCCTCCTAAGATGTGCCACAGCCCTTGAGGGCAGCAGGGATTGTGTGGGGACCGGCCTGGCAAAGAAGGTCAGGGGTCAGGTGGCGGGAGTTGGGGGTGTGCTTCCCCTCCCTCACTGGGACCGCATCTCCCCCCGCCACCCACACACACACACATGCCCCCCCAACCCCAAGCAGCCATGCAGGGCCAAATGCCCACTGCCCCCTGTGGCGAGAGCTGGAGCCAAGTCAGGGCTGCAGCCCGGGGAGGATGTGGCCGGTGGATCGATGTAACCATGGTAGCCAGCACCCCCCCACCCTCCACCGCAGCCTGGGCCCGGCACCGGTCATTACTTCAGGAGGAAGGAAGGAAGGGAGCCCTCCGGGGACTCAGGCGCTAGGAAAGCCTTTACTGCCCCTGCAGCCTCCTCTCCAGCCTGCCCCGGCCTGAGACGCCCCGTCCCGCCCCCCTGCAGGCCCCACGGGCCCAGGGACCTGCCCCTCTACCCCCCCCCAAGCCTGCCCCTGGTCCCTGCCCTCCCCTCCTAGAACACGAGCATGCTGCTGCTCAGCGCCCCATCCAGCCCACAGCAGCCCCGCCCGTCTCCCCACCCCCCCAGCACCCGGGCCTGGCAGCCATTCCCTCAAGAACGATGGGTAAATGCACACACTTGGGGGCGGACAGACCTGGTTGTATCCCATCCCCGGCACCAACCAGCTGTGTGACCTTAGGCAAACAATTTAATCTCTGTAGGCTTCAGTTTTCCCATCTGTGAAATGGAAGCATACGGCTTAGCTCCCAGAGTGCTGACCAGGGCCACCCAGCTTCGAAGTGGGGGCTACCTCAGAGCAGCCAGGTTCCCCCTGACTCCCCCCATGCTGGGCTGCCCTCCCCCTCCCTGCCACCTCCCCCCACCCCTCCCAGGTCCACAGCCACTGCCCCAGCCCCGTCCATTATTAATTCATTAGGAGGAACTGGGCTATGCACTCAGCTTCCTCATTACTCCGCCTGCTCCTAAGGGGCCTGGCTTCCCCTCCCCCACTGAGCCACCCACTGGAAAGATGCTGATGGAGTTGTGCCTCTCCTGCAGGCCAGCTGTCACCCCATGACCGCACTGTCCACATGCACTCAGAAGCACCAAAAGACATAGGGGAAGGGCTAGAAGCCACCCACACTAGAAGCCTCTTCCCTAGGAGGCTGTGCCTTGGTTTCCCGGATTTTTAATCACACAAATGAAATACGACAGTAAATTCACTCTTCTGATAGTGAGGGCTTTTTCTTATTTTTTTCTCTCAAGAAGACAACCCGGGACCTCTTCCTAGACAGACACCAAAGAGATCCCTAGCAGGGGAAGTTTCTAGCTTCTAAGCAGGCCTTCTCAAGGGCTCAGGACAGAACCCCAGGTCAGAAAGACACTTGAGAGAGTTTTCTCATCTTTTAAATGGGATGTGAGGACTCTGAGGGTTACCAACTTCTCAGGGTCATTGTAAAGAGCAGAAGCCTTTGTCTTAGTCCTAGCTCCCTGGTTCAGAGGAGACCCAGGAAGGGCTGGGGGTGGGGGGCAAGCTCCTGGAGCTCCTGGAGCCTCGTGTGAGTTTAAAACAGAATAAGACTTTCTCACAGGGTGACCGTGAGGATAAAAGGAGGAAATTCTCAGCTCAGTGTCTGGAAGGCAGCCATGGGCTTCACACACAAGATCTGTGAGATCGTGGGCTCCCACAGGGGCGTTGCTGGGAGGGGGCCAGATTCCCATCCTTCCCACCCAGGTGACGACGACCCTGCATTGCCAGGGTGGTGCAAGGAAGCACCAGCCCAGGAGCGAATCTCCCTGGGTTCTAGCCCACACTCTGCTGCCCGCTAGCCAGGTGACCCTGGGCAAGTCACTTCCCTCTTAAACCCTCCGTTTTATCACGTGTAAAATACAAGGGCGATGCTTTCCTTTTCCAGCAGAATCCTTTTCTCAAACAAAATCTGCTAGAGGATATCGATATCATATACATAAAAGACAAAAGTAGTTCATGAGCATAATCTTAATTAAAAGCTTACAATTTTATCACTTATAAAGTCAATCAATGAAAGCAAGGAATTTAACACAAAAATTGGGAAGATCAGGATTACAGTGGCCAGAAGCAGCAGATAATCAGCCCAGGCATCCCTTCGTTTCTGAAGCACATCGGTTACACGCTACTGAGAAGATCCTGGCCACGTTCTCTGCGAGGGTCTGTACAAAAGAGGCTTAATGTGGGCGACTCGTGGTACACACCCCACATCGCTCACTGGGGTTAAGATTTGATTCACAGCAATTTGAGAGTGCGGGTATTTTTTTAATCATAAAATCTATTTTCAAATAAAATGTGCCTCAAAGGTTTGCAACAAGAAAACCAGGACTCCCCAGAACAGTATGAAAACCACTGGACCCTAACCCTCACTGCCCCATTCCAGCCAGGCCCTCGCTCTGCCCTGTGCCAAGCAAAAGGTGATCAGCAACAGCTTCTTCCAAGCCCCATCCCCTTACCCTCCTGCCTCCACCCCCAGTGGCTCTAGGTCATCTGTCCCTGGCTGGGCACACCTGGGTACTGCAGGGGGATGTCAATCTTGGGTCCGATGACGTAGTGGCCCTCCTCCAGAGTATGCGCTGTCACGGTTGTCCACTGGCGGCAGGAGTGAATGAGCAGGATATCTCTCTCACTGACCCCCTCGGCATACTCCCCTGGGAGACAAGGGGTGAAGAGGAAAGAAAGGTAAAGCCAACATCAGGACGGGCAGAGAGAGTAAGGAGACGCACTTCTTCCTGAAGACCCTGACTGGGGACAGCTCCCCATGATCCTGTCTAGGTCAATGCTCAGGGGACAGGCAGTTCGCCAGCTGTGGCCTCAGGGCTATGAGTCATGCCCCGTCTCCCAGGGCCCCCAGCTCCGTCTCCTGACAGGGCCCCAGCAACCAAGTCAGCCATAGCCCTGAGTCCTTTACCAGCTGTCCCAGGTCCAGTGCCGCATGGGGCCCTGGGGAGGGCGGGGAGGTGGGAGGGGCCCCTCCCAGCAGATAAGCCAGCTCTGCCCTCCAGGAGCACTTAGACCTGTGAGGAACTGAGACAACAGGCCACCTTTGATATTGAGTGAGGGCGTCTGGGCACTCCGAGAGGGGAGCAGCAAACTAGCTGGGGGCGGAGTGGGGACTTACAGAGCAGCAGACACTAGAGCTGGCCCACGGGCCCACCAGCAGGATTCTCAACTCAGCCCCCTAGTCGGTCCCCAAGCCAGGTGAGGAGGGCCTTGTTGGAAGCACAGACAGGGCTGAGACAGGGCTGTCTGCTGTGGGGCCCAGCTGAGGGCTGCCCCAGAGCCATACATCACTCGAGTCAGAAGAAGAGCAGGGCTTAGAGGAACAGATTCCTGCCTCTCCCATGGGCAGCCCCTTTTCACCCACTGCCCCAGGAGCCTCCTACACTCAGGGGACCCTCAAAGGAGAGAGAGGAGCATCTCAGATACCTGCCGGCCCCTCTGAGAGAGGCTGTTTCTTGGCTCTCCCCTTGTCAGCCCTTCACCCTCCCAGGCTCTGGAACACAGTGTTGAGGTTGGGGCGGGGGTGGTACTTCGAGGGGGGACCTAGTTCTGGGGAGAGCTGCACTGGGGCAGAGGTGTTGGGAGGGGCCTGGGCCTAGGAGGCTCCAATCCCAGCAACGGTTTCCAGGGGAGCCGGAGGGGCTGGCCCAGCTTCCAGGAGGCCCATGGAGCGGTCTCCTGGCTGCAGCTGGTGGGCAGAGAGGGGGTGGGGGATGCCTTCTTCCCAGCCTTCTCAGACACAACTTACTAAACTGCTGCCACCCAACCAAATGGGAAGTGGTTGATCCTGATGCCAGAAGGCTCCATGATGGGGGGGGGGGGTAGGTGGACGGACGGAGGATGTGTTCAGGTCCTTGGGGGAGAGCCTGGCTCCCATTGTGTTGGTGGGTGTCTGATCCTTCCTCTCCAACCCCTCCCCTCCTGGGGCAGAGAAAGCTCTCCTAAGCCCCAGCTACCCCCACCCCCCTTCCACAGGGACACCGGCCACAGCCACACAGGGCACACACCAGCAGCCATGGGTCATTGTCCCCAACAGTTGAGCCAGTGCAGCCACCTGGCCCGGTGACAGGAGCTCGTCACCCCACTGACACAACTCAGTCCCACAGCACCACGAAGGGGACTTCCCAAATGCATAGACATTCAAGGACCTTTAAGACTTCAAGACACACTTTTGTTCACATAGTCACACTCATGGTGACCACAGCGATAGCCACCACGGTCACAGACACCCAGACCATTCACTCATCCATTTGGTAAGTCCATAATCTTTACTCGGTAGGATGTCTTCCTTCCAGGAGGCTGCAGCCCAGCCTTAGGACAATAAACTATGACAACCAGAGCACAGGACTCAAGTCAAGGGTGCCAGAGGTGTCATGGGAGTCCCAAAGAGGCCTGCCCAGACTGGGGAGCTCAGAAAAGACCCCCAGGAGGGAGTGATGCCAAAGAGGATGTGTGGGAAGTGGCCAGGCAGAACCGAGGGCCCGCTTAGCCCATTCACAGGCAGACACATACAGCCTTGATGCTGACACAGAGGGTCTCGGGATCACGTGCTGACGACCCAGAGAACAAGACTTTGAGCTGCTGAGCACCTCTGTCCAACGGCGATGGCCCCGGTCCCGACGCCGCCACGGAGTGCGCCCAAGAAACACACCGATGCTAACAGTGCCTACCCCTCGCGGCCGCGGGTCGGAGGAGGGGCTGCGGGCCCCTTGGAGAGGAGAGGAGCCTGTGGCCGCGGGCCCCATTAGCATTCAGGGAAGCGAGTGTGCCAACGCGGGCCAAACCCCTATTCTTCTCACACACAAAACCCCCGGCCTGGCTGCCAGCCCCCGCTCCCGCCCCTCCTCCAGCCGAGCAGCTCCCCTTCCTCCAAACGGTCCCCTCATTCCATGCAGCCTCCAGGAGTCCCCTTTTGGGCCCCCACGCACAGTCCCATCAGCGGAGCACCCGGGCCTCTGGGAAGTGGGGCAAGACGTGGGGGAGGGCCGGGGACCCAGGGGCACGCCCGGCGGGAGGGCCAATCATTCGGGTCTCTCCCCGAGGTGGCCTGCCCGCCTGGGGCCGCACACAGCAACTCAGGACACGAAAGGAAGGTGCAAGAAGGGACCCAAGAGGGGCCAAGCAGGGCTGGGGGCGGCGGCGGTGGGAAGACAGACCGAGGCCCAAGGGATGCAGGAGGATAGAGGTGAGAGGCGGGAGACAAAGGGACAGAGGGGGCGCGGCCCGGGCGGGGGGTGGGGGGGTGTCTGAGAGCAGCAGCGAAAAGGATGCACCGACGGGGCGGGCACGGGGCCTCCGCCACGCTTCGGGTTCTATCTGGCCCAGAAAACTCTGTCCCGGCCCGGCCTCAGTGCCTGTCCCGGTTTTCTGTCCCGGTGCCCGTGCGCAGGGCCCAGGAGGCGGAGGACCCTCGGCTCTCGGGTCCCGGGTCTCCAGGGAAGGCGCACCGGGAGCTGCGCAGGACCGGCGCCGGGAGCGGGAGGGCAGGGGCCACATCCTCACGGTTCCTCCCACCCCTCACCTGTCCGTAGAGTCCCCGATTTCCCCGCGGACCCCCGGCCGCCCTTCCCAGCGCCCCGGTACCTGGCCCGAGGCAGGCGAGCGTGGGCAGGCGGCAGCGGCTGACGATGAGGTCGAGCGGGAAGGCGCCCATGCTCCAGCGCAGGCCGGCCAGCCCGGCCGCCAGCTTCTCCATGGCATGGGCGCCCCCGGGACCGCCGTCCCGGGACCCCCGACGGCCAGTCCCGCGCGGCCCGGGCTCGCGAGCCCGCCGCCACCTCCTGGGGCCGCCGCGGCGCTCCCCGCCTGGCCGCCCGGTCCGGGCTGCGGGAGTCACGTGGCAGGCCTCCCCGCGGGGCGCCTGCCCCCGCCCCCCGGCCCTCGCCCCACCCCCCCGGCCCGCGCCCGCCGCCAAGTCCCGCCTCTCCGCCCGGAGGGGGCGCGCCAGCCCCCTTCCCCGGGCGTCCAGGTGACAGCTCAGGACCGAGGACCCAGGCGGGCGCCCGGAACGAACAGGAAGACTCGCGGCGGCATCTCCGGGGCGAGGGGCAGCCTCCTCTATCCCGCCGAGTGCATCTGGACCCCCTTTCCTCTCCGGGAGCCGCGCCTCTCCTCGCCCCCTCGTGCTGCCGCCGCCCGCCCACGCACCCACCCACCCACTCACCCGGTCCTGCTCGGCTTCCCGAAGCTCCTGCCGGAATAGGGCAGCTGCGCTCTCGGCCTCCCTGGCCTCCATCACCTCCAGCTTCACACGACGAGGCCGCCTCGTTAACCCCATTTTACTGATGAGCAGACTGAAGCTTAGAGAGGTCAAGGGGCAGCTCGGCTTGTACCCCGGTTTGACTACAAAACCTACCGCCTTCCCCAGTACTCGCCCCCTGAGCCCCCACTAAGGGGCACTTGCGAGCTCCCAGCGCCCTGTAACCGATTTTCCCGAGTCCCATGGGCCGGGGGGCTCCAGCACACACACAGGGCGCCACGCACACCCTCTCCGCTTCAGGTCTCGCCTTCATGGTCCTTTTTCCCATTCCCTTAAGGGGCTCTTCCGTTTCTGCTGTCGGCGCCTCCTCCTTCCGACCCCACGTGGCTCCAGCGCAGGAGCTCCTCGTGGGAAGCCCTTCCCAGAAGCCGCGGTGTCTTCAGCCGGGCGGCGCTGCGGGAGGACCCCCTTGGCCCTCCGTGTGTCTGCGGTGCCTCCTGCAGGTGAGCAGGAACCCGTGCAGGCACGCCTGCCGAGGGTCTGTGGGCTGCGGAGCAGCAGGCCTTAGCCCCTAGGCGGGTCCTTAAAGGGCTCCACGGACTCTAGTCTTCAACCTCCCAACCCGGGGAGAGCCCCCCACACGTGCATGCAAGCCCTCTCTTCCAGGGGATGAACCTCCCACATCACGTGCCCTGAACCCTGTGAGCGGTGGCAGCGGGGAAGATAACACAACTTCGTAGTGCGAAGAGATTTCAGGTCCCCTGTTCCATCTTTTGCAGAGGACAGCAGGGGCTACTCCAAGAGCAGAAGGGCCCGGCTCCAAAATAGCAAAGCAGGAAAGTGACTGAGAGGCCTGGCCCTCCCGTGCTGAGTCCATAACCAGCCCCACGGCCCCCAGCCCAGCTGAGCCTGTTTCCCCCCCCCCAAAGACCTGAGCAGCTGACCCTTGGGCTTGCTCTTCCTTCAGCGCCCACAGTTGTGACTTGGGGTAACCCAGATGGCCTGTGGGGGTGGGGATGAGTTTTCTCCTGGGGAAGCGGCCAAGAGGAAGGCAGAGCAAAGAGAAAATACATCTAAGGCAGGCATGGAGGGTGGAAGGCGGAAGATGAAGAGGCAGAAAGAAGCCAGCGGCTGAAAGGAGCCTGGCTGAGTCACTTGTCTGTCCCTGCCCGGCAGGCTCTCCTGAGAAGAGTGACCCCATCAGCTGTGATCCAAAGGAGAACACTCTGGAGAGTGAAGAAGGGCCTCCGCAGAGCAATAAGCATAAACCAGACTCTAGGACAGCGGGTGTAAACCAGGACTGGGCCCTGTGGTCACCCTGTCTCAGAAGGACGCCTCTGAGCGAGGTTTCTCTGGCTCGGCAGGGGCTCCCCCCGACTTACCCCAGCTCTAGGCCTCGGTTTCCAGCTCTGGGCCTCCATCCCCGCCGCAGGCCTTCCGTTTCAGCAATCACACCTGCATTCGCTCTTCTTTTACCTTTTACCCCGGCTAAGGAAATCACCTTTCACCTGGTGCCCCAACCTGGAAATCTCCTTAACCCTTACTTAAATCCACCTGGTCCCCAAGTCCTGGCGATTCTGCTTCTGTCATGTGTCCTAGGGAGCCCTTCCCCCTCTCCAGCCCTGCTTGTCCCCGCCTGACTTCAGTTCCTCCTCCAGTCTTCTCTCCCTGACGCCAAAAGCCCCCTCTACAGCTCTGGGTGGGGGTTGAGTCGGGGACCACACAGGTGTGAGACATCAGGCAAAACCACCTAAATAGCTGGACCCACTTCCTAGATGTTGTTGAGTTCCAGAATCTCTCCAGGGCTTTTTAGGGCTTGGCAAACCTCCAGGGACTGGACATAAGTGCCCAGATACAGAGGTCCCTGGATTTGCTTGGGGCTCAGGCGCCACATGGGAAGGAATTCAGTGTCACTTAGAGCCTGAACTTCTTAGAGCTTAGGCAGAAGTTTCTGGAAGATGGCTGGGAGGACAGAGAGCCAGAAAGCACGGTGAGGTGGGAAGACGGGCTGGTAGAAAAAGCTGCTGGATCAGGAATGAGAGAGCCAGGGGGCCTGGGTGGTGTATGAAGCCGTGTCTGAGCTCTCCCCAATGGAGAGTGTGGGGTGGGCTGAGACGGAGAGGCCAGGGCTGCGTCACGGGGATCCCAGCTGCTCTCTGGTGGCTGCAGGTAGAAGGTGACTCCCTGCTGGGTGGAGGGGGGACACGTGAGCCGTCAGTGGTGTGGAGGAGGGGGCGGGGAGGGGCTCATAGCCCTGGCAGAAGCCCACTTTTGGCGCAGCGACAGAGTTTAGTCCAGCAGCCCATGAGTGGGGCAGAGCGGTGAGTGGAGTAGAAAGATGGCCAAAGGGGCCAGCGCTGGCCGGGGCTGTGTGTGAAACAGCCCTGCCCCCCCCCCCCTTCTAGAGGACAGAACCTACTCTGAGTCCATGAGCTTCAGGGGGCCAGAGATCACCAGGATAAGCACCTCTGAGAATTCTAGGAAATACTGTATCCAACGTTTTATTCTAGAAAATTCGAAACGTACATAAAAGCAGAGGTAAGACTCTTATGAATCCTCCATGTAGTTCTGTGCCCCTGCTTACTCCTCTTCTTAATTTTTAAAAAAGGTTTAACCTGGGGCGCCTGGGTAGTTCAGTCGGTTAAACATCTGCTTTCAGTTCAGGTCATGATGCCAGGGTCCTCTGGTCAGGCCTGTGTTGGGCTGACCAGAGAGCCTACGGTGGAGAGCCTACTCCCTGCCCCCCATGCTCTCTCGCTCTCACTCACTCGTGCTCTCTCTCAAATGAATAAAATCTTTGGGGGAAAAGATTTTATTGAGATGTAATTCACATACTGTGCAATTCACCTACTTAAAGTACACAATTCAGGGGCACCTGGGGGGCTCAGCTGGTTAGGTGTCTGCCTTTGACTCAGGTAGTGAGCTGGAGGTCCTGGGATGGAGCCCCGCATCGGGCACCCTGCTCCGTGAGGAACCTGCTTTTCCCTCTGCCTGCTCTGCCTGCCGCTCCCCCTGCTTGTGTTCTTGCTGACAGGAAATGAATAAAATTTTTAAAAATAAAATTCAGGGGGCGCCTGGGTGGCTCAGTGGGTTAAGCCTCTGCCTTAGGCTCAGGTCATGATCTTAGGGTCCTGGGATCAAGCCCCATATCGGGTTCTCTGCTCAGCAGGGAGCCTGCTTCCTTCCCTCTCTCTGCCTGCCTCTCTGCCTACTTGTGATCTCTGTCTGTCAAATAAATAAATAAAATCTAAAAAAAAAAAAGTCAGGATAGCATTTCAAGAATAAATGAACTAAAAAAAAAAAAACAGTCAAAGGGAACATGCTCTAATACTTTTTTAAAGATATCATTTATTTATTTTTACAAGAGAGAAAGAGAAAGCGAGCTTGGCCACGAGAGGAGGTGAGGGGCAGAGGGAAAAACTGACTCCCCACTGAGCAGGGAGCCCTATGGGAGGCTCCATCCCAGGACACCAGGATCATGACCTGAGCAGAAGGCAGATTTAACCGACTAAGCCACCCAGGCATCCTGCCCTAATGTTTAAAGTGTTTGTGTCTGGGTCATGGAATAAGTGATACTGTCTCTAATTTTAAAATATTATCCAAAATTTTATATAGTGAAGAGGCATTTATCTGGTAAGTAGAAGCCAGTTTAAACTTTGCAAATGAGGGAGTAGAACATGATGGAATCTGAGGCCCTGCCTGCCTCCAAGATTCTGCGGTTTGAATATTCTCCAAGCGGTCAGCCCCGCTGCCCAGCAGAGAGGCCTCCCAGCCGGCCAGTCCCCTGCGGGGTGGGTGAAGGCCTGCCTGCTGGGAGAGAGGGTTCTGGGCATAGCAGGGCCTCCAAAGCAGGACACAGCCAGCTTGCTTCTTCACGGGGCACCCAGGGAGATCACCTTCTTGTGCCTCATTCCATCAGTTTTCTTTAATAAAATAAATTCTTTCAAAAAAAAAAAAAAAGACATTCGTTCATTACCTCTTTATTGCAAATTTAGGCATTTATTACTTGCACACAACACACATAACTTTTCGACAATTTATTTGGAATTGTCTGTCTTTTTTTTTTAACGATTTAAAGATTTTATTTATTTATAAAGGCAGAGATCACAAGTAGGCAGAGAGAGAGAGAGGGAGGGAAGCAGTCTCCCCGATAAGGAGAGAGCCCAGTCCCACGACCCTGAGATCATGACCTGAACTGAAGGCAGAGGCTTAACCAGGCCTCTGAGCCCCCCAGGCACCCCAGGAATTATCTTTCATTTCACTCACAATCACTAAGTAATTTCCATGGACATACAGTGTTAACTAACACATAAGAATTTTTTTTCAAAGATTTTATTTATTTATCAGAGAGAATGCGTGCTTGTGCGCACATAAGCAGGCAGAGGCGGAAAGAGAAGCAGGCTCTCTGCCGAGCAAGGAGCCAGACGCAGGACTCAATCCCAGGACCCTGGAATCATGACCTGAGCCAAAGGCAGCAGCTTAACCGACTAAGCCACTCAGGCATCCCAACACGTAAGAATTTAAATAAAAACTTTAAACAAACAGAATATTTGGGACGCCTGGCTGGTTCAGTTGGTAGGGCACATGACTCTTGATCTTGGGTCGTGAGTTCGAGTCCCATGTTCGGTGTAGAGATTACTTTTTTAAAAAATCTTTAAAAAAATAATAAAAATATAGCAGTTCCAATGAGTGACTCCAACCATGCCATCATATTCAAAATTGTGACTGTCCTCAGATGTCTGTCAGCTGGCAATTTTTTTTAAATATTTTATTTATTCATTTGACAGAGAGAGATCACAAGTAGGCTGAGAGGCAGGCAGAGAGAGAGGGGTAAGCAGGCCCCCTGCCTGCTGAGCAGAGTGCCCGAAGTGGGACTGGATTCCAGGACCCAAAGATCATGACCTGAGCTGAAGGCAGACACTTAATGACTGAGCCACCCAGGTGCCCCATCCTAGGAATTTTCTATGCCCATGATCGTGTTGTCTCTATAAAAAAAAAAGACCATTTTATATCATCGTCTTCAATCTGTATTCCTTTTATTTTGTGCCTAACTACACTGGTAAGGACTTCCAGTCCTGTGTTGAATCAGAGAGGTAAAAGCAGACAACTTTGTCTTGTTCCTGATTTTCTAGGAAAGTCTTTCATCTTTTACGACTGAGTAGGATGTTAAATGTGGGGATTTTGTAGGTGACTTTAATTGGGATGAGGAAGTTTGTTCTTATTCCTACCATTTTATTATTTTCAGTTTGTCTCTATTTTTTGTTCCTCTGGTCCTTCCTTTCCTGCATCCTTTTTTTTTTTTTCTTTTAATCTATTTTATTTTTTGTATTTTTTTTTCTTTTTGTAGCTATACTTCTTTCCACGGTGTGTGTGTGGTTGTTCTAGGGATTACATTATTATTCACTCATGTTTTCCCAGTACTGCTTCATACTAAATGTAGGAAAACTTGAAATGTATAAATCCATCTGTCCACTCTCCAATATACTATAGTGTGAGATGGATCCCAACTCCCTATATCTTATTAACCCCAAAGACAGTATTGTCACTTTTTAAAAATATTTTATTTATATATTTGAGAGAGAGCACAAATGGGAGGAGGGGCAGAGAGAGATGGAGAAGTGGGATCCCTGCTCAGCAAGGACCCTGGGATCATGACCTGAGCGGAAGGCAGACGCTTAATGAGCTGAGCCACCCAGGCACCCAGCAGTGTCATCACTTTTACTTTAAAGAGTCATACATATAATAAAATGAAATTAAGAGGAAAATAACAGACCCTTTGCATCTACCCACTGATGGTCTTTATTCCTCTCTGAGGATCTAAGATTCCATCCGGTATGACATCCCTTCAGCCTGTAGAAATTTCTTTAGCAATTATTGTAGTGAGAATCTGCTAGCCGTGAATTTTCTTCTGAGAATGCCTCTTTTACTTATTCTTGAAGGATGTTTTCACTGCATACAGAATTCCTAGTTGTTACCTTTTTCCCAGCATTTAAAGAGATCCTTTTACTTTTTTTTTTTTTTAAGATTGTATTTATTTATTCGAAGGAGAGAGAAAGTGAGAGAGAGAGAGCACGAGAAGGGGAGGGTCAGAGGGAGAAGCAGACTCCCCAATGAGCAGGGTCCCTGACGCAGGACTCAATCCTGGAACTCCAGGATCATAACCTGAACTGAAGGCAGTTGCTTAACCAGGTAAGCCGCCCATGCACCCGAGATCCTTTTACTTTATTTGGTATTTATAGCCCATTCTCTAGGGGCTTACTTTAATGGTTTTTACGTTTGTGTGTGTTAAATACAGAGGTGTTTGTTTTATTTTGTTTTTTTCTGTGTAAAGTTGCTCTGGAGGGATCTTACTCAACTATTACCAGAAGTGGATGTGTCACAACTTTATTTTCCAATTAGACTTTTTCTTTTGAAAAAAGTTAAACCTGTAGGAAAGCTGCAAGAATATTACAACAAACTCCCCTATGTCCTTTCCTGGATTCACCAATATAATATCTATTATTCCTTTTTTTTCTCAACCATTTGAAAGTAAGTTCCAGATATCATGCCGCTTTGCTCATAAATTCTTCAGTGTGTTTTTCCTAAGAACTGGGACATTCTCTTATACAGCTAGAATTCAATCCTTAAATTCAGGAAATTTAATGTTAGTACATACAATTCAGTTCCTATCTAATTTTTATTTTCCCAGTATTGTCCATTATACTTTACAGAGTTTTGTTTTGTTTCCCAAGGTGAATGAATCTAAGATCCAGGACCATGCGTTGTGTTTAGTTGTTACGTCTTTGGTCTCATCTAGAACAGTTTCTCAGCCTTTGTTGAACTTTTAAGAAATTGACAATTCTGAGGACTATGGACCACGTATTTGTTCTGTAAAATGATCAGCTTTGGCTGCTGCATCACTGTCAGGAAGACTCAGCACATCATATTAGGAGACAGGTGATGTCCGTTTGTCCCATTTTTTTGTGATGTCGACAAGGATCACTTGGTTAAGGTAATGTTCGCCAGGTGTCCCCACTGTAAAGGCACTTTTTTCCCCGCTTTGTGATTAATGAAGAATTGGTGGGAAGACGTTTGGCTGGGTCAGCGTCCTATTCCCAGCACACGTGTATCCCATGATAGCATCCATCACGGATTCCTGCCTGAGTGAATTATTACTGTGATGGTTCCCAAATGCTGATTTTCTATGTCTATCCTTTCCACATTTACCAGTCAGCATTCCACTGTAACGAGGCACTTGCCCTCCACCTCCCTTTATCGATTAACAATTCACGAATTCTTCTACGTTCTTCATTTTTTGTGACACACTGTCTTATATTTGACAATAGGAGCACCTTGCAGCTAGTTCTTCTGGTCCACCATCAGGATTCCATAGTTCTTTGGAATCTTTCTAACTTTCTGGAACATTTGGATGTTCCGGGGCCATCCTGCACAGTTCCCGCCCAGCTCAAGAATGGAAGCAGCCATTTCTTCCAGGACTACTGTTTCCTTAGAGTGATTTGTCAGCTGTGCTCCAGGCAGCTCCATCTGTCGAAGTCTGGGGGAGAGATGATCATTAGAGTTGAAAACAAGTAAGAAGCTCGTGTTGTCATCTGGGGTAAATGTGCCCACAATCCTGTCCACCTGCTGCACACCTCTGTGGAGGGAAAGCCATAATCACTGCCCTCTCTGCTGGCAGGCTGCATAGACCAAAGAACAGTCTGGAAGTCTTTCTTACTGCTGATGTTTGGAGCACAATATGGGTACTGTTACCATGTGTTCTTATAAAAAGCTGAGACATGTCGGAAGAGCAGGGAACTCTTGATCTCAGGGTCATGAGTTCGAGCCCCATGTTGGGTGTAGATTACTTGAATAAATATAACTTAAAAAAAAAATTTTTTTAAACTGAGCCGTTCATAAGGACATTTAAAAACTGAGTTCCAGGGCGCCTAGGTGGCTCAGTGGATTAAGCCTTCGGCTCAGGTCGTGATCTCAAGGTCCTGGGATCCAGCCCCGCATCAGGCTCTCTGCTCAGTGGGGAGCCTATTTCTCCCTCTCTCTCTGCCTGCCTCTCTGCCTACTTGTGATCGCTGTCTGTCAAATAAATAATAAAAATAAAATCTCTAAAAAAAAAAAAACTGAGTTCCATGTGTTGACTCTCAGTCCTCATTCAAATCAGGGTATAACACTGTGATAGTTTCATTTTTATATGTCCTCGACAAGTAAGAAGAGTTCACATAAGATTTCCCTTCTTATTTCTGTGGTGTGAATTATGGGATCGCTTAGAACACAAGATCTAAAAGAACCACAATATGATTGGCTTTTGTAATTTACCAAATATAGCTTGTTATTGCAAAAGAAAATGTGGAGGGGTAACCCGCTGGCTCAGTTGGTAGAGCATGTGACTCTTGATCTCAGGGTCATGAGTTCAAGCCCCACAGTGGACACAGAGCTCACTGAAAAAATAAATAAATAAAAAGAAAATGTGGAAAGGAGCCTTTTCAAGGCAATTTCTTGGCATGTTTCTATTTTATCATAAAAAGAGAGTACTGTAAGGATAAAAAGGAATGGAGGCCTAATCCTTATCTATAGGTTGTTCCTGAAATGCTCCTTCCTAAAAATAAATAACTCATGAAATATTTGCTTCAGGAAACTAGAACTTTAAGTTTTGCTCAATAGTGTTGGGCACAGTACATCAAACCATACCTCTTATGTTTTTTTTTTTAAGATATTATTTATTTATTATTTCTTTATCAGAGAGAGAGAGAGAGAGTGCACAAGCAGGAGAGCAGCAGGCAGAGGGAGAAGTGTAGGCTCCCCACCGAGCAGGGAGCCTTTCGTGGGACTCCATCCCAGGACCCCAGAATCATGACCCGAGCTGAAGGTAGAGGCTTAACCGAGTAAGCCACCCAGGCATCCCAAATTGTATATTTTTTAAGTGAACATGTTTTATTTTTAACTAAATAATACATGCTTATCCAAAACTGTTTTGACTCTATAAGTAGTATTTTAAGCTTAGAAAAGTCAAAAACGATCAACATGTTTCATTATTTTCCTTATCACCTATTTTTTTATTTTATAAAATTTCTTCTAATTAAATGTCACCCTCACTAAGACTTTCCTTTTTTTAAGTAAGCTCTTCACGCGGCATGGGGCTTGAACTTGCGGCCTCGAGTCCGCCTGTCTACCAACTGAGCCAGCCAAGGGTCCCCCAACTAAGGCGTTCTTGAATCTGAAGCTTCATTATTCTTTTCATCTCTTGTTTTTCAATGTTTTTACTTTCTCAACATGACAAGTTTCAGAATCCTTTACAAATGACTCTACTCAAATTGTTTTCTAAAAGAGAGATTTTTGTGCTACTTGCCTTTCATACCATCCAGAACCACATTTGCCTGAATAGACATTTTGGATGGGCTCGGTCTCATCTGGACCCAAGTGACAGCAAAGGAGGAAGCGAAACTGTAGAAATTGTCCAACATCTTTTGTGTGAATCGAGTTGATTTGCTGAGAATCTAACAGCTTTGCCTTTGTCTGCTGAGACAGACTGTCCAATAATTCCAGTGAAATTCCCATCTGAGCAATAAGACAACTAGATCGATGGGAGAGAACAGGGAGCCAGAAATAGACATATACAAATAGAGTCAGCTGATCTCTGACAAAAGAGCAGAGGCAATCAATGGTGAAAGAAAGAAGTCTTTTCAACAAATGGTGCTGGAACAACGGGACAGCCACGAAAAGAAGAAAGGGGGCGGGGGAGGAGTCTAGGGGGCACCTGGCTGGCTCAGTTGGTGGAGCATGTGACTCTTGATCTTGGGGTTGTAGGTTCCAGCCCCACTTGGGGTATAGACATTGCTTTAAAAAAAATAAAATCTTAAAAAAAAAAAAGCACATCTAGACACAGACCTTATATCTTTCACAAAAATTAATTCAAAATGAATTATAGATCTAAATGCAAAATACAGGGGCGCCTGGGTGGCTCAGTGGGTTAAGCCGCTGCCTTCGGCTCAGGTCATGATCTCAGGGTCCTGGGATCGAGTCCCGCGTCGGGCTCTCTGCTCGGCGGGGAGCCTGCTTCCTCCTCTCTCTCTCTCTATGCCTGCCTCTCTGCCTACTTGTGATCTCTCTCTGTCAAATAAATAAATAAAATCTTTAAAAAAAATAAATAAATGCAAAATACAAAAATATTTTAACACAGGAGCAAACATAAATGACCTGGAGCTGATGACTTTTTAGATGCTACACCAAAAGCACCATTCATGAAAGAAAAATTGGACTTCAGTAAAATTACAAAGATCTGCTCTACCAATCTGAGCAGAAGACCGGAGCCTGGGCAATATTTTTGGCTACCACAGAGCGTCAGCTTCCTTCTCCAGATTTAACTCTTGACATTTTGCAAATTTTTTAAAAATATTTTATTTATTTGACAGAGAGAGGTCACAAGCAGGCAGAGAGGCAGGCAGAGAGAGGGGGAAGCAGGCTACCCGCCAAGCAGAGAGCCCAATGTGGGGCTCGATCCCAGGACCCTGAGAGCAGGACCTGAGTCAAAGGCAGAAGTCAACCCCCTGAGCCACCCAGGTGCCCCTAACTCTTGACATTTTGAAGAAGGTAACAAATTCTAGGAGCTAATATATTGGCTTATATCTGAATCAGGACAGGAAAAGGAGAGCTTCCCCATTTCTGTAGGAAATGAAATTATTCCCATCACAAAAAAAGCACAACATGGTTGATGCTTTTTTATCCAGGGAAGCCAACCACAAGTTGACCCTTTCCCCTGTTCTGCTCCTATTTGCACCAGGCTTCTCACCAGCTGGCAGCAGGGATGGAAGGCAACCACTGAGAGACCTGAGCTTCCTGATCTAGTCAAGCCAAGAAGTTTCCAGAACTTATGGGAGAGCTCCCGCCCGGTCACCTACCTCTTGGTAAGTTGAATTGATCCTCAATGTCATGTTCCTGGCCTCACAAGTAGATTCGATGCAGAAACTCAAAACTCACTGGGAAACCACTGGCTGTTACATGGATCATGAGAATTTCAAGATTTTTAGCAAATTACATATTTCAACTTATTTGTAAGTGGACTTCTACTGAGGAAAGCATTTAATTTACTACGGAACCACTGACAAAACTAAAAATGATATAATGCTATTGTTAAAAACTATGGTAACAAAAATTGTAATACATAACATAACATTTATCGTTTTAAAGAATTTTACCATTTTGTTTTTGGGGCATCTATGTGGCTCAGTCGGTTAAGCCTCTGCCTTCGCTCAGGTCATGATCCCAGGGTCCTGGGATGGAGCCCCGCATCAGGCTCCCTGCTCAGGGTGGAGTCTGCTTCTCCCTCTCCTCCTTCCCCACCATCTCCCAGCCGCACTCCCATTCCCACTCCCACTTATGTTCTATCTCTATTTCTCTCAAATAAATAAATACAATCTTAAAACATTTTTTTGGTTTTTAAGTAATACCCAATGTTTGTTTCAAACTCACAACCCTGAGATCAAGAGTCACACACTCCACTGAGTCAGCCAGGCACCCCTAAAATTTACCATTTTATTTATTTATTTTTTAAGATTTTATTTATTTATTTGACAGAGATCACAAGTAGGTGGGGTGGCGGGGGGGAAGCAGGCTCCCTGTTGAGCAGGGAGCCCGATGTGGGGCTTGATCCCAGGACCCCGGGATCATGACCTGAGCCAAAGGCAGAGGCTTTAATCCACTGAGCCACCCAGGTGCCCCTAAAATTTACCATTTTAAAGTGTACAATTCAGTGATATTTAGTACATTCACAACATTGTGTAACCATCACCATTATCTAATTCCAGAACATTTTCATCACCCCAAGAGGAAACTCCACACCCATTAAGCAGTCACTCCCCAGGCCCTCTCTTCCCCAGCCCTGGCAACGAGGAGTCTACTTTGGGTCTCCAGGATTTTTCTATTCTGAACGTATCATACGAATGAATCATACACTATGTGATCTTCTGTGTCTGGCTTCATTCACTTACCGCAGCGTTTTACCAGTGTTTTCTAGGTCGATCCCTTTTGTAGCCTGTGTCAACACTTCATTTTCCAGGTTGAATAATATTCCAGTGTTAGGGGCACCTGGGTGGCTCAGTGGGTTAAAGCCTCTGGCTTCGGCTCAGGTCATGATCCCAGGGTCCTGGGATCAAGCTCCGCATCGGGCTCTCTGCTCAGTGAGGAGCCTGCTTCCCGCTCTCTCTCTGCCTGCCTCTCTGCCTACTTGTGATCTCTGTCTGTCAAATAAATAAATAAAATCTTTTAAAAATAATAATAATATTATTCCAGTGTATAGACATACCACATTTAGTTCATCCATTCTTCAGTTGACAGACATTGGGTTGTTTCTACTTTTTGGCTATCGTGGGCAGAGCTTCCTTGGCCATTCCTGTACACATTTTTTGTTTGAACACCTGTCTTCAATTAGTTTGGTTACATACTGAGGAGCGGATTTGCTGGGTCCTGTGGTAATTCTGTGTTCAGCAGCCACAAAACTGGGTTTCCACGGTGGCTGCACCATTTGACATTCCCACCAGCAGTGGACGTGGGTTCCAGTTTCTGCACCTAACCGACGCTTGTCTTGCGGTAGGTTTTTTGTGTTTGTTTGGTTTTTTCTTGTTTTTCTTATAACCATTCTAATGGGTATGAAGTGGTATCTCATTGTAATTTTGAAAAGAGAAGGTTTTTTTTAAAGATTTTATTTATTTATTTGAGTGAGAGAGGGAGAGAGAGAGAGAGAACAAGCCAGGGCAGGGAGAAGAGAGAGGAGGAGAGAGGGAGAAGCAGACTCCCCCTGAGCAGGGAGCCCAATGTGGGAATGGACCCCATGACCCTGAGATCATGACCTGAGCCAAAGGCAGATGCTTAACAGACTGAGCCACCCAGGTGCCCCCAAAAAATGCTTTTTATGATTTCGACCTTTTTAAATTTATTGAGAATTGTTTAATATATATAATGCTATTTTACAAATAACACGAGTCTGTTCTATTTGCTTTTTAAAAATATTTATTTATTTATTTATTTGACAGACAGAGATCACAAGGAGGCAGAGAGGCAGACAGAGAGAGAGAGAGAGAGGAGGAAGCAGGCTCCCCGCTGAGCAAAGAGCCTGATGCGGGGCTCGATCCCAGGACCCTGGGATCATGACCTGAGCCGAAGGCAGAGGCTTTAACCCACTGAGCCACCCAGGCACCCCTCTATTTGCTTTTTTATGTGAATACTTATTATTACAATATTTTGGGAAATTAAATATTAATAAAAATCAGTTTTGAAAAAAAGGAATTGTAAACTAATCAATTGTATAAATTTACTTCTGTGTGATACCAACTCCCATTTTGATAATATCATAGTATATACACTTCTTATATTATTTCGTAAGGTACTACTTTATTTTCACTATAAATATCAAGGAGTGAACATAGCCCTCATTAGGGCATGGACTTCAGAGGGAGGTAAATACCCAGATCTAGGAGTGTGACCCACCCGGGACTGAGCTTAAGTTTTCCTGCCTGCTAGCTGTGTGATCATGGTAAGTTACATAACTTTGTTGAGCTTGTATTCATTTATTTATGAGCCAAAAGGGGACAAGAACACATAAGTCAAGGAGTATGTCTCCTAAGTCAATATTAGTTGAAGTCAGATAATAAAAGGTGGGTTTGCAGAGCAAAGAATTCTGCTGATTGGGTCTAGCCCTTTCTGGCGGGGAGACAAGCATCTCTGGGGACACCAATCCCTCCATGACCTTGAGAAAAATGCCTCCAGAATATCTGTTCTGCTTTTCCGGTTCCTCACTGAGAAGTTCCCAGCAGGAAGCAGGAGCAAGAGATGGGATTCATGCATTCAGCAGACACGGAGCACCCTCTGTGTACACGGGCCCTTCTTACGTGCCAGAGACACAGCAGCAAATAGGACAGCAGAGCCCCTGTCCACGCAGAGCTTCTATCCCAGACGGGAGCAGGCAATCAACTACTGAACACGTAGATTTTAATATGGCAGTTGGTGGGAAGCACTGGAGGAAAAAAAGAAAGCAAGGGGAAAGGATAGGGAATCCAGGGCAGGGCTGGCATAGCTCCTATCTTACGTAGAGCAGCCCGAGGGGGCCTGGATGATAAGGGGACATCGGGGCAGAGACCAGAAGGCAGCGGCAGTGTGAGGGGTTCTGACAGATGAAGGATGCGTCTTTCAAACAGAAGGAACAGCGAACGCAGATGTCCTAAGACAGACTGTGGCTTGTTAGACAAGTGCTCTGAGCACTGAGTTCTGAGCCTCTCCGACACTCAGAGGTCAGGAAGATGAAGACGAACCAGGAAGACTGAGGAGGATGAGCGAGGGAGGCGGCACGGGGTGTCCTGGACGCCGCGAGAAGGAGGTGTTTCAGGAAGGAGGGAGACTGAGTCGACATCTCAAGAATTAGTGGCCACTCCAACCTTGGCAAGAGCACTCCTGATGGGGGTGGAAGGGATGATGCTCCAAGAAAGTTCTAGAAGGGCTGAAGCCCAGGATACACAGCAGCTCTTTTCGGGGACTTTTGCAGAAACCCGAGCAGAGAGATGGTGGGGGGGGGGGGTTGGAGGGGGCTGTGGAGCCCGCCATACTCTTGCTAAGTATTAGAGATATTTCCACTTGCTTCAAGTTGTGTCCCTACTCGCGTGTGAAACACTGTGCCCGCAGGAGAAAGTTAGCTCCCCTGCGCTAAATGATCTGGAGCCACTTCTCTAGGAAACATTTTCTGAGTTCCCCAGTCAGTTTTCTCAACACGGAACATTTGCCCCCAAGTAACAGCTTCCTCTTGAATTACAGCAGCTAGTTGCAAAGGGGAAATTTCCGGAGCTGGGAATTCTGCACCGCAGCTTTCTGCCTCTTACCCAGTGTGAGAAGTAATCACAGCCTGGACACGGAGGTCTAAGGTCACCACACGCCCGCACTTGGTTCTGCTAGTTCTCAAGTAAAAGCAGAGGCTCCAGGAGAAAATGGAAAGGGCACTGGTGGGGAAGAGACAATGACCCCCTCTCCCCCAGTGATCATCAGCTGTGTGACCGCAAGCATGTCACAGGGCATCTCTGGGCCTAAGTTAAAGCCCTGCCACCAGATCTCTAAGTGCCCTACTTGTCCCTCAGACTGTCCTTGCTTTCTTATAATTTGGCTATGCATTTTTAATTATGTTTATCCTCTCTTTCTAGGTGTCTGCATGGGAAGGGGAGCTGATCGGCTTGCTTGCCTGGCTAAAAGCGGAAGGCTGGACTAAGTCACTTTCATGCATTCTCTCGCTCGCTCTTTTAACAGTATTGACTGGGTCCCTACCCTGTGCCAAGAACAGGTAGGCCCTGGGGGAACCTGGGGCACATGAGGCATACTGTATCCCTGCCTTCAGAGATCCTGCTGCCTAGCTTTCCACAGTCCTTTAGCTGTGTGACACACCCACCATTTAGATGGGGACCATGTCCCCTGGTTCTGCTGGAGGCTTTTTTCTTTTTTCTTTTTAAATTTTTATTTTAAAGATTTTATTTATTTGACAGAAATCACAAGTAGGCAGAGAGGCAGGCAGAGAGAGGGGGGGAGGCAGGCTCCCTGCCAAGCAGAAAGCCTGAAGTGGGGCTCGATCCCAGGACCCCGATATCATGACCTGAGCCGAAGGCAGAGGCTTTAACCCACTGAGCCACCCAGGCACCCCTCTGCTGGAGGTTTTTTGCTTCCAGGGCTGGCTGCACAGCCCCCAGGCCTGCTTTCCTGGGACTCAGGGCTCTGTTTCTCTGCATACCTTTTCATTGTGCTCAGAATGTCCTCTAACGGGGGCGCCGGAAGGCTCTTTCAGTTAAGCGTCTGCCTTCAGCTCAGGTCATGATCCCAGGATCCTGGGATTGAGTCCCACATGTGGCTCTTTGCTCAGGGGGGAACCTGCTTTTCCCTCTGCCTCTGCCTGCGGCTCCCCTTGCTTGTGCTCGTTCTCTGACAAATAAATAAAATCTTATTAAAAAAAAAAAAAAGAGGGTTAAAGCCTCTGCCTTTGGTTCAGGTCATGATCTCAGGGTCCTGGGATCGAGTCCTGCAACAGGATCTCTGCTCGGCGGGGAGCCTGCTTCCTCCTCTCTCTCTCTGCCTGCCTCTCTGCCTATTTGTGATCTCTGTCTGTCAAATCAACAAATAAAATCTTAAAAAAAAGGGGGCGCCTGGGTGGCTCAGTGGGTTAAGCCGCTGCCTCCAGCTCAGGTCATGATCTCAGGGTCCTGGGATCGAGTCCCGCATCGGGCTCTCTGCTCAATGGGGAGCCTGCTTCCCTCTCTCTCTCTCTCTCTGCCTGCCTCTCCGTCTACTTGTGATTTCTCTCTGTCAAAAAAAAAAAAAATCTTAAAAAAAAAAAAAAAAAAAGAATGTCCTCTATAGATTCCTGAGAAGGTGAGCAAGGGAAGAAAAAATTTACCCCTTTTCCATACCTGAAGACATCATTTCCTATTTGCCAGAAAGTTGAGTGAGTCGAGAACTCTCCCAGAACTTCCCTTCCGTTCAGAATTTGGACACGATTGCTCCATTGCTTCCTAAGTCTCCACATTATTCAGGAAAATTTCTATCATTCAGGTTCTCAATTCTTTGCAGGTGACCTATTTCTCACTCCTGGGTGCTTTTTTCTTTTTTCTCTTAATCTTTTCTTTTATTCTTGGGGTTCTGAAATGCTCTGATGACATTACTTGGTGCAGTAATTTTTCATTCTTCCGGGCTAGGCCCTTTCGATCTGGAGACTAATATCCCTCAGTTCTGGGCAGATTTCTTGTCTTCTCTCTCCCGACAATCACTTTCTTTCTTTCTTTTTTTTTAAGATTTTTTTTTTTTTTTAATTTGACAGAGACAGTGAGAGAGGGAACACAAGCAGGGATGCTGGAGAGAGAGATCCAGGCTTCCCACCGAGAGCAGGGAGTCTGATGCGGGGCTCAATCCCAGGACCCTAGGATTGTGACCTTAACCATCTGAGCCACCCAGGTGCCCCGCGACAATCACTTTCTATCTGTCTTCCTCTTTCTTTTTCTGGACTTCCAATTAATCAGATTTTGGCTTTTGGATTGGCCCTCTGAACTCCCTACCACTCATCTTTTCCATGCGCCCCCCACCACACACACTCTCTCTGCTGGTTTGTGTGTTTTATTTCTAGAAGATTCCCTCACTTTCACCTTCTTTTTTTAAAACTTTTTTTTTTTTAAGATTTTATTTATTTATTTGACAGACAGAGAATACAAGTAGGCAGAGAGGCAGGCAGAGAGAGAGGAGGAAGCAGGCTCCCCGCCGAGCAGAGAGCCCGATGTGGGGCTCGATCCCAGGACTCTGCGACCATGACCGGAGCCGAAAGCAGAGGCTTTAACCCACTGAGCCACCAGGCGCCCCTCACTTTCACCTTCTAATTCTTCTCTTGATTCTTTTATTTCAGTTGACTCTTTTTATTTTAATAAATTCTATCTCATTTTTTTATAGCATTCAATTTAAAAAAATTTTTTAAAGATTCTATTTATTTGACAGAGAGAGACATCATGAGCTGGGAGAAGGGCAGAAGGGGAGGGAGAGGCAGACTCCCCACTGAGCAGGGAGCCCGACAAAGGGCTCCGTCCCAGGAGCCCAGGATCATGACCTGAGCTGGAGGCAGACGTTTACCCGACTGAGCCACCCAGGCGCACCTCTTTTTACTTAAGTGACCTCTACCCCCACTCCTGGCATGGAACTTAGCCCCGAGATCAAGAGTTGCACGCTCTACCGACTGAGCCAGCCAGATGCCCCTGCATCGTGTTCTTGCTTTATGGATTCAATATCATGTCCTACCCAAGTATATACTTTACATTACATTCATTCATTACAGTGGGTTTGAGGTTTCTCTTTGGTTTTTGCAGTTTTTAAATTTCCTTTTCTTGTTTCTTTGTTAGCTGTTTTCTTCTTTTACGTCACCACACAGATCTGGGTATCTGATTAAAGGCAGGTATCTGAACAGTCTGGGTATCACGTATGTGCTTTTTTACTGTCTACGTTTCTCCTGTTTGATTTCACAGAGGTTTTAGGTAGATTTGGAAACTTGACACTTGTGCGTCTGACTTGGTGACTAGAAACCTTCAGCACGGCACCATCCACAGGGAGCTGAACTTTTAGTTGGTGTACCTCCAAGGGACACGGTTGGTCGCTCTTTTCTCTTGAGCCAGGTTTTCCAGAGACCTTCCTAATCTTCTGCCTGGGTCCCTACATCTGGAGGCCAAAACCGGGGGAAGGGAGGGGAGAAGGCGGAGAGAATCTGAGGAACCCATCATTCAAGAAGCGGCCGTTCACTGAACCCGCTGCTGTGGACCCCGTGCCTCACCCCACCTTTCCCTCCAGCTGCCTGGTGCCGTTGAGTGTGGAGCCCCTCTTGTTCCATTTCTGCAGCTCCTAAACCTTCAGGAGGGGTGGCAGTACCTCCTGGCTACGAGAGATGATCAGGTACACCCGGGGCACCCAGGATCTCTTACAGAGACTTCCTACTGGTCCCACGTTTGTCTACTCTCTCACACCTGCCATCTCAGTGGTACCTGGTGGCCCTACATCCTGGAACTCTTGGATTCAGGGCAAACCTGCTCACTTCTTATAGGCGCTCCTCTTGGAAAACGGTGAGCTTGTAACTTCCACTCTAGGAGATTCCCCTCCAGCTGTTGCCCATCTCCCGTTTTTAGAAGACTTAGGTTCAGTATTTGCATTAATAAATCTTTTAATTCTCACAGATTGCCTGCCTTTGAACATTTTATAGTATAGTTGACACAAAATGTTACATTAGTTTCAGAAGTACAACATGGTGATTCTGGAAATCTATACGTTATGCTATGCTCACCGCAGGTGCCGTAGCTCCCATCTGTCACCATGCAGCACTATGACAATGTTGTTGACTATATGCCCTAAGCTCTGCCTTTTATTCCCAAGACTTACCGTCTTGTAACTGGAAGCCTGTATCTCCCACTTAATTTTGCGTGGCTCTGCTTACCAGAAATCCTATAGGATGGGGCGCCTGGGTGGCTCAGTGGGTTAAGCCTCTGCCTTCCCCTCAGGTCATGATCTCGGGGTCCTGAAATCCAGCCTCTAATCAGGCTCTCTGCTCAGCGGAGAACCTGCTTCCCCCTCTCTGCCTGCTGCTCCGCCTACCTGTGATCTTTCTCTCAAATAAATAAAAATCTTAAAAAAAAAAAAAAAATCCTACAGGATGGGATCTCCAGACTGACGGGCTCTAGGAAGTTTCTTGTGACCCAATGAAGACATGCAGTTCTCAGAAATGGTCACAAGGTGGCCCAGTGACTCCATATTTAATTTATAGATTTCCCCCAGCTACCGGGCCAACCCGGAAGAGTTAAAAGTGTTCGATCTTGGTTAATCCCGCAGAGGGGAAAGAGCTACGTAGGTATTTACGCTGAACTGAGGCTCGGAGTGCTTTCTAGCCCCGCTTCTAGAGAAAAGGGAATTGAGAGTCACAGGATTCAACCCATTTGTCCTGTATCCGGAACAGGCCCTAGGCTTGAATTTTAAAATTCTTATTCTTTTAAAAATCATATTCAAAGTTGCCTTCAAATTGTAATGCACCTGCGCGTGCATGAAGGCGGCAGGGGGCACCAGGAGGCCAGCGCAGCTCCGGCTCAGGGAGTGGAGCGAAAGAAACAGAAGGGAAGTCACCGCGTCACTTACCGCGCGCGTGTCCCGGACGCTTGCCGCGTGGGCAGCAGCGCACTTAGTGCCGTGGAAACACAAAGGGCACGAGGGTCCCTGCCCTCCAGAGTGTACACCCTGGGAAGGACATGAGCCTTCAGAAGACAACTACTGGCAACCAAGGAAGTCGGCAGTTACGCCCGGTGGAGACGTCGGTCAAAAGTGCTCTCGGCGGTGGGGAATGCCCTTGCTGGGGAGCCTGGGGCTGGCCTTGGAGTTGGAGTCGGACTCAGCCCTCCTCAAGCTGGGACTTGCGCACTAAGCATCGCCTGGGGCTTCGGTTAAAAGGCAGATTCTGATTCAGGAGGGCCGTCCGTGGGTGCCGAGACTCTGCGTTTCTAACAAGCTCCAAGGTGACTCCGCTGTGGCTCATCCGAACCAGCTCAAGGGTGTAGGCACTGGTTCATCAACAAAAAACCGCTCACACTCCAGTCTCAGCCCATAGTGCGTTAATCGGGCTGGGTGCAACCTTGGCGTTGGTTTTTTTTGTTGTTGTTTTTGGTTTTTTTAAGATTTTATTTATCCATTGGACAGACAGTAGTAGCAAACACAAGTAGGCAAAGAGGCATGCAGAGAGAGAGGAGGAAGCAGGCTACCCGCTGAGCAGAGAGCCCGATGCGGGGCTCGATCCCAGGGTCCTGGGATCATGACCTGAGCCAAAGGCAGAGGCTTTAACCCACTGAGCCACCCAGGCGCCCCTGGTGTTGGTATTTTTAAAGCGCTTCCCCGGTGATTCTTTTGCGCGGTAAGGTTCGAACATCACCGGCGTGGGAACATGTGTCACCCCACCCAGCACCTGAAGCCCCCGCCGAGAATCAGAGCCCACCCCACGCTATGGAAGCGGCACGCAAGACTCTCTCAATGGGTCACTGACCATTCCCCCACCTCTGGGGCACGGGCATGCGCTCTGGGCGTCACCAACCAACTGAACCATCTTAGACATCGCAGCAAAAGCTACTGAAAGAAGCCGGGGCTGCGCGGTTCCGACCTTGGCAAGGAGTTTGGCATCGGTGGCAGCCACACTGTTCTCAGAGGCGGCAGAGACCATGGCTGGGGCACAACGTTCAGCCGCAGGAGCCGTCCGGCCTCAGTAGACCAATTCTGCTAAGCCTGATTTGAACAGTGGTCTTGACCGCACAGCCTCTGAAACTCGTCCTTTGGTCCTAGAGATTGTGAGCTACCCAATGTAATATGAAACCCACACAGAGTCCTTTATGATTAAAGATAATACACCCTGTAAAACCCCTAACACCAATGTGCAGATGAATGGTTATAAGGCAAACCCCCTTGTAAACATCCGCGCCAGATTTTGCTATCCCTGAATATCCCTCCATGTGCCCTTTACCACTTAAAAGATTTTATTTATTTATTTATTTATTTATTTATTTATTTATTTAGGGGAGGAAGGACAGAGAGAACAAGAGACAATCTTTTTTTTTTTTTTTTTTTTAAGATTTTATTTATTTGTCAGAGCATGAGCAGAGCGAAGCAGTAGGCAGAGGGAGAAGCAGGCTCCCGGCTGAGCAAGAAGCCCCAGTTCTGGGACGAGATCCCAGAACCCTGAGATCATGACCAGAGCCAAAGGCAGGATCTGAGACAAAATCTTGAAGCAGGCTCTGTGCTGAGCCTGGAGCCAGATGCAGGGCTCGATCCCATGACCTCAGCAGAAACCAAGAGTGGGACACTTACCCAACTGAGCCACCCAGGAGCCCAATGCCCTACCATTTATAACTCCTCCCTCCCTGCTAAGAATATCCCTATTATGACTTTTAATCATTTCCTTAATTTTCTTTATATTCTCTGTAGTTTAGTTTTGCCTCTTTTTTTTTTTTTTTCAGTCTTTGATTCATTTGTAATCTCTCACTCTCCCTCCACTGAAATTTAATTGAAGAGACTGGCTCAGTTGTCCTGTCACATTTACCAGGCTGGAGTTTGCTGACTGATGTAGTTAGTTCATGATGTTCCTCTGTCCTCAGATTTCCTATAAATTGGTAGTTGGATCTAGACCGAAACTTTGATCTGACTGATGTTTGAGACTTTTTTTGGCACGGCCTCGTTGTGGGGAGTATTGTCAGTGGTCAGAGGTCCGCAGACGTTTGGCTGTCTCCATTTTGTTGGATCTCCCTTTGTGATGTTAGTCATTGACTATTTCTAAACCCATTACTTCATTAGCAACTACAAAACAGTGATATTCTATCATTTCTTCTTTCTTTGGTGGGATACTTCTACAGACACACTGCACTTTGTTTACTATTTATTGGGAAGAAAAACTTTCTCTATCCTCCTAGGTGCCGTGTTCCGAAGCTTGCAAATTAGACTGACAAAAGACAGATTAGTGGGAGAAAAGCAGATTTTTATCCACTATATCTGCGCGGTCACAGAAGATTGCATGTCTATTTTAGGGCTTATATGCCTTCTCAGAGAAGAGCAGAGAAGCACTTCTTACGCAGGGAGAGGAAGAAAGGGCACTTACATGACTTTTTGGCAGGATAAATGGACCTCCGGGAGGCCGGGAGGTAAAAGAGGCCTGTGGCTCTGTGTTTGGGTGTGGTACAAATCTCTCCAAGAGCTCAGAGTTGCTTCTCAGGGACAAGTGAGTTCATTCGGGAAGCTAAGCTCTTAAGCAGATAAGGGATTTCGAAATTCAGAAACCTTCAGTTCCAAATCATTTTTATGCCCTAGTGGCTTCTTCTGGCCCCCTCTACTCTTCAGTCAACCAGTGACCAGGAAGCTAAGTTCTGGATTCTTTTACTTACCAGGGAGGGTGTGGTGGGTAAGAGAGCTGTTGCCCAAGCGACTTCCGACAGTGACAGATGAGGAGTGTGTGTGCCTGCACGTGCACATTCCATCATTACGGACCCATAGGTTTATAAACGCTCTCTGGCCAGATTGGGTCTCTTCAAGTTGGCTCCCAACCCTACTGACACATCCTTAGATTTCCGGAACTTCTCTGTCTGATGTGACACACATGGACTCTTGACATTTCTTCACAAAGCTCTGGTTTCTTTTAGTGGGAAAAGGGAACTTCTTAGGGCTCAGACTGTTGCAGTCTTCCGAGTTCCTAGTAGACCTCTGCACTCACTTGCTGTTGGATTGTGCAAACCCCTGTGTCAGCCACTGCTCTAATACTGGCTTGCAGTGTTTTCGAGTACTTGCTGGTTATTTTGGTGTTTCTTCCAGATGCCCCGTTTCTTCCCTAGGCTTTCTTCTTCACAGACGTTATGAGGCAGCTCCTGTTTCTGTCAGAAGTTTGCCCCAACCTGCTTGTATTTGTGGAGTACCTTATAAAATACTTTTGCTGTATACACTGTTCATGGGTTTTCCCATCTTACTTGCTGTGTTTTTATGAAGGGATTTGTGGAAAATGAAGAATCAGGTCACTGCCACCACCTTCGTATAAAAATGCAACTTTAGGGGTGCCTGGGTGGCTCAGTGGGTTAAGGCCTCTGCCTTCGGCTCAGGTCATGATCCCAAGGTCCTGGAATTGGGCCCCACATCGGGCTCTCTGCTCAGCAGAGAGCCTGCTTCCTTTCCTCTCTCTGCCTGCCTCTCTGCCTACTTGTGATCTCTGTCTGCCAAATAAATAAATAAAATCTTTTTTAAAAAAATAAAATAAAAATGCAACTTTAACATCCTTTGAAGAAATGTCCTTTACTGTTTAAATAAGGCCAAGTTGGTTTTTACCATTTGCAGCTAAGAACTGCACAGAAGGGTATTAAGCCAAGGGATGGTAGAGACAATTTGTTGCCTGAACTGTTTTGAGGCCTACAAATAGCTAAGTCAATCTGTGTGGCACTTTGAGTGACAGTTAAGGCTGTACCACGGATTGGGGCCTGGAGAAGGTCCCCAACTGTTGCACTAGGTCAACTCATTGTTTTTATTTCCCTGGAAGCTTGGATGGTGACAAACCATGATCAAAGCAGGATACATCCTTGCTGTAGGCAACGGGGCCGCTGGACGTTCTCAAGCAGGACAGTGGAGTGTTCAGAAGACGAACCTTCTGATGTGTCCAAGAGGGACAAGGGATATAAGGGGGACAGCAACACTAGGTGGCGAGTTAGGAAAGTAATGCTGTGGTCTACAAGAGAAGACCAAGTATCAAAATGAGAGCAGTGGGAATGTCAAGGGCAAGACAGGAGAAAACTGAACAGTACTAGGTGACCACAAGGGAAACTCATCATCGGTTGAGGTCTCAAAGTTTGGTGATTAAAAACAAAAATAGTAATATCACCTCCCACATGAGTGACCTGGAGTTGAAACTGGAAAAGTGATCCCAATCCTAGGAATTTATTTTTCACATCATTCTCTTCAAACATTTATTTCCAAGGTAACACGTAAGGGGCCTGTGTTGAAGACGGATGGGATGTGTGCCTTGCCCATGCTTGGGTGTTCTCGAGGCCGCAGGGGTGTGGGAGGCACCACAGAAAAGAGCACAGCCTGGAGGCCTTCAGACCGGACTGGGTTTTCCCAGAGCGCTGGCTGGGCCAAGTCAGTGCCTTGCTCTCCCCGCAGTCCAGCGTGGCATCCGTCTTCAAAACTTGCCAGACCCATGGCTTCTGTAATTGCCGACATGACACTTAGGAGGCTTTGGTGGAATATTCCAAGCACTTCAGAAGAGGCCCGGGTGCAGAGCCTCTCCGCTGAGTCCGATCATTTTCAAAGCGATATCCATTCTGCCCCGGCACATCTGGACTCAAGTAAATGGACCTTTTCCACTTACCTCTACAACCCTGTGCTTCAAGCACTCACAGGAGAGAGCTCAATCTTAGACTGACTACGCTCTAGCTCCAGTCAAATGATGAGCTGCGATCATTTCAGAATCAAATGAGAATGGTAATTACCCTTTCTTGAAGAAGCAAATAAAACTATCTATAACAAGTCCTCTTACCAGAAAGCTGTAAGTCTACACTTCATTACTTCAGCTCCCTGCAGAAATGCCACCATGGACTTTCAATGTACTTTTGTTTTATGGAAATTCACAAAAATGATAGAGCAAAAGGACAAGCAAATTTATGCATTTTATGAACTTGCATTGGAGACATCTTCACCTTGGAGGCCAATAAACCTTAATGGTAGAAATTTCTGAATTTTGTGCTAGATTTATTCTTAGCAACCACTCTCTTGAAGATGCAACAGGACTATATCTCTTTATTTCAGTGCTGGAAATCCCAGACCCAAATTCAGTGTCCCGGAAAAGCCTGAAGCCCTCAATCCCCCTAGAGTACTCTTAAGTCTTGTACCAAGTTATACTCTGCTAGTCATTTATTACAAACAATCTCAAATCCACCTAAGAATTTGGCATAAACTCTGCCTTCTTTCCCCTCCCCTGTATTTTGAGTTCTTCCACCATTACTCGTGGTAGTGATTAATTAACAACACAGGTGCCCCTTAAAGTCTTAGAAAGTCAATTAAGAGAAATGTAAAAAGCAACTGTCTGTTTACTTTCAGCCCAAAGATGGTTTGGAGTAGGAGGAAACATAAATTGGCAGGGTGGTAGGGGTGAAATATGGGTCTAAACTAAAAACAGTAGTTAAATGGTATAAGTACTTTCAAGGGCATGACTCTGTTAGAAGTGACCAAGGTCAGGCTTACCTAGTTACATTAGTCTTACATTAGTTACATTAACTAGGTAAGACTACACTCTAGAATTCTTCCTGTTAGCGCTGGCACAGAGCCCATATTACCTTCATTAAAATATTTTTAACCAAACCTTAAGACCCTATTCTGAAAAACTGTGGTAAGGTGAAGGTAAAAACAATGAGCACTGGCTTCAGGCTTGGTTTCAAAATCTAACTCCAGCACCAATGGGATGTGCAACCTTAGCCAAAGTACTTAATCTGACACTGTTTATTTTGTAAATAAACGGTATTTTCTACACCGTCTCACCAGGTCATTGGGTACATAACCCAAAGAACATAGAAAAGTGTCCCAAGTACCTGGTGGGCTCCCTAGTAAGCAAAAAGTATTCTTTCCCTTTCACATGCTTGAACTTAAACCCTGCATTGCCCTTTGCCATCATTTTAGCCTGGTCCTATTAAAATCTCAATTAACCTACTAACTTCCTATGTGATTCCAGAACCTTCCAGTTCTTCCTCTTCCAACACATTTAGAACTGGTTTCCTCACACACACTGCTCTCATTACTCTGGAGGGCTCAACAGGATTCCCCCACTGCCCATCATCGTTCAGCTGGACTTCTGGTTTCTCACATAAGCAAAGCTGGTTTCACTTCTTCCCCTACCCATTAGCATTAGCCAATCTATTTACCTAAGAATCAGTTCATGTTCCTATTCCCTCAAAAAGCCAACCCAGGGGCGCCTGGGTGGCTCAGTGGGTTAAGCCGCTGCCTTCGGCTCGGGTCATGATCTCAGGGTCCTGGGATCGAGTCCCACGTCGGGCTCTCTGCTCGGCAGGGAGCCTGCTTCCTTCTCTCTCTCTCTGCCTGCCTCTCAGTGTACTTGTGATTTCTCTCTGTCAAATAAATAAATAAAATCTTTAAAAAAAAAAAAAAAAAAAAAAAAGCCAACCCAACTACTCCCATCAACTGAACTTGCTCTTAACTATTAATACAGTACTTAAAATCTGAATCACATCTAGTTGATTTTTTTTTTAAAGAGTAAGCTCTATGCCCAACGCAGGGCTTAAACTCAGGATCCTGGGATCAAGAGCTACATGTTCTACTGACCCAGCCAGCCAGGCGCACCTTGTTGGCTCTTACATACGCTTAGCTAATGACTGGTTTTGCTTTCTAAACTAGATCGCAGATTTAAGGGCAGAGATCATGTTCTATTTTCCTATACCAGTCACAAAATGAGAATCATGGGCCTCGCCCTAGACACACAAAACAGTAAAAGTTGGGAGAGTGAATGGGGAAGCAGTAAAAGCACTCCAGGTGATTGCTATCAACACTGCAGGATGAGAAAACTTCCACATTCTCCTTTCCGCAGAGATAACCTTGTCAACAAATATTTATCTTTAGGGGTGCCTGGGTGGCTCAGTCATTAAGCGTCTGCCTTCAGCTCAGAGTCCAGAGTCCGGGACTGAGCCCCACATCAAGCTCCCTGCTCAGCAGGAGGCCTGCTTCTCCCTCGCTCACTCCCCCTGCTTGTGTTCCCTGTCAAATAAATAAAAGCTTTAAAAAATTTTTATCTCTATTGACTAATAATGTCCTCACATGGGATTAAGCTTTTCTTTATATAAAACAAAGCTGTTTTAATATAAAACTTTATATATGAAGTTTCTTTATATAAAACAAAGCTTTTGGGGCAAAGGGGTGGCTCAGTAGGTTAAGCCTCTGCCTTAGGCTCAGGTCATGATCCAGGGGGGTCCTGGAATCGAGCCCCTAATCGGGCTCCCTGCTCAGGGCGGGCGGGGGGGAGGGGGAGTCTGGTTCTCCCTCTGCTCCCCATTCATGCTCTCTTTCAATCTCTCGCAAATAAATAAAATCTTTCCAAAAAAAGACAAAAAAAACAAACAAATCTGGAAATACTTTTTTCAGATAAGCGGATGGTCACTGCTAAAACAAGCATTCACCTCCGGGCTGGGAGCCTGCCTTGGGGCCCCAGGGTCATCAGCTGTGTTCAGAGCAGCTGGCCTTTGGCACATTCTAGCATTGTGGGCTGGGGAATGACTGACTGGTGTCTCTTTTGACACCAAGATGATTCTGCTTAGATTTCCATTTTTTATATAGTTTCTTACCAAAGATAGTTCTTGACACTGCTTTCTGTTTCCCCTATGCTGAGAAAGTTACTTCCCTTCTATTTCTGCTCCTCTAATGTCCAGCTTGCTATTTTGCATGGTCTTCAGAGGTGATCCTCCATCTTCAACTCCATAAATAAATGAAAACCAAGCCACACAGTTGGAAATCAAGTTTTGTTTTTATATGAACAGAAGTAGACCATCTAGAAATATTTCAGTTTATTTAAATTGTTAAGTAGAATATGAAACCGAATTTGTAGCTAGTACCAGAGAATGGACTTAACTGTTTGGTGTTTAATGAGAACAGCTTCTACACAGGATCCCAAGAGACTTACAGAAAAAGGGGCAAAGCCCTAATATTAAGCAAATAAAACTCATGTTTCAAACAGGTTATACAAAAATTGATTTATACTCCATTTCCCTTTTTTTTTGATATTTAGAAAGTGCAGATTTAACAAAAGGTAGCCATATCCTTTCTATGTACAATGCCGATTATAATTATGCAAACAAAACTGTCAGTCTTTTTTTTTTTACCCAAAAATCCCAGTGTTTAGCTCTCAAACCTTAAGTCACTGAATTGAATAAGGATTAAAGAGGGTTAAAAATAAAAAAGCTATTGCCACATTCCAGACGGAGGAAAGCAACACGTACATTAAAATTAATCTAACAATAGTAGGTTTAACCTATAACTTTTCAAGAAGCTTAACATCATTTCATTATTATTTTTAGTGGAAAATTAGGGATTATTTGGCAATGCTGCTTTTACTAGTAAACAATGATAAAGTCAAGTGAAGGAAAAACCTAAGAACAACAACCAGTGAGGCATATAAAATTTTCAGGGCACTATCTGAAAAATTCATGGATGTTTACAGCAGATACGTCCCTATGCTGTTAATGTGAGCCAAGAGGGCATTAAAATGCTATCCACGACACACAGAGACTTTTCAATGGAAGCTGCTGTCCTAAACTCAGCCTCTGTGAGAAATGAATCATGCTATTCACAATTATTTCAACAAAGGTATCATCTTAGGATGCTAGCAGCGTAGCAAACTTAACTTACCCTATCCTGATGATAAGCCATGAAGCAAAACTAGGAAAATGAAGTGAAAAAAGGACAAGGTTAGAGACAGCTGGAGATCTTATCTGTACACGAAAAGCCTTTTGTTGTCCTTTTCCCAAATCCATGGTAATACACATTTTCCAAAGGGATGTGAAGTCAGGACTTAAAATTAATAATATTCTAAAGTATTTATAATCTTAAGGTAAAGACAACCTAACACTGAAAAAGTGTTCTTCAAAGGCCAAATCTCAGTATATTTGGCAAACATGTTAATAAATTTTACTCCTCCTTCCCACCATTTAAAACAAAACCAAAATCAAAAACAACCAAACCTTTACTGGGCTACCAAGCTGCTAGAGGAGTTGCCAGAATGGAGACTACTCAAATTTCGGTTACGAGATTTATTCTAGGAAAGTGAACAGGCTATACACCTAATTAGAAAGACAAACCACAACACCCTCCAAACACTAGTGCATGCAATTAACTCTTCCATTTCATAAACTCAGTGGATAGAAAGGGAACAAAGAGGGAAGGAGAAGAGCATGAAGTAAAAGAGCGAATGGAGGAATCTGGGGCCGAAGTTTGAGGAGAGAGAGAAAATGAGGGGAAGACGTTTGATAGTAGGAGGCAGTTAGAATTTATCTTTCAGTTTACTTAGCGAGTTAAGTCAGTACTTTATGTTAAACTCGAAAAACCTACTAGTTTGCCCCTTTCGTTTTTAAATAACTCATACCATTGGGTGGTGGGGGAGGGAGAAGCAAAGAAAGCAGCATGCAGGCAGAGAGACACAAGGAAAAAGTGGCCCAAGAGAAGAACTGGTGGCAGGAATAGTTTTAAATATCAAGGCCACTTAAAATTAAGACTCAGCAAACCAAAGCTATCATTTCTGCATTACCCTTTGTCCTCAAGTAACTACTTTGAAAATTACAGCCAAGCAAACCACAAACATTTTAATGGTTTATGTCTGGATGATATGTATGTCTCCTGCACATGCTTCCACCAAAACAAACAAACAAACAAAGGAAAAAACCAAAGAAATTCCTTTCCACATAAGGCACAGGACAAAATTAATCCCATTTACATATTCAAGGCGAAAATGAGTGTTTTCCTGGCTTTTGTTTCTTTTGCTATCACATGTCTATAGATTATAGGGACTCAAGCACATTATCCAGGACAGAAAATTCCACTGTTGTACAAAATAAAATTGTTAATTCTAACTTTTATTCTTATACAATTTGCAGAATAAAGTTGAAATGATTGCTATAGGTTTTAATGTTGATAAGAAGAACTGGACTATAATACAACTGAAATGCAGTGGTGAGCTGAGCAAGTACATTTAAAAATGAAGTCACAGACATGATTTTTCTATACATTTTCTTGTTTGAAGAAAATTATAAAGTCAGCAAGCAGTCACGGATGAAAGAACAAATGAAACGGGGGGACTGGAGAGTTAAGATGAGGAACAAAAATATCTGTTTAGAGTTAAAAATGGACAGAGTGGTTTATTTTGCAGCAAGAGGAGAAACAGGGCGGTGGATGGCAACTGACGGGAGGACGCTCAGCAACATTTGCTCTTCCAGCCTGTCACGCCGCCTCCACTGCTGATATCTACATTTTCACTGTTGGGCTCTTTTACAGGGGTCTGGAACAAACACACAAGGAAAGCAACCCATGAAAAGCACTGCTATGGCGAAATCAAGATTCAGCAGAAATATTCTCATAAAGGCAACAAAAAGTAACTCCAGTCACACAGGTAGGTTCTCTCTCCCATGCAAAGTAAAGATCTGGAAGCTTTGTTTTCCATCTACATTTTGCCTGCTGACTCCAAGCTGTGAAATGTCTAGAGGCCTCTAGGCATCCCTTGAATAAAGCTTCCAGTATCTTTTCTGCTCTCCCTTGCTATCACTTAGCCCTGACCCCCAGGGGTCTAGTATCTAGTACTTAAAAAGCATTATCAAAAGGTATCTGTATAAAACCAATGTCGGGTCAAGTCTAACCCCAGAGAAGTGAAACTGCCCTTTCTGTCTAGTTACTTGCCTTCTGAGACTGAAGTTTGTAACGCTCTGCCACAGATTTAAAAAGGCAAGCTCAACAGTGATATGCCAACATTAAGTGGAAGAAAAAGGGTAGGGCACAATGTAAATTGTGTAATTCATGGTAAAAATGGATATAGAAAAAAAAAATCAAAAGGAGAGACACCAAATGTTAACAGCAGAAAACCCTTAGATGGTGGGTTTACGAGTGATTTTATTTTTTTCTATGAACAATCCTGTATTTCCCCAGTAACCTAAATATTACTTTTAAAATCAAAAGAATATACTATTTTCAATGGATAACCCATATGGTATATAGGAAAGGAACTTTTTTTTTTTTTTAAACCACTTACATTCAGTGAAGTATACAAATCTTAATTGTGCTTGATGGATTTAGAGTATATAAAGTGAAACTATCAGATCAAACATAGAACATAATACCCTGGGAGGCTCCCCTGTGTCCCTTTCCAGCCAGTACTACCCTCCTAAAGGTAAATAGTACTCTCATTTTGGTCACCAGAGAGTAGTTTCTTTTTCTCTTCTTGACCTTCAAATACATGGAACCATGTTTTATGTCTTCTTTTATGTATTATTCCCTTTACTCAGTATCAATCTGTGAAATTCATCCAGGCTGTTGTGTTAACAGTGGGTCACCAAAAATAAAATTTTAAAAGCTAAGATGTAACTGGGAATGTATTCTCTCAATGAAACAAGATAAAGTTAAGGTAACCCAGGGGGGAACAACTTAAAATATTTTAGAAACTCACATAGCTCAAGAGAAGTCCTACTTAACTCATATGGGTGAAATTTCAACTTGCACTTTGAGCTCACCTACCTTCCCGCACTGCCTGATGGGATTCTTTTCCTTACTGCATGTTAACACTGTAAGTTTTGCATTAAAAAAACTTTGGGTTTTCCTGAGCAACCAACTTTATTCCTACTGCAGATCTTGAGAAAAATAACAGAAGAGAAAGAGCCCCTCAGCATCTATCCCACAGCAAAAGAATATGGTTACCAGGAAACAGTCCTCCTCTGGTAACTTCTAGGTGTGGGTCAGTTCAAAGTACATGGATGTTGAGGGGAAAAAAAAAAAAAAGAAAAGGGTACTTGTAACCAGGGAGGTCACTATATTCCTTAACACCTCACTGTCTATCCTTCTACAATTTAACTTAGATCCTTGAAAGAGACTCTCTGAAAAAATGAATTCTCCCATGCAAAGTAAAACATTTTAAAGCCAAAGTATTAATCAAGTTTATTTCAATATAAATATAAGCCATAGCTAAGAATAAGAAAAGGGCCAATAACTAAAAAAATAAGCAAAGGAATAAAACAAGTTTACAGAAAAGAAAATACAAAAGTGGTTCTTAAAACTATCTTTAAAAATGCTCACCATTTTTAAAGAGCTGCAAATTAAATCTACTTTTTTTTTTTAACCTGTCAGGTTGGGAAAGATCTGAAAGTCTTAGAATCAATTACGTGGCCAGAGTGTGAGGAAACAGACATTCTCATCCACTGCTAGTAGGAATGTAAATGGGTAAAACCCTCATGCCAGCATGTGGCAAGATGTATCAGAATAAAAATGTACATACATGCTCTTTGGCCACTTCTAGGAATCTGTCCTTCATATATTTGCACATAATCCTATGATTGCAAAATGATTTAAATATAAGATTATTCACTGCAGTGCAATTTATGAGATCATAAGGCTAAAACTCACCTGCATGTTCCTCACTGAGAAAAAGGGTTTAATTATAACACATCTACTCATAGGAGTAGCATTCAATTATTTAAAAAGTGGAATTATTTTACTTTACAAACAGATTACAGCAAGTTGCCTTATCTGTTTTTAAAGAAGTTGGTGGGGGGGGGAATTGGTGGGAATAAAAATATATATTTATATTTACTTGTATATTAAAAATTAAGAGCTTAGTTAATTACACTGGTTACCTGTGGGGAATGAATGAGGAGTTGGGGGAATGTGGTGGGAAACTTCTCTGCACTTGCACTCTCTCTATTTTAAAGGTTTGAACCATGAGAATGAATTACCTATTCAAATAATTAAGTTAAAAATGTTTTGAATTGCTTTCATTCTAAAGTTTAATTTTCTTTTACTAAGTCAGGAGAGAAATCATGGCACAGGAAGCTGCTGGTCAGGAAACACTCCTGTATTTCCCACTGTTTGCTGTTTAACTTCTAATTTTACCACATCAAAAAGTTTATGTATGTGTATTGAGAAAAAAATGGGATCCCACATTGGGGCATGCCTACATGGGGAAGACGCAGACCAGACTGAGATCTTTATCAGTGAATGCGTACTTTTTAACCTTTAATATGGTAACAAGGAAGATCTGTCATATCTGGAAGCAAATTTTAAGACTATATAAGCATTCTTTTTTTTAAATGCCAAGATCAGTGAAAAAAATCAAGGGATACAGTGTGGACAGAAAAAAAAATAAAAAACAACGGAGAAAACAAAAAAATCCAGAAAGAGAAAAAACATAAGAGACAAGGGGATTTCAACAGTGTTGTGGTAAATTCTGTGGGTACTGGAATAATCTTTCACTGTGACCTACCAAACTCTGAAATACAAAGTATTCCATTAATTAAAAGAGCATTTTTCTATTCTTGTTATTCCCTTCATTTAATTAAAAATATGAACGTTTTTCCTTGTCCATCTAGTACTTTACTTTTCTATGCTTCGATTTTTATTTTTCACAGGAATATTTTCAAATATAAAAATATAAAAATTCCTCAAGACTTTCCAAGGGGTTTTACCTTTACATACTGTGAAGAATATTTTAAAATTTTTACGTTTTTTTCTTTTTTAACTAAAAAGATACGCTAAGTTTTCTAAACAAAACTATATAAATGTCAGAGTCACTGAGTAATTCCGTTCTATGTCTCCTCCTTACCTCCGTCACCCACTTGGAATACTCACTATTTACATTTGACATAGATCCTTCCAGATCTTTATTTGCTGGACATAACCAAACACATGTGTGCACATGTTAATACACGTGTGTTTGGTACCATACATAATTTAAAAAAGAAGATCAGACTACACGTATTACATCCTAACTTGCTTTTTATTACTCAATATATTATAGATACCGGGATGCTGGCAGACATGGAAGGGTACAACTTTTGTAGTCACTGTGAATAGCAGTATAACTGATGACTTTTTTCTGGTTTGAACACACACTTAGAGTTAGCGGATGACTACATTTCACTATAAAAAATGAAGTTTGATTTCTCTGAAATATCACTAGATTTATATTTGAGATACCATCTCTATTACAGCGTATATTTTACAGATACATGTATTTTTTAATTTGGGGACTGGTTTTTGAAAAAATACTGTTATTTCAATTATAAAAATAGAAAGGTTGCCAGAAGCAAATAATTTTCTCCTATACAATAACTGCTTCTCCATTAGGAGTTGTGTCAGATTTTTTCTGTTTTTATGTGCATTTAAAGATACCATCAACTGAGTGGACAACTCAGGATTTAGAACCAAATCTGGATATTATATCTACTCATTTGAGGAGAACTACGAAAATCAATTCCCAATTTTGCTACAAGCAACTCATATAGGTAAGTATGGGGATTCCCAAGTTAAATTCAGAAAACTAACCCTGAAGTAAAATGAATTCCCTGGGACCATATTTTAGCAATTTTTAAAATATCACAGAGTGAAATGATTGGCTAAATGAAAAATAGGGATGGATTTATTGCATTTATTCACTATATAATATAGACAGGTTCTTTACTGGCATATCTGAGAAATGACTACATAGATAGAAGAAAGTGATTCTGTAGCAGTAACTATTATCTTAAATTTTAAGAAATTATCTATGGAAATACAAAGAATGTCTAAGAGAAGTGAGTCCAAAAGTAAACAGAAGAGCCACAAGAGCAGAGACCCGACAAAAAGCTGAAAAAAAGGAGAATGCAACTGGGGACCTGTGTGGGGACCTGTGTGGGAGCTCAGGACAGTGTTACCACTGACCAGATGTTCCAGATTTCTAATGGCTCACTGCTTCCCCAAGTCCCTACTCCACTTTAGGAGGGTCAGATACTGGTGATGAGTAAACATTTAGGAATAATACCACCCAAATCTAATTTTTATATGTTAATCCAGTACTTCAAAAAAGAATTGTGACACTGGGCACATTGGATCTTACCTTTCGAAGGATATCTTCAGCTAATGTGAGGAAAGCCTTTTCGATGTTTATATTCGCTTTTGCACTAGTCTCAAAAAATCTAATACCATGCTCCCTTGCAATCTAAAATAGAAGCAAAATGTCATCATAAAATTATCAAGCACAGGGTGCCAATTGTTGACTTTAGCATCCTGGAGGAAATAATATTATTCTAAAGGCACAGTCCCTACTAGGTTATATAAAGCAAAGTACTTCAATGGGTCACAATTCAAATGGTCAAGTTCTTTCAAAAATAAATAAGCAAACAAAAGTAATAATAAAAGAATCCTCTCCTCACTTCAGGAGTTTATGTCAAATACTCTAAATGAGGTGCTTAAAGTCTTAAATTACAAAACTGGGGATCACTGATTTGTTATTTTTCCTCTTTGTAGTTTAAATACAGCTAAAGGTACTACTACCAAAGGTCTGATTCTCCTACACCTGTTATATAGGCACTGAAAAAACTCACTCACATGATAACTTGTTTCCCACAGCACTTCTAAAACAATGTGAAGAGCTCAGCACATTCATTACCACTACTAACAATCAAATGTCATGCCATCTTCACAAAGAAAGTACAGTGTATTAGTTTCATTCATAGCTTTTACCTGTTCTCCTTTTCCTTTAGGTACAACTCTTTTATCATCCATATCACATTTGTTTCCTAGTAACATTCTTTCCACATCTTCATTGGCATGCTACAATGGAAGGGAGATTTAATTGACATTTTATCATGACTTATAGCTTAATATTCTCTAAAAATGGCTTTATTATTCTCAATTTTCAGTGTTATTTTTATAATCTGGAAGTTTTATACCATCACCCTGAAATCACCCCATGCAAAAAGCTTATACAAACTCGCAAATTACTTAGGAAAAAAAACACAATTCCTAAGACATAACACTGTCAAATATTATCTTACCCCAACACGAGGCTGTCTAGTTTCTAGATATTCTCATCAAAACTGGAAGATATGGGCAAAAGACCTGAAACAGCAATCTCTTAGGCATAATCGAAATCCAAGCTGGACCATGAGTTCAGATCATGAGTATTACCCTACAGAAGCCTGAATCAAAAATTCTAGAGTTTAAAAAAAAAAAAAAATTCTACAGAGCTCTTAAAATCTCAAGAGGCTATACTGCTAGGGCACAGGAAGATCCCATGCAGAATAATTAGTTAAAAATAAATGTTTGCCCCACTGAAATCCTAACAACATCATCTGCACAAATAGAAAAATCCCTCCCTAAAATTCATTTATAGCTTTGAGGGACCCTGAACAGTAAAAACGATCTTGAAAAAGAAGTACAAAGTTAAAAGATTCATACTTATTTCCTGATTTCAAAACTTACTACAAAGCTGCAATAATCAAAACAGTGTGCTACTGGCATAAAGACATATACATGAATACACCGCATACAGAGCCAAGAAATAATCCCTTGCATGTATGATCAAATGATTTTCAACAAGAGGGCCAAGTCCATTCAATGGAGGAAAGACTAGTCTTTTCAAAAAATGGGTGCTGGGGGTGCCTGGGTGGCTCAGTGGGTTAAGCGGCTGCCTTTGGCTCAGGTCATGATCCCAGGATCCTGGGATCCAGCCTCACATCAGGCTCCCAGCGCAGTGGAGAGCTTACTGCTTACTGCTCTGTCTACTTGCACTCTCTCTATATCAAACTGTCAAATAAGTAAAAATCTTTAAATAAATAAATAAATAAAAGTGGTATTGGGCATACCAGATTTTAACATGGGAAAGAATGAAGCTGGACTCTTAACTTACCACCATATAAAAAAATGAACTCAAAATGGATAAAAAGCCTAAATATAAGACTTAAAACTAAAAAACTCAGAAAATACAGGAGAAAAATTTTATGACATCCGATTTGGCAATGGTATCTTGGATATGATACCAAAAAGTACAGGCAACAAAAGAAAAAAAGGCAAATTATACTTCATCAAAATTAAAAAACTTTTATGTGTCAAAGGTCACCATCAGAGTGAAAAGACAACCAACCCCTGGAATAAGAAAAATCATCCATCTTTGGCCCAACACTCCTTTCCCTGAATGTCTCTAAGCCAAGGTAGTTAAATTCTCTAGAGAACAAAGTACTTTGAGATTTGTCTTAGATTTGAATCGATTACATTCTTTCCACTAGCCCTATCCTTTTCTGAGTATCTTTTACTCACTCATTTCTTCAGATCTCAGCTTAAAAGTCATTCCTCATATCAAAATCTGTTTGACTATTCTGGGTCCCATGCCTGCACCTCCATATGAATTTTAAGATCAGCCTGTCAATTTCTCCCAGCCACGCCCTCACCTCCCCCACAAGCCCCAAGCCAGCAGCTGGGATTTTAATAGGATTACACTGAAACTGCAGATCACTTTGGCTAATGCTGCCATTTTAAAAATATGAAAACTTCAATTAATAAACATGGGATGTCTTTTCAATTACATTGATCTTTAATGTCTTTTGACATTTTGTGGTTATTAGTATGTAAGTTCTGAATATCTTTGGCTAAATTTTTCATAACTAGTTTTTCTTCTTTTTGATGCTACTGCAAATGGAAATATATACACACATATACACACACACAATTTTTAAAAAAGAAATTGTTTATTTGACAGAGAGACAGCAAGAGAAAGAATACAAGTAGGGGGGAGTGGGAGAGGGAGAAGCAGGCTTCCCGCTGAGCAAGGAGCCTGATGCAGGGCTCGATCCCAGGATACTGGGATCATGACTTGAGCTGAAGGCAGCTGCTTAACGACTGAGCCACCCAGGCGCCCCTGGAACTTTTTCTTAATTTCATTTTTTGATTATTTGCTGCTAGTGTATAGAAATACAAGTGATTGGGGTGCCTGGGTGGCTCAGTGGGTTAAAGCCTCTGCCTTCGGCTCAGGTCATGATCCCAGGGTCCTGGGATCGAGCCCCGCATCGGGCTCTCTGCTCAGTGGGGAGCCTGCTTCCTTTCCTCCTCTCTCTCTGCCTGCCTCTCTGCCTACTTGTGATCTGTCTGTCAAATAAATAAATAAAAAAATATTAAAAAAAAAAAAAAGAAATACAAGTGATTTATGTGTATTGATCTTGTATCCTCCAAGTTTACTGAACTTGTTCACCAGTTCTAACAGTTTTTTGTGTGTGTGTGTGTATGTTCCTTAGAATTTTTTCTCTCTCTCTCTCTATTTTTTTTAAGATTTTATTTCTTTGACGGGGTGCCTGGGTGGCTTAGTCAGTTAAGCATCTGTCTTCAGCTCAGGTCATGATCCCAGAGTCCTGGGATTAAGCCCCAGATTGGGGTCCCTACTCAGTGGGGAATGTGCTTCTCCTTCTCTCTCTGCATGCTACTCCCCCTACTTGTGCTAATAAATAAATAAGATCTTAAAAGAAAGATTTTATTGAGGGGTGGGGCAAAGAGCACAAGTAGGGGGTCGGGCAGAGGAAAGCAGGCTCCCGCCAAGCTGGAAGCCACCCAATGTGGGGCTTGATCCTAGGACCCCATGATCTTGACCTAAACCATAGGCAGATGTTTAATCAACCAAGCCACCCAGGAACCACTCCTTAGGATTTTCTATATACAAAATCTCATTATTTACAAATACAGTTTTCCCTCTCAATCTGGGTTTCCTCCTTTTCTTTGCCTAAATGCCCTGGCTAGAACTTCTACTAAAATTCTGAACAGTAATGGCATACTTCTCATTTTCTTGATCACAGAGACAGGTATGCTTGTTAGCTGTAGGATTTTCACAGATGTCCTTTGCTAGGCTAAGGATGTTCTATTTCTAGTTTGAAAGGGTGTTGGGTTTGTCAAAATTTTTCCTGTGTCTGATGGCAAGATCATACAGTTTCTATCTTTTATCAAGATGGTGTATTACACAGGGTGCCTGGGCGGCTCAGTTGGTTAAGTGTCTGCCTTCAGCTCAGGTCACGATCCCAGCGTCCTGGGATGGAGCCCCAAGTCGGGCTCCCTGCTCAGCAGGAAGTCTGCTTCTCCCTCTTCCTTTGCCTGCTTGTGCTTATGTACACACTCTCTGTCAAATTAATACATAAAATATTCAATTTAAAAAAACCATGTATTACAGGGATGCCTGGATGGCTCAGTTGGTTAAGTGTCTGCCTTTCACTCTGGTTGGATCTCAGCAGCCTGGGATCCAGCCCCGACTCAAGCTCCCCACCCAGCAAGGAGTCTGCTTCTCCCCTCTCCCTCTGCCCTTCCCCACTTGGGTCATTCTCCCTCTCTCAAATAAATAAATAAAATCTTAAAAAAAAAAAACCAAAAACATTAAAAGATGGTGTATTACACTGATTTCTTATATTGAACTACCCTTGCATTCCTAGGTAAATTCCTCTTGATCAACAATATATAATCCTTTTAAAATGTTGCTGGATTAATTTGGCTTTTTTTCATTTTGTTCAAGCTTTAACTTCAAAAACAAAGTGAAAATTAGGCAACACCAATCTCTTGTATGCCAGAAAAACACATTTTCTTTCTTTTTTTTTTTAAGATTTTATTTATTTATTTGACAGATCACAAGTAGGCAGAGAGGCAGGCAGAGAGGCGTGAGGGAAGCAGGCTCCCCGCTGAGAAAAGGACAGACGTGGGGCTTGATCCCAGGACCAAGATCATGACCTGAGCCAAAGGCTTAACCCACTGAGCCACCCAGGCACCCCACATATTTTCTTTTTAGTGGCTGAGTTTTATGTATCTTAATTCTCATGTTGGGAAACTAAAGCCACCCACCTATGACGTGCATAAGGCTGTAACAGAAATAAAGAACGAATTTGGCCTTGGTGCCCTGGCACAGTACTCCTAATTTCCTGAGTGAAAGACTGTCTTTTGTTGTTTGTAACAGAGCCCTTTCTACCTACCTAAGTTTATGCTAATGAAGAACTTGGGCAGAGTGGTGGCCTATAGAGTTTCACAATGGAAATCAGTCACTAGAAAATCCAAACATGTGATTAAAGAATTGAAACTTTCAAGGGGCACCTGGGTGGCTCAGATTGTTAAGGATCTGCCTTTGGCTCAAGTCATGATCTCCAGGTCCTGGGATCAAGCCCAACGTCAGGCTTCCTGCTCAGAGGGGAGTCTGCTTCTCCTACCCCTGCTTGTGATCTCTTGCTCACTCTCTTTCTCTACCCCACCTCAAATAAAAAATAAAAAAAGATTTGGAACTTTCAGCCACTCCCCTACCTCCCATGAGGTAAAGAGGGCTAGAGATGAAGTTAAATCACCAGAGGCCAATGATTTAACTAACCATACATATGCAGTAAAACCTGAATCAAAACTCCGAAACAATGAAGTCAGGGGACCTCTTCCAGGTTGGTGAACATATCAAAATGCCCAGAGGGTGATTATGTCTAGAGATGGCATGGAAGTTCTGTGTTCCCCAACCCCCATACCTTCCCTGTACATCTCTTCCATTTAGCTGTTCCTGCATCCTTTATAATAAAATTATAAATGTAAATAAAACACTTTCCTGAGTTCTAGGAGTCATTACAGCCAACAACTGAACCTGAAAGTCCTGGGGGCCCTGGGACCCCCTCAAATTTGTAGCGAAGTCAGAGAGAAGTGAAGGTAACTGAAGGGAACCAGGACTTAACATCTGAAGGAAGGGCAGTCCTTCAACTTGGGAGAGTCTGACACTAAGGTTGGGCAGTTAGCATCAGAATAGGACTGAATTGTAGGACATCCAGTACATGTCAGAGAATTTGGAAAACTGCTGTTGTTGAAACAACAATGCACAGTCTATCAATTGCTCCTACTACATGTGCTACTTAGCTGAATCATAAAATAAAGGCTAAGGAAATCCAAAATGGCGCCTTGTTTAAAAAAATCTGTGTATTATTAACTGATTATTAGATATTAACAGGCTTCTCTTTGAAGATTTATTGCAGTGACGGAAAAGTCAGTAATAAGCTGTCAAGACTGCTACCACTGAGATCTTGCATCTAATACTTGGTCTTCTAGCCAAAAGTGCTTTAAGGAGTTAGTTAGTCTTAAGGAAATCAATGCCCAGAAGGCTGCAATAAGACATGAAAAATAATTTCAACAAGAAGCCACCTATACTGCAGAACAGAAAAAGACTGGCTTTGACACATATTTTACCTTATAAAAACTGACATCTTCTCAGGCAATGATACAACACTATTTTCGTTAGGTTTTTACCACATTACTACTCTGTATCTTTCAAAATTTCTAGAAGTAATATAACGTTTCTGTTGTTTTAAATTACTACTGAAAAATTTAGTAATTTATTCATTCAATAAAAATTCATTGAGAAAGAATTTGTTTACAGAGAGGTGTGTAAAACCACTAGTAGCTTCTACATGGGGCCATCTTTAAAAGATGGATGTATAAAGTTTTTGGGTAAGTTAGTAATTGCCTTGGATGGGGTTCTAGATAGACTTACCCACATATTTAAGAGAAAGGCAGATTAACATTAACCTTTAAGAAGTAGAAATAACACAGTAATAATGATAGTACATTATACCCTAAACATCCTTTAGAATTATTCTTAACTAAACTCAAAAATGTGTCTTTATAAAGAGTTTATACAATTTCTAGTCTTACCTCATCTATGTTTCTAAGCCATTTGCTGATGTTTTCAAAACTTTTACCATTGGTGATGTCATATACTAGCATGATACCCATTGCTCCTCTGTAGTAGGAGGTTGTGATGGTATGAAATCGTTCCTGGCCTGCCGTATCCCTGAAATAAACAGCAATAATTTATATTGAGCATTTTGATATTACGACATTCTAGATAAATGAAGGGCAAAACAGTCAAATGGTTTGGTAAGATTAACATTAAATCCACTATACACTACAAAGCAAAACAGTACCATCACCCATTTAATTCTTAAATGGTAAATAATTATAGTTTATTCATAAGAATATATATATGTGTGTGTAACTTTTTTTAGTCAAAGGAAATTCATGACTACCTATAGTGGGTGAAAATCTGGAAGGGAAAACCACAGAAAAATGACACAGAAAAGTCTTGGCAGTTATTTTAGAATGAACACCAGCAAGTGTGATAAAAACTCTTAAAATTCATTTTATTCAGTGATCTTGTTCTATAACATATCACAAAAGTCTGCGGAATGTTTAGAACATTAAAGGATTAAGCCATAGTACAGCTACATTTACCTTTAGGATCACTTACAAAATGTTGTAAAGATAACCTCATTTTTAGGTAACAAGATGGAAATATGTAAATAGTATTTTTTTAATTTCTTCATGCCAAAGATCTAAGATATAGATTTTGCTCCTGTAATTTCCCCCTTGTTTGCATCACTAATTTCGTCCTTTTATGAATCATTCTCATCAGAATACATACATGTTTTAGTATCCCCTATTCTAAAAGAGCAAAATTAAAACAAAAAAATCCCATTCTCAACACTATACCCCTCCAACTAACATCCCATTTCTATGTTCACCTCCCCAGCAAGCTTTCTTTTTAAAACTTTATTTTAAAATAATTATAGCCTCACAGGAAGCTACAAAAATAGTACAAAGTCTTTGTATCCTTCACCCAGTTCTCCCCAATGGTAACATCTTACACCATCTTACAAAAGCAAAACCAGGAAATTTACATTGGTACAATCGAGGAACTTATTTAAAGTCTACTTTTTTTTTTAAACGTACATTTGTATGTGTTTGTGGGTACACACGCACACATGTATGTAGTTCTCTGCAATTTTATCAGATGTACTGGCCTGTATAATAACCACCACAAACACGATAGAAAACTCATCTTCTTTAGTCCCTATACCCTGGTCAATAATCTGTTCTCCACATCTATGATTTTGCCATTTTCAGAATGCTATATAATGGAATCATGTTATATTATATACAACCTTTTGAAATGGTCATCTTTCACTTCTTTCACCATGACTTCCTGAGATCCATCAAAGTTGCTGCACCTAATACTAGTCTGTTCCATTTTATTGCTGAATAGTATTCCATTGTATGGACATACCACAATCTGTTTATTCACTCACCTGTGGAAAGAGACTGGATTGTTTCCAGTTTTTGGCCATCACAAATAAAGTTGCTATGAATATTTATGTACAAGTTCCTGTGTGTACCTAAGTTTTCATTTCTTCTGGATGAATATCCAGGAATCTTACTGCTGACCCACATGGTATGTTTACATTTATAAGAAACCAGGCATGGGAATGCAAGCTGGTGCAACCACTCTGGAAAACAACATGGAGGTTCCTCAAAATGTTGAAAATAGAACTGCCCTATGACCCAGCAATTGTACTACTGGGTATTTACCCTAAAGATACAAATGTAGTGATCCAAAGGGGCACTTGCACCCGAATGTTTATAGCAGCAACGTTCACAATAGCCAAACTATGGAAAGAACCTAGATGTCCATCAACAGATGAATGGATCAAGAAGATGTGGTATATATACACAATGGAATACTGTGCAGCCATCAAAAGAAATGAAATCTTGCCATTTGCGACAACATGGATGGAACTAGAGCTTAGATTTTATTTATTTATTTGACAGACAGAGATCACAAGTAGGCAGAAAGGCAGGCCGAGAGAGGAGGAAGCAGGCTCCCTGCTGAGCAGAGAGCCTGATGCGGGGCTCCATCCCAGGACCCTGGGATCATGACCTGAGCCGAAGGCAGAGGCTTTAACCCACTGAGCCACCCAGGCGCCCCTGATTTTACATTTTATATTTAAACTGATGATACAGGGCACCTGGGTGGCTCAATTGGTCAACCATCTGCCTCTGGCTCAGGTCATGATCCCAGGGTTCTGGGATCGAGCCCCACACCAGGCTCCCTGCTCAGCTAGAAGCCTGCTTCTCCCTCTCCCTCTGCCTGCCACTACCCCTGCTTGTGCTTTCTCTCTGTCAAATAAATAAATAAAATCTTTAAAAAATAAAGGATGAATGAATGAACAAATGAACTGATAATACATTCTGAGTTAATTTTTGTACAGGGTGTGAATTTTGAGAGGTTCATGTTTTTACTTATGGAAGTCCAACTACTCTAGCATCATTTGTTGAAAATGTTGAAGAAATACCCTTTCTTCGTGGAGTTGCTTTTGCACCTTTGATAAAAATTAATCAACCATAACCCAATCTAATTCTGGGTTTTTCTTTCTGTTCCAATGATCTATGTGTCTATGTCTCTCCCAAAACCATACTGTGTTGATTACTATAGCTAAATAAAGTCTTAAAACCAGAGAGCTTCCTCCCACATATTTTTATCAGTTTTTTTTAAGCTATGTAGCCTTTGCATATAAGTTGTTGTTGCTGTTTTTATGTAGGCTCCATGCCCACTGTGGAGTCCAATGTGGGGCTTGAACTCCTCAGATCAAGACCCGAGCTGAGATCAAGAGTCAGATGTCTAACCAGCTGAGCTACTCAAGCAACCCTCAATATAAAGTTTAAAACCACCTTGTCTGTATCTACAATAAAATCTCCCCAGCAAACTTCTTTAAAGAGTTCTCTAATTTCTGTCTTCCCAAATTCATTTCTCAACCAATTCTAATCTGACTACTGCTACTACTATTCTACCAAGACTGCTCTTCTTCAAAGGGTCTCCAATAACTTCTGATAGCTAAATCCAGGATTTAGTTCCTTTTTATATATTTTAATCATTCATCAGGATGCCATAAAATTGACCACTTTCTCTTCTTGAAACATTTTATTCTCATGGATTTTCTGAAACCACATGTTTCTGCTCTTAGTTCTATGGCACTGACTGGTCATTTTCAGTAACTTTGGCTGGCATTCTAACATTCATATATATAGGAAATGACATTCTCTACACAGTAGCCAGAGTGTTCTTCTTTAAATATGTGTCTGATCATAACGTCTTCTGCTTAAACCTTCCAATAGCTTCAATGGGGAAAGATTAAGGTTTTTTCTAACAAACAGTGCTAAAACAACTGGTTATCTCCATGCAAATGATGAAGTTGGACCCCTACCCTCATACTGCAGAAATAAATAAAAATTAATTCAAAACAGATCTAAGGCCAGAATATAAGAGTCAAAACTATAAAACTCTTAGAAGAAAATATGAGAAGGATGCTCAACATCATTAGTCATTAGGGAACTGTAAGTCAAAATCACTTCATACACCCTAGGATGGCTATAAGCAAAAAACCAAACAATAAAGGATGTAGAGAAATTGGAATCTTCAAGCATAGTTGGTATAAATGTAAACTGATGCTGCCACTGTGGAAATAGTCTGGCAGTTCCTCAAAATGTTAAACATACAGCTACCATATGATCCTGCAATTCTACTTCCTGGTATATAACCAAGAGAAATGAAAACATATGCCCAATACAGAGATTCATACATGAATGCTCATAACAACATTATTCACGATAGCCAAAAAGTAGAAACCACTTAAATGCCCATCAACTGACGGATGGATAAATAAAATGTGGTATTGTCATATGACAGAATATTATTCAGCGATAAAACAGAATGAAGTACTGATATCTGCTACAACCTTGGTGAGCCCTGATAATGTTAAGTGAGAAAAATAAGACACAAAAGATCAAATAATGTATGATTCCATTTATATGAAATGCCCAGAATAGGAAAATCTACATAGGCATAAAGTATATTAGTGGCTGCCCTGGCTAAGGCGTTTGGTCAGGACGGGGAGGGGTTGCTAGAGTAGAGTCGCAAAAAAAAAAAAAGAGTATGGAGTTTCTTTTTGGGAATATAAACATGTTCAAAAATTATGATGATGGTAAATATATATACCTTGTAAATACACTAAAGAACTAGCTTTATACTTTAAACGGCTGAACTACAGTGTATGAATTAGATCTCACCACAAAACAGAGATTACTAGGCTTAAAAAAAAAAAAAAAGCACAAAATTTCCAATTCATTATAACCAGAACCAATTCCAAAATCCTTACCTTGAGGTTTACAAGTGCTATAGGACTTGTTCTTTACTCCAGCCCCCCAAATTTTGAGGCAGTCCTTTCCCTGACAACTAAATTCATGTTTTTGTTTTTTTTTTTTAATGTCCCCAAATTTGCAAATTTGTTTTCACTTGACAGCCTCTGCACTAGCTGTTGCCATAGCCTGCCTGTACATGACTGGCTCCTCATGTTCACGTTTTAACCATCACCTTAACAATGAAGACTTCTCTGACCACCCAATTTAAATAGTCATCCAGTCTCTCTCCGTTCCATATCCCCAATTCTCTGTATAACACTTACTATAGATTTATTTACTGTTTATCTCCCATGTCCTCCAAAATTAAAGTTCCATCAAAGATCTATCTGTCTTGTTTACTGCAAAACCCATTTAATCTACAAGTCTAATAAGCATTCAAATGTTAATAAGTCAGTATTTCAGAATATTACCTTGCAGATTCTATATTATTTTATATAGCAAGGAACTTCAATTCATTAAATGACCCTTAAAAACATGTTTTAAAAACAATGCTTCTGGGACACCTGGGAGGCTCAGTTGGTTAAGCTGCTGCCTTCGGCTCAGGTCATGATCCCAGGGTCCTAGGATAGAGTCCTGCATCGGGCTCTTTGCTCAGCAGGGAGCCTGCTTCTCTCTCTGCCTCTGCCTGCCACTCTGCCTGCTTGTGCGTGCTCTCTCTCTCTCTCTCTCTGAGAAATAAATAAATAAATAAATAAAATCTTTTAGAAAAATTCTTAAAATCTTAAAAAAAAAATTAGGATTCTATGCCTAAATATATATGTAGCCAGAAATAAAAGAACTACCAATACATCAATATTCTCTACATTCAATCCTGGTGTACAATCACCATGTTCATACATCTGCCCTCTATCCATCTGTCCATCAATTCAAATACTGTGCTAGGCATTATACAAGAAAAAATATAGAACAGGCATTATACAAGAAAAAATATAGAACATGGGGGTTTGGAGTCAGATCCAAGTTTATCCTCAGATTCCAATCCTTCCTGGTGGGTGACCTTAAAGGTATGTAACCTCTCTGAATCTTCTTCATTCACAGCTTGAAGAAATAACTAAAGTAAAATTCCATAATTTATTTGTGTGTGTTATAAATAAGCTCAAAGCAATCTGTAGTATAAAAATATGCAAAGATGCAATAATGTCATTTTGAGATTCAAAATTTGTGTTTTCAAGATGTCCTAAGTCAAAAACCATCTCTGCAGATGCTCTTTCAAGTTAGTACCTGCTGGCGTTTAAGCTGTACTCAAAGCTGTTTCACAAGAAATCCCTGGCTTTGCCTGAAGCCTATATCCAAATAAATGTAAAATAAAATGATTTTTTTATTTAGCCAAGTTAAAAGATGATCTGGTTGGATTTTTCAACTTTTGTAAGAGAACTTCAGCCTTGTCACTTGCCCGTCTCATCTCAAAGTACACAGATCTATCCTTTACAATAATGTAGAGTCCTATTTATTCATTCTGTAACTATTTATTGAACCAACAGTACATGCCAGACACTATTCTAGGCACCAGAGAGAAAGCTGTAAACAGAAAAAAAAACAAAAAAACAAAACAAAAAACCTCCTGCCTCAACGAAGTTTTATATCCTACTAGGGATAAAACAACAACAACAAAAAAATCGTAATTTCTAGAACTACGTATCTTCAGAGGGTGAAAAGTACCAAGAACACAAAAAGTAAAGAGACTAGGGGCTGATGTAGGGGATTGTGCAAACAAGGAAAATTGTAAACAGAGTGGTGAGGGAAGGCCTCAGTGAGAAGGTGAAGGCAATATGGAAGTCCTTGGGAGTAACAATGTTCCGAGAAGAGGGAAGGTTTAAAGGTCCTGACCCATGGTTGAGGAATAATAACGAGGTCAGCAGGACTTCAACTTTCCTTCTGAGTAAGATGAGAAGTCTACTAAAGGGTTTTACAAAAAGAAGTAACTTAACCTGGGCTTCAAAAGAATCACTCTATTTACTGTTGAAAATGGGTGTGGAGAAGAAGAGTTAGGCGGTAATACAATACCAAAAAACTGCCACCAGAACTGTCATTTTTTTTTTCCGTCTCTTTTTTTTTTTTTTTTTTTAAGATTTTATTTATTTATTTGACAGAGAGATCACAAGTAGGCAGAGAGGCAGGTCGGGGGACTGGGGAGAAGCTGAGCAGGGAGCCTGATGCAGGGCTTGATCCCAGGACCCTGCGACCATGACCAAAGCTGAAGGCAGAGGCTTAAACCCACTGAGCCACCCAGGAGCCCCCAGAACTGTCATTTAGGAAAAACCATCTAAGGGACCTGACTCAGTGGTTAAGCATCTGCCTTCCGCTCAGGTCATGATCAAACGGTCCTGGGATCAAGTCCTACTTTGGGCTCCCTGCTCAGCAGGAAGCCTGCTTCTCCCTCTCCCACTCTTCCTGCTTGTGTTTCCTCTCTCGAAGTCTTTCTCTCTGTCAAATAAAGAAATAAAATCTTTAATAAAAAGAAAAGAAAAGAAAAACTATCTAAGAGACATGCTATCAGTTCTTCCAGGTTGTATCCTTAAGATAAGTTAGATTACTAAAGGCTACACACACATATTTCTATCTATATACTTATTTACATTCTTAGACCAGAATTTTTATCATCATTACCTTTAATAGGTTAATTTATTGAAAATCACAAGAAGAGGGGCACCTGGGTGGCTCAGTCATTAAGCCTCTGCCTTCGGCTCAGGTCATGATTCCAGAGTCCTGGGATCAAGCCCCACATCGGGCTCCCTGCTCAGCGGGAAGCCTGCTTCTTCCTCTCCCGCTCCCCGTACTTGTATTCCCTCTCTCACTCAAATAAATAATTTTTTTTTTAAATCAAAAGAATGAGCCTTATGAAAATGTATTCTATATTTGTTATAATCTATTTTCTCTCCCATTCTTTACATTATTTCTGAAAAGAATAATGTAATCAATTTAGGTAGACTTCCTTCTTGGTTCTTTTTGTACCTTGGCCCCCAAAGAAATTTCTAGGTAAGTTTTACAAATTAAGCATAGCACATAAGTTGTCCTTCAGCGATAGTATATTTATATCCTCCATTCTCAATTCCAAATTCTTGTTTTATCTTTTATTAGTCTTTATTTAGTCACAAGATATTTGTAAGCACGTGTAATTTATGAATCCATGAAAGAACAACAAAAATTTTGCCTCATCACAGTAAAATACTTTAGTTCTTTTCTGAATTGGTAAAAAGTATAAATCAACTAATAATTCTATACCCTTAGAGAGGGGTTAGTTTCCTAGCTAAAATCCAGGATGGAAATGTATCTACTCAAGACAGAAATGCCTATTGATTATAGTGTAGGAGGCAAACAAAACTTCTACTTCATTTTTTGTCATTTGCAATAATAATTTAAAGAGATCTTCCACAGCACTTCACTATGTGCAACCACCCCCAACACTGTCTAGCTATGGTATGTTTTCTTCAGGGCGCCTGGGTGGCTTAGATGGTTAAGCCTCTGCATTTGGCTCAGGTCATGATCCCAGGGTTCTGGGATCAAGTACAGCATCCTGCTTTGTGGAGAGCCCGCTTCTCCCTCTCCCTGCCGCTCCCCCTGCTTGTGCTTTCTCTCTGTCAAACAAGTAAAAATCTTAAAAAGAATTTATTTTAATAAAAAGATATGCTTCCTTTATCCCCATTCATTCACATTACAAAATTAGCAAATTACATCCCCATTTCAGTGTCAAATCTATGACTAAATTCTCTACCAACAAAGAATACACTACAGAAGAAACTACTCAGTTAAAACCAAATCAACAGCACTTAGGTTTTATAATACTGGTTAGATATGAAACGTCAAAATAAAAGATACTGAAAGATTAATGGCCTCTCTGAAAGGAAGGTAATCACTATTCAGATTCAGATTTAAATTCCTGTTTTGATCCATGACGTTCTATCTGTTCTTTCTGTCTCCTCCATCTTCCAAAATCTCTTACACCCAACTACCTTCCTTCTTTTTATATGCTTTTCCTGCTAAGTTTTTAAAAGTCTTTCTACATCCTATTTTCATTTACACATGTCATACATTAACACCTTCCAACAGGACTGTCTCCACCCCACAAGGTGACCTGTTTCCCTCGACTCCTTGATCTCAAATTACCCTTTTCCTGAGTCCTGTGTAGATACTTGTATCAGCCCCTACCAATTGTTAAGACCATCAACCATTTATTTGGAACCAGAAACAGAAGTTCTTGCTCAGTACCTCTAAGCTAATTGATGATCCTTTGCCCAGGGCTAAAAATAGCCACAGCTGCTTATTTACTGCCCAAATTATTTTTAGGTTTGCATGCACACATACACCCCATATTAAAGACAGGGTTAACCCCAATGAACAAAACCAGGTATTAAGTATCTGAAGAGCAATTAAATACTGTACATACTCACAATGTATTTCTACGTACCATAATACTGGTTTTTTTTTTTTTTAAAGAATTTATTTATTTATTTGTCAGAGAGAGAGAGCGAGCGAGTGAGAGCGAGCACAGGCAGACAGAGTGGAAGGCAGAGGCAGAGGGAGAAGCAGGCTCCCTGCGGAGCAAGGAGCCCAATGTGGGACTCGATCCCAGGACGCTGGGATCATGACCTGAGCCGAAGGCAGCTGCTTAACCAACTGAGCCACCCAAGCGTCCCACCATAATACTGGTTTTAAGCTAGTAATAAAGTTGGTATAAATAACTCAACTCGGTTTTCCTTTCTTGTATTTTTTTTTCCTTCTCAGGCTACATTAAAGGTTTCTGAAATTACAACCCAGTGGCAAAAGAACTTTCCTTACATAAAATAATAGACACACAGCAAAGAGAATTTTGTGAAATCCTCTTCCCTCCCCGCCCCCTGACATATTATAAAAGGAGCGATAGGTTCCTAGGAACGAAAGTATCTTATTTCCTTACTTGTCAGTCCCACGTGCAGGGTCAAGGAAGCTGTGTGCTCTGGCTGCTATTATGATGTTATTTTTAGTCTGGGCACTGATAGCACTAGAACAGTCCAGAGACAGCATCAATCTGCTCTGCAAAGTAGAGATCCCACATTTTGCAACTTTGTGTTTTTGTTAACATAATGAAGTTTTTTCCTCCTTTATAAATTAGGATGTCAAATTTCACACTGAGGTGGTTTTTTGTCTTGTTTTAAAGATTTTATTTTAGGGATGCCTGGGTGGCTCAGCTGGTTAAGCGGCTGCCTTTGGCTCAGGTCATGATCCCAGGGTCTTGGGATCGAGTCCCACATCGGGCTCCTTGCTCAGCAGGGAGCCTGCTTCTCCCTCTGCCTCTGCCTGCCATTGGGTCTGCCTGTGCTTACTCGAGCGCGCGCGCGCTCTCTCTCTCTCTGACAAATAAATAAATAATCTTAAAAAAAAAAAAAAAGATTTTATTTTAAAGTAATCTCTACACCCAACATGGGGCTCGAACTTATAACCTGGAGATCAATAGTCACACTCCACCAACTGAGCCAGCCAGGGTGCCCCACACTGAATTTTATTTTAACAAGACCTTGATTTCCTTGTAGATATGCAGTTTCTCTAGTTCAAAATGTCATTTAGCTATGTTTATCTTCATTTAAAAAAAAAAAAAAACCTGAAACCCACTCTTGTAGAGCTTATATTCCAGTGGGTAAAGGAACAAGCAAATAAGTAAATACATAATCCCAAACTGTGATCAAGGCTAAAAAGGGAAACAGTATGGAGTGATGAAGAATGGGATAAGGGGAAGGGAAGACAATCTAGATAGGGTGTTCAGGGAGGTCCCTGATACTTATGGCAAGAAATATGAACAGAAATCAACCAAACAAGGTCATTTAACCAACAAATATTTACTAAGTGTCTGTACTTGCCAGGTTCTTTCTAGATGGTCATAATAACCATGTATCAGACAGACAGGATCCCCAACCTAAGATGGGGAGGAATAATGGGCACTTTAAAAAAAAATATATGGTTAACTTTATTTTTTTTAAGTGTATTTATTTAAAAGAGATAGAGAGAAAGACCATGTGTGTGAGCAGGGGGAGGGGCACTGGGAGAGAAACAGACCCCCTTGAGCAGGGAGCCTTATGTGGAGCTCAATCCCATAACCTTGAGATCACGACCTGAGCAGAAATCAAGAGTTGGACGCTCAACCGAGTCACCCAGGCACTCCCAAAATATGGTAACTTTAGATACTAAAGTAACTTTAGATACTAAAAAATACTATGATAAAGATCAACCAGGATAAATGTGACAGTGCCTGAAGGACTGGGCTGCTTTAACCTTAAAATCGTCCAAAGCCTCCCTCAGATGATAATGCGGAATTAAGATCTGAATGAGAAGGCAGCAGGACAAAGATCTGATGAAAAGCATCCCAAGCAGAGTAACAGCTGAAGTACAAAGGCCCTGAGATGGGAACATGCTTGGCATGCTCAAGGGAGAGAAAATGGCCACAATCATTGGAGCAAAACTGGCGAGAGAGGAGGTCAGAAGCCACAACCTGACATTTTCAAATTTTATTTCTGGTGAAATAGGAAGTTTCTGGAATGAAGTGGTACTTCAAAATGTTCAAGCTAGCCATTGCTGGGCGTGAGGGTAGGTAGGGGTGTTTGAGGGAGGTCTACGGAGCGTGTACAGAGGTCCCACATTGGAAAAGAGCAGACCATGTTCATGGAATTAAAAGAAGATCAGCTGCACAAAAGCCCACAAGATGAGGTTGAGGCCACTCTGTTAACTCAGGTAAGGAATCCGGATTTGGAATTTGGACTTTAATTTAAAATGCAAAGAAATTCAAATGGTTATAAATGGGGAAGGAATGACAACCATGATCTATACTTGATTTATATTTGAAAAAAGATTCCTCTGGCTATTATGTGGGAAAAGGCAAAAAGGAAGAAGGCAAAAGGGGAAATAAGGACCTGTTAGGATATTAAGAGCCTACCTACTGCAGGGCTCAAAGAAACGGTACTGGTGGCTTTGACTGCGGGCGGGGGGGGGGGGGGGGGGCAACAAAGGAGACAGCAAATTATATATGGATTCTAGACAGGTAAGATTCAATCAACAGGGATTACCTAAGAGGACGCTGGGATCAAGGGAATGGGAAGAATCAAAGATAACTTCCCAAGAATTTCACACCTTACGTAGGTAGGTAAATGGTTAATTCCTCCACAATGTGACATTACTGATTTCTGGTTGACTGTGCTGATGTTAAAGTTGCTGCTGGTTGGGGTGCCTGGGTAGCACAGGTGGTTAAGCGGCTACCTTTGGTTCAGGTCATGATCCCAGAGTCCTGGGATCCAGCCCCACGTCAGGTTCCTTGCTCAGTGGGGAGTCTGATTCACCCCCACTTATGCTCTCTTGCTCTCTCAAATAAATAAAATCTCTTAAAAAAAAAAATTGCTCTGGTACAAGATACAGATGCCAACAGTAACAAACATTTCTGACCCCCTCCCTTAAAAACAAAACAAAACACAAAAAAAAGCAAACTTGAAGTAACTCACTATGGCTTTTTTCCTGGCAGGACCCACAACACTATGGAAAATGTAGACAGATACTGTGAAGGAAACTTCTAGAGATCTGGGATTTAAAAAGCCATAGCTGCTTCTCTATCAGCCCAACGAGTTAATTTTCGGCCTACACACAAGTTCACTGGCCAGGGTGAGACCTGTCTCCACCCTTCTGCAACAAATAGCCTACAAGATCCTTGGAAAAAAGACAAGAAATGAAGATCATTCAAGTAAAGAAAAGTAACACAGATCTTTAGCAGACACTTTTCAATATCCAATCGCAGAATGGAATTTTTCATGCTGAAACAAAAATCTGAATATATTCATTCAAACTAGAGACAGATTTAAAAAAAAAAAATCACTGCTTTAGTAACAATTGGAAGCAAAACATCTAATGTTGAGTAAGGATAGCATTTTGATTATGAGTAACGGGTTTTTCTTTTTGAGTAACGGGTTTTTCAATGCTAAAAGCCTTTTCCCATTATTGTGGCATGTTTTATATGTCTTAACTTGGGAGCTGCATGGTTTCCTTCTCCCTGGATTTTAAGCATGCGAACTTTGAAAAGCAAAGAAAGAAAATCAGCTGGCACAATGCTAACCTCATATAAACTATCAATCACTAATTTTCACATCTCATTCCTAATCTTTATAGGAAAATGGGTATTTCAAATTAAAAGCAATTTTATATATGAAAACCTAGACTAAATGAAATTTTCCTTCTAAAGTGTTTTTACCCAAAAGAGGTTATATTAATGTTTAAAAATCAAACAATTCTAAATTGGAAGTTTTACCATTTCTGTGCTATACTTGAGATTTATAGGTACAGCAGAAATCTTTTCTAGATTAATCTTGAAGGCCATACTGGAGGACTTACTGTTGCAAAAGAACATCTTCTAGGAAGGCTCCCTTTTTCAAAAACAAGTGTTAGTTATTACTGTTTACTTCCAGAAGCTACAGAAACTAAAATGAGAGGGAGAAAAAAATACTTAAAGCCACAGGACAAGAAATAAAAGGGAAAGTCTGTGGGGCACCTGGGTGGCTCAGTGGGTTAAGCGTACGTGACTCTTGATTTTGGTTCAGGTCACCATCTCAGCGTTGTGAGATCAAGCTCCTGGTCCTGCTCACGCACTGGGCAAGGAGACTGCTTAAGATTTTCTCTCTCCCCTTCCCTCTGTCCCTCTATTCCTCTCTAAAAAGGGAGGAGGGGGAGTTTGTGGAAGAACAGGACAAATTTAGTAGGGCAAATGTTTTACATGCTAATATAAAGAAAAATGTATCTTAAAAAAAGTTTTTTTGCGCTTTTATTTCTGTTGAATACACACATATAAATGTACATGTATACTGAGTCACAGAGTCACAATGTAAAATATTGTCTCTTACCATCAAGAGGCTTGAACATTATTGGTTTAAAGTGTGCACAGGGGGAATGCAGTTGAGAGAAAAGCCAATCAGTATGGCAGAGCCTAAGAGGGGCTTGGAACACAGACTAACTTGTAGGGCCAACCACCCTGGATTAAGGAATGGAGCTAAAAAAGGGCAGGGGGGGAGTGCTGGTTGAAATTCAGAATAAATAATTGACGTCCATTCCCTTGAGATCAGCTTTAATTATAATGAAGCAGAATATGAGGTACAGTTCATTTGCTGAGTTATTTCCCAGTTAAAGTAAGGAAAAACCAAAGATCATCAAGTGGACTTTGTTTCAAAGGGAATCATTAAATGTAAATACTTTAAAATGTCTACATTTTATTTAAATTTGCATTAAATTTTGAAGATGTTATAAAGATTATACCTCAATGACATTCTGGTTAAACATATCCTACTCATCTAATTCTTAGCTCCCTTTGGCACCGGGGTGGCTCAGTCAGTCAAGCACCCAACTCCCGGTTTCAGCTCATGTCATAATTCCAGGGTTGTGAGATTACAGCCCATGTTGGGCTCTGCCCTGGGCACGGAGCCGGCTTAAGATTCTCTCTCTCAGAGTTCCTGGGTGGTTCTGTGGGTTAAGTGTCCGGTCATGATCATAGGATCCTGCAGATCAAGCCCTGTGTTGGGCTCCCTGCTCAGTGGGCAGGTCTGCTTCTCCTCTCCCTCTCTCAAGTAAATAAATAAAATCTTTACATATATACATTATATATATGTAATATATATAATCTTAACAAAGAAAAAAAGATTCTCCCTCCCTCTGCCCACATGCACTCTCTAAAATAACAATATATTAATAATATAAATTATTATTATTATTAGCAGCTCCCTTTCAATGAGAATACCTAACTTTTTGAAACTGTCTTTGGATTCTGGGACATTGTTCTCTCCACATTTTTTTCTTTTTAAGATTTTATTTATTTATTTGACAGAGAAAAAGAGAGCACAGTAGGCAGAGGGAGAGGGAGGTGCCGGCTCACAGAGCAGGGAGCGTGATGTGGGCCCCCAGGACCCTGGGATCGTGATCTGAGCTGAAGGCAGACACCTAACTACTGAGCCACCCAGGTGTCCCCATTATTCTCTCCTAATTCTCTAACTCTCCTCTGCAATCTCGTTTGCTAACTTCCACCTCTGTTCATAACCTAAAATAAAAGGTTATTATTCTTAGGGTTCTAGCCTCTTAATGGGAGATAGCCAAATAGTAATAGTTATGATTTATTATTAAACATTAATCACATATCAGACACTGCTCTTAGTGCTTTACATGCACCACTCATTCTCATAACCATTCTATGGCAAGTCCTTTTACAGTGAAACCCAAGATAACAATGAATTCAAATTTAGCACAATTACTGACTAGTAATAAAGAAATGACAGGACTGGAAAGAGCAGCAAAATCAACAATCAAACTGTACTATTTATAGGATGCAGTATAATAATTAACAGTGTTACTCTCAACTCTACAGTCTGAGCATTTAATGCATCCCTGGCTCTACCAACTACATGTAGAAGATCTTAGATATTTCAAAATGTATCCATTTCGGAAAATACACACTTACACAAAGATTTATAGCAAAGATTTACGGTGAATAACCGAGGTGTCAGAGTTTTTGTTTTTTTTTTTTAAGATTTTATTTATTTATTTGACAGACAGAGATCACAAGTAGGCGGAGAGGGAGGCAGAGGCAGAGGGAAAAGCAGGCTCCCTGCCGACCAGAGAGCCCGATGTGGGGCTTGAACCCAAGACCCCAGGATCATGACCTAAGCAGAAGGCAGAAGCTTAACCCACTGAGCCACCCTGGAGCTCTGGGGTGTGATGTATCTTAACGATGGAATATTACCCAGCAATAAAAAGTAATGAACTTACTGATACACACAGAAATCAGTGAGAATTTTCAAAAACAATTACACTGAAAGAAGCCAGACCCCCTCCCCTGAAAAAAAGACAAAAGAAGACACTACATGAAAAAAAGACAAAAGAAGACACTAGAAAATGGAAACTAGTCTCCAGTGACAGAAAGCAGAATGGATGCTTGGGACCCAGGAATAGGAAAGAAGGAGAGATTACAGAGACCTCAAGGATGGATATGCTCATTATCTTGACTGTGGTGATGGTTTCATAGTCAAACTCATCAAACTGTATACCTGAAATATGTACAGTTATTATGTCAGTTATACCTCAACAAGGCTGTTAAAAAACAAGAATAACATATCTGAGTATTTAATAGGTTAATATACATATATGTAAAACACTTAATATTTACTATCAAATACTGCTATTCTAATTTTAAAGTCTATGATTCATACTTGAATACAAATTGAAAGATTTTCATTTTACTTCTATGGGACAAATCCTATACAAACTAATAAAAAAAATCCATAAAAAATTATAAACATATTAAAGGAAACAAGTATTTTAGCTTAAGACTCTCAAAGAAACAACTTCTTGATACTGAGCGTGAGCAAAGTATGGTGCTAAAGGCTCTATACAGATTATTTCATGTAATCCTTAGAACAACAATCTTTTGAGATAAGTGGTATTATCTTTATTTTACATATGAAGATACAACAGCCTTACAGTGTTATATAACTTGCTCAAGTTCGTAGAATAAGCAGAAAAGGTAAAACACTCATATCTCATGAACTAATATTTATTTATTTATTTTTGAAGTAATCTCTCCACCCAACATGGGGCTCGAACTCAAAACCCCAAGACCAAGAGTCACATGTTCCACCAACCGAGCCATCAGGTGCTCCTGATGCCATCAGAAGCTCCATGTCCGTAATTTTTTCTCTTCACTGAAAGAAGGTGACCTGACTGCTGGCTTTACAAAGGAGTCTCACAGAATCTAAACAGGTGACAAGCAAAGAGTTCACTGCCAAACCTTCAGGAACTTGGCAATCGATTATATAAAGTTGGTAAATCAGCATCACTTACCATATCTGTAGCTTGATCTTCTTCCCTTGCAATTCAACTGTTTTGATCTTAAAGTCTATTCCTACAACACAGAAAAAAAAAAGGTAAATGGTATCTATGGCTTTGAACTTAGCTCTCCTAAAATTAAATGGAGTAAACATAAAAACACACTTTTTAAAATCTGGGTATCTGTGTTTGTTTGGCTCTTGTTAGTCACTAAGTAAGAACATTCTGAGCAAATTATCCAATTTCAAACTTGAGTAATAGAAGATCCAACATGGCAGAAGAAACAGCTATATAGGAAGAGTTTTTACAATTAGGAAATTAAAAGGTAAACTTTAAAATATCTAAAATTTTTTTTAAGATTTATTTATTTATTTATTTGAGAGAGAGAGAGAGAGACAGTGAGAGAGAGCATGAGAGGTGAGAAGGTCAGAGAGAGAAGCAGACTCCCCATGGAGTTGGAAGCCTGATGCGGGACTCGATCCCGGGAGTCCAGGACCGTGACCTGAGCCAAAGGCAGTTGCTTAACCAACTGAGCCACCCAGGCGCCCAATATCTAAATTTTTTTAAAGTAGGCTCCACACGCAATGAGCTTGAACTCATGACCCCATGATCAAGAGTCGCATGCTCCACTAACGGAGCCAGCCAGTCGCCCCTAGCATAGCTAATATTTTAATGCAAAAAAATAAAAATATGTTTCCTAGTAGGAAAAATATAAAGCCTTTACTAGCTTGCAAAGTAAAAGACTACTACCAGGGATAAAGAGGGTTATTTCTTTTCTTTTCTTTTTTATAAAGATTTTATTTATTTGAGAGCGAGAACAAGTGAGAAAGAGAGAGAGGCCGCGCTCCCATGCTCTCGAAAGGGGAAAGAGGAGAGGGAGCACGATGCAGAACCTGATTTCTGGACCCTGGAATCATAACCCAAACCAAAGGCAGACACTTAACTGAGCCACCCAGGCACCCGAGAGTCATTTCGTGATGATAAAAGGATGAATTCATTCAGAAGGCATAAAAAGACTAAATGTTTATTCATCTAAGAACACAGAGCTTCCAAAGACATGAAGAGATGTATTGTGGATTGCCCAGCTCTGTCTGCTCCCTAACCAACCAAAATCTTCAGCTTGGGTTGAGTTCCCCATACCCAAATTAAAAGAAGAGAAGGGTCTTGTGCCTGGCATTTATAAACCTCAGACTTTATCTACAACCCATAGTTTTGTTTCTCTAGGAATTACTGAGAAAACTGTCCTACAGTGACCTAGTTGTCAAGACCAATTCTGAACAAAACTAACCATTCCAATTAAGCGTACAATTTGTTAATTAATCTTAATGACAAACCTGACAACCAATACTATTCCAGAAAACTTCCCTGACGAGAGGTGAAATTAGGACACGCTCTGTAAGCTCCCACCTTTTGAGACAGAAACTGGGTACAACTGGAAAATTTACATTTTAGGCTTTTTGAAGCCACCTATCTCCATCCTAGACTCCTTGAGTTTCTCCCTCAATCAATGTTGTCTATCCTCAAACTAATTAGCAGTGATTAAAGCAGTTCTTTATTCTTTTCTGCACAAAAACTCCCACTGTCTACCTCAGCCATTTATTCTTCAATCTTCATTACTGGTTTCTCCTTATCTCTCTGAACTTTCCTAAAAACCGGAGTGAACTTTTCTCTCTACTCATTCCCTTGGTGATTTTCCTTAATTCCATGGTTTCAAATTCCCCATATACACTGATAACTCTCAAATTTTATAACAAAGACCAGACCTCTCTCTTGAACCCCAAACTTAAGATAACCATTGTCTATCTGCAAATCCATGTTTCATATAGATTAAAACAAAAGTTCTTAAAATGGTTCATAAGGCCCTATACATTCTGTCCACCTATTTTCCACCCTGTCCACATAATTCTCACATAATATCTTTCTTTGATCTAGCTAAGAGTATCAACCTCTTTATTGTTCCACACACATGCGCAAGATTCCCACCTCAAGGCCTTTGCAAACAACTGTTCTCCCAACTTGGAATACCTCTTATGGCTCCCTCCCCTCACTATCCTTTTCTAAGTGGCAACATTTCCCCATGTCCCACATCCCATGTCCACTGTCTGTTAATAACCCCTACCCTCCCTCTTTACTTTTCATCTTTAACATCCTTCAAATATACTGTATATATCTACTGATCCCTGATATTTATTGTCTGTCTCCCTACGCCAAAATATAAGAAGAAGATAAAGACAGCACCTGGATGGCTCAGTCGGTTAAACATCTCCTTTGGCTCAGATCCTGATCCCAGGTTCCTAGGATTGAGCCCTACTGCTCCCTCAATCTCTGGCCTTCACAACCACTTACTCTTAACGCTCTCTTATAAATAAGTATATTCTTAAAAAAAGAAGAAGAAGAAGAAGAAGATAAAGACACCCATACACTGGAATATTTCTTGGCCATAAAAAAGAATGAAATCTTGCAACCACATGGATGGAGCTAGAGAGTATTATTATGTTAAGCCAAACAAGTTGGTCAAACAAAGTAAATACCATATGCTTCCACTCATATGTGGAATTTAAGAAACAAAACAAATGAGCAAAGGGACAGACAGCGGCAAACCAAGAAACAAAACTTAACTACAGAGAACTACCCGATGGTTACCAGAAAGAAAATGGGTGGGGAGATGGGTTAAACAGGTGATGAGGAGTAAGGAGTGCACTTGTGATGAGCACCTGGTGTATGGAAGTGTTGAAGCACTACATTGTACACCTGAAACTAGTATTATACTGTGTGCTAACTAACCAGAATTTAAAACTGTAAAAACAAAAAAACTGTGCAAGAAAACTTAACAGAACCAAAGGAATATTATTTTATACCAACTTACCAAATGCCTGGCATAATGAATAAAATAAGGTCTATACCAAGTTGTAGCACTATGACATTCCAAGACACCAGGAATAAAGATAATATTATAAAAGCTTACAGAAACTAGGTCATATGAAAAATCGAAAGTGACAACTCTGAACTTGTACTCGTCAACAGCAACACTAGAATACAGTAAGATAATGTTTTTGTTTTTAAGATTTTATTTATTTGGGGCGTCTGGGTGGCTCAGTGGGTTAAGGTCTCTGCCTTCGGCTCAGGCTGGGGATCGAGCCCCACATCGGGCTCTCTCTCAGTAGGGAGCCTGCTTCCCCTTCTCTCTCTGCCTGCCTCTCTGCCTACTTGTGATTTCTCTCTGTCAAATAAATAAGTAAAATCTTAAAAAAAAAAAAAAAAGATTTTATTTGACAGAGAGAGACCTCAAGAGAGCACAAGCAGGGGAAGGAGAGGGAGACAAAGGACTGATGCAGGGCTCGATCCCACAACTCTGGGATCGTGACCCAAGCTGAAGGCAGACACCTAACTGACTGAGCCACGCAGGTGCCCCAATAAGATAATGTCTTTTAAAATGTCTTTTTCAACCTGGGGCACCTGGCTGCCTCAGCCAGTAGAGAGTATGAGACTCAATCTCACACACATGATTTTAAGCCCCATACTGAGTGCAGCAATTTACTTTAAAGAAGGCAGCGGGCGGGGAGGGGGGCACCTGGGAGGCTCAGACATCAAGCATCTTGCATTTGGCTCAGGTCATGATCCTAGAGTCCTAGGATCAAGTCCCGAATCCGGCTCCCTCTTCGGCGGGAAGTCTGCTTCTCCCTCTCCAACTCACCCTGCTTGCATTCCTGATCTTGCTCTGTCAAATAAATAAATCAAATCTTTAAAAAAAAAAGGTGATTTGCAACCCATATCCAGCCTCAAATCAAATGAAAGTTAAGTAAAATGCATTTCAAGACGTGAAAAATCTCAAAATAGTTTGCTCCCATGCATCTTTTTTAAGGCAACTACCAGGAGACTGCTTTGCTGAAAACAAGAAGAAATTCAGCCAAGAGTGAGGTAAATGGCAGTTCAAACTGGCCTAGAGAGCAACCAGTTCAAAAGTGAAAGCGGATAGAAATGGGCAGAACAAAATGAGAAGTGATTTCCAAAAAGTATGCCTGCTAAGAGAGGGAGAGGAAAAAATGGTATTAATGTAATTTGTGTGAAAAAAGAAATTCAGGAGCACCTGGGTGGTTCAGTCAGTTAAGCATGTGCCTTCAGTTCAGGTCATAGAACTCAATCCCTGGAGTTGAGGTCCAGGGATTGAGGGGTGTCCAGGGATTGAGTCCCGAGTTGGGCTCCCTGCTCTACGCAGAGCTTGCTTCTCCTTGTGCCTCTGCCTATCTCTGTGTCTCTCATGAATAAATAAACAAAAAAAATTTTTTTTTTTTTAAGATTTTCATTTATTTATTTGACAGAGATAGAGATCACAAGTAGGCAGAGAGTCAGGCAGATTGAGAGAGAGAGAGAAGCAGGCTCCCGCTGAGCAAAGAGCCCGATGCGGGGCTCGATCCCAGGATACTGAGATCATGACCTGAGCCGAAGGCAGCGGCTTAATCCACTGAGCCACCCAGGCGCCCCTAAACAAAATTTTAAAAAAGAAAAGAAAAAGAAATTCAGAGGATCCGGCAATTCTGTTGCAGTCTGGGATAAAGTATGTATAGTGTCTTGAACACTAAGTGAATGTATCAATAAAGGAACTGTAATTACAATAAAAACAGAAAGAGATCCAAGAAAGGAAAAGTGATTATAGTACACCACTTGGTTTAACAGCTAATAAAAACGTGTTGTAACTATTTGAGAAGATGAAAAGAAAGGCACCAGGAGTGTCCAGTGTTACCCAAGTGAATGATTCTCATTTCCCATAACAAAAGAGAACTTTCGAAGTTAAGTTTTTGGGGTTTAAGTTAAAAGCTATGACTAAAGGAATATGGTGTTGAAGAACAGAGAAAAAGGCCAAAAAGTGTTTGGAAAAGGAAACACGCAAGTAGGCACAGGGCAAAGACTTGTTGTTGCTGCTGTCCTCACAGGCCTTGAAATACTATATGACTTCGAAAATTCTGGTCTATTTCATTAACAGAAATAAATATTGGATGAACAGATGCCTGGATGGCGCAGTCGGTTAAGCACTGCCTTGGGCTCAGGTCATGATCCCGGACTCCCGGGATCCACTCCCGAGATGGGCTCCCAGCTCTGCGGGAAGTCTGCTTCTCCCTCTGACCTTCTCTCCTCTCATGCTCTCTCTCACTCAAATAAATAAATAAAATCTTTACCAAAAAAAGGGGATTAACAAAGGAAGAGGTGGGTTTACAAGTATGTTTTCTCCACTATTTAAACACTTCAATTTGACCATCATATTTTAGCATGGCTCTAAGCCACCTCTGCAGTCTCATTCCCTCCAGTCTTCCTCTTACAGTCACCTTCAAACACAACTTTTGCAGTGGTCTGCTTTTTCCAAGTAAATACCTTTGTCACACCAGCATGTATTTTCTACAATCCCCAAAACACACACATCTAACTAAGTATGGGAAAAGTTACGATAGAGTGGAAAAGCTTTTGATAAAATTTTGGAATAAGAGCAAAATCAATAGCTCAACTGCTCAAGAGAAGCTAGGAAAATCTATCACCTTTTAAGATTCTGCCAGGAGAAATAACCAGATTCTCCTGCAACACTATCACTTCCTGAATTACCACAGACTAGAGCAATCATAGCGTTTGATCCAACCAGCGGTTCTCTTTTAGGTTTTGCTTATGTAAAAACACTCTAAAGGAAATCTCTGTTTTTTACAGATTCCTGGGACCCAGCTCACAAGTATTTCAATTTACTGTAATCTAACTTTTACCAATTTTCAGCTGCTCAGGAAAATAAGAAACAACATCAGCCAAAATACCTGCCTTAATGATGTTGCAGAAGCACCATCCAGTGGCAAGAGGAGTAACTGCAACTTCTAGCCACTACAGAGAGCAGTTCAGCTCTGATGACACACCAACGCTTAGTATTTAATGCAATCAGAAATAAACTCCAGACAGCCAAAGTTTAACAACTCATAAGTAAATAATATCTGTGATTTTTTAGAAGATTTTTTAATTTATTTGACAGAGAGACACAGCGAGAGAGGGAACACAAGCAGCGGGAGTGGGAGAGGGAGAAGCAGGCCTCCTGCTGAGCAGGGAGCCTAACCCAGGACTCTGGGATCATGACCCGAGCTGAGCAGAAGGCAGATGCTTAATGACTGAGCCACCCAGGTGCCCCAATATCTGTGATTTTTAGTAAGTGAAAATAATGTGTTTTCACCACATGAGGAAAGGAAATAAGAATCCTATACCTACAATCCTTTGAATGCAGTTTTGTCTGGAATTTAAGAAACATGATTCTAATCCTAGCTCTAGCTCTGTCATAACAGCATAAATTTTGAAAAGATCACTTTTCAATACAGACATTAGTTTCTCCATCTTGATGCAGAAGTGAAAATGGAGAATACAAAAGTTTACTGTAAAGATTCTTTCACGTAACAGTAGTAGTTTACTAAACACTTCGAGAATGTACTATGTGCCTGGCACTGTTTTAAGTCCTTTGAGTGAATTAATGTACTAAATCCTCAGAACAATCCTAACCCATACTTTTATTTCCATTCTACAAATGAAAAATAAAATAAAAGCCAATAGCAGGAGAAAAAAAAAAAGGCAGTAACACTAATATTTACTGGATAACTACTAAGTGTTCTAAGCACTTCACATATACTATCTCATTTAATATTCAAAAATATCCTCTGCAAAAGAACGAATATGCCTATCTACAGAAGAGGAAAAAATTTTTTTTAATTTAAATTTTGGTTAACATACAGTGTAATATTGGTTTCAGGAGTAGAATTCAGTGATTCATCACTTACATACAACACCCAGTGATCATCACAATTGCTCTGTTTAATACCCATCACGGATCTGGCCGATCCTCTACCTCCCTCCCTCCATCAACCTTCAGTTTGTTCTCTATCATTAAGAGTCTCTTATGGTTTGTTTCTCTCTTTTGCTTTTCCCTTCCCATATGTTCATCTGTTTTCTTTCTTAAATTTCACATGAGTGAGATCATACTGTTTGTCCTTCTCTTACTTCACTTAGCATAATACACTCTAGCTCTATCCACGTCACTGCAAATGGCAAGATTTCATTCTTCTTGATGAGTAACATCCCACTGTGTGTGTGTACTTATACACACACGCACACTACATCTTCTTTACCCATTCATCAGCTGATGGACATTTCGCTCTCTCCTCAGTTTGGCTTTGTTAATAATGCTGCCATAAACATTGGGATGCAGGTACCCCTTCAAATCTGTATTTTTGTGTCCTTTGGGTAAATCCCTAGTAATGCAAATTGCTGGATCGTAGTGTAGTTCTCTTTTTAATGTTTTGAGAAACCTCCATACTGTCCTCCAGAGTGGCTGTGCCAGTTTGCATTCCCACCAACAGTGCAAGATGGTTCCCCTTTCCAGAGAGGAAACTTTAATCTACCCAAGGTCAGAGAACTAACAGGTGACAGAACCAGAAATTAATTCCATGTGTTTTTTCAGACCATACAGGCCCTTAACCTACATTAAGTTCCAGAACTCCATTTTTAAAATTTATTTTTATTACCTTTGAAAGAAAGAACACATGGGTGTGCAGGGACTGGGGGAGAGGAGGAGAGAGAATCTTAATTAAGCAGGCTCCACATCCAGCGTGGTGTCTAATGCGAGGCTCAATCTCACAATCAGAGATCATGACCTAGGCCAAAATCAGGGGTTGGACGCTTAACCAATGGAGCCATCCAAGTGCCCCCCTTAACTCCATTTTTTAACTTACCTATTTAATACTGAAGAAAATCCACATAAGGTGTACCATTTTAAAATGAACAATTCAGTACACTCAATGTTGTGTTACCAGCACCTCTACCTAGTTCCAAAATGTTTTCATCACCTCAAAAGGAAATTCCATACCCACAAAGCAGTTGCTTTCCATTATCCCCTCCCATGACTCCCCAGAAACATGTCTGCATTCTGTCCTACAGATATACCTATTCTGGATATTTTATATAAATAGATGCACACAACATGTGACCTTTTGTCTCTAGCTTCTTTTATTCAGCATGTTTTCAAGGTCTATCCACACTGCAGCATTTATCAGTACTTCATTCTTTTATGAATGTATATACACTTATATGTATATATACCCTAATATGTATATACACAATGTTTATCTGCTTATTTTTTTAAGCTTTTATTAAAAGAGAGAGGGAGAGAGAACAAGCAGGAGTTGGGGGGGAAGTCAGAGGGAGACACAGACTCCTCGCTGAACAGGGAGCCCACACAGGACTTGATCTCATGACCCAAGCCAAAGAAAGCCACGCAATCGACTTAGTCACCCAGGTGCCACATACACTTTTTTAAAAATTTATTTATTTGACAGTCAGAGATCACAAGCAGGCAGAGAAGCAGGCAGAGAGAGGAGGAAGCAGTCTCCCCGCTGAGCAGAGAGCCCAATGCAGGGCTCAATCCCAGGACCCTGGGATCATGACCTGAGCCGAAAGCAGAGGCTTTAACCCACTGAGCCACCCAGGCGCCCCTCCACTTCTTTCTTGATGAAAATTTGGGATGTTTCCACCTTTTGGCTTTTGTGAATAGGACTGCTATGAATACACACATACAGGTATTTATGTGAGCGTGTGTTTTTTCAATTCTTTGGGGAATGCAAAGAATAGAATTGCTAGATTATATGGTCAAATTTTTAACATAATGTTTAACTGCTTGAGGAACCACTGTTCTCCACATCAGACACACGATTTTACATTCCCACTAGCAACACGTGCGGGTTCAATTTTCTACATCCTTGCCAATGTTTATTTTTTCTTTTTTAAATTTTAAGTCATCATAGTGTTTGGGTATTAAGAAGTACCTCACTGTGGTTTTGATTTGCATTTCCCAAAGTACTAATGATGGTGAGCATCAGTGCATCTGCTTCCTGGCCATCCATATACCTTCTTTGAAGAAATATGTATTCAAGTCCTTTGCCCATTTTTTTTTTTAAAGATTTCGTTTTATTTGGCAGACAGAGATCACAAGTAGGCAAAGAGGCAGGCAGAGAGAGAGGGAGGAGGAAGGAGGCTCTCCGCTGAGCAGAGAGCCCGATGTGGGGCTCGATCCCAGGACCCTGAGATCATGACCTGAGCCAAAGGCAGAGGCTTTAACCCACTGAGCCACCCAGGCGCCCCTAAAATAAATTTTTTTTTTCTTTAAAGATTTTGTTTATTTATTTGACAGAGATTACAAGTGGGCAGAGAGACAGGCAGAGAGAGAAGGGGAAGCAGGCTCCCCGCTGAGCAGAGAGCCTGATGTGGGGCTCAATCCCAGGACCCTGAGATCATGACCTGAGCTGAAGGCAGAGGTTTTAACCTACTGAGCTACCCAGGCACCCCTAAAATAAAATTTTTCAATGTTAGTAACCACAGGGGCGCCTGGGTGGCTCAGTGGGTTAAAGCCTCTGCCTT